>NC_134705.1:163278753-163578753 GCF_043290135.1 Rhipicephalus microplus | reverse complement strand
TTCTCAGTACGCGACATTGTCCGTGAATATGCCAGGCTATATGCACAACGCCGATTTCCACACAGCTTCAACAGGCGTGAAATCACCGTGTCAGCGTCACCCTGCCTTTTTTTTTTATCCCTCGCACTGGCTTGGGGCGATGCTCTTTTCATTGAACCGCGCGAAAAATGCCGCCGTGTCGATTGGGGGTGCCGGGCTTGAAAAGAACAACCGACGTCGGTGTGAACGAAAGCATTGAGAGAGTACAAATCGGCACCGGAGTGGCTATGGAGTCTGCGGGGGGGGGGGGGGCGAGTTGGCAATGAAAGATTCCGTCTCCCCCCACCTCCCATATAGGACCCCCTCCCCACGCCCCGTACAGCTTTCTAGATAAACTTTCTATGTAGTGCAGTAGACACAACGGGGGCACCCCACTCGAGAACAACTTTTTGCGTGTACATGTGTGTGTTGTGACCAAGAGGGTGGGCGGAGGCCAGAAATCTCGTCCTTCTACTGCTTGCGACGCGCTACTGATTGCCCTGCAGTGTGCCCTGCAGGTTGTTTTGATGTTGTTATTGTTGTGGTGGTCCGCTGACTATGGGTCATACCCAGTGCAGGGGACTGCCTGAGTATGGGGTGAATTTCTCCATAAAGTTCAGTGGGATGACATTCCTAGGTGCTTCCATATAACAGCTGCCAGTTATGAGTAATGAAGAATTTGAAGCCAACAGAATTTAGCAGGGCAAGGAGAATGAAGACAGTGCATAGAAAGTTCATCGGTTCTATGTAGAAGAGAGGTGCAGTGCATTCGTGCAATGTCTGCTGCTGAAATTGTGATTCTTTTCTGCACAAATATGTATAGTGCTGACGGACTCGGTAACATGACTCCATCGGGGCCCAACTCAAGAAAAGTTCTCAAGACACTTTCAAGCGCCTAATGAATGGCTGGTTGGCGAGAGCTTTAATATGAAATTTCACTGTATCCCCTACAACGTTGGCATTGCAGGCGACGAAATGATGATGCCAGTGCACTATAGAAGCACGGACATGTGTTCCAGAAGTAAGAGCACCTGAGACTTACCAGAAGAACAAAGATAGGATACGCAATCCCTTCAGGGTGATCTACAAGTGTCTACACCAAGCATGCGTAATACGCGGACTTTCTCGACAACAGGCGACGCTGTTGTACAGCATATGGGAACAGGCTCCGCATGCACGTCGGCTTGCTCATTGAAGACTGGACGATGACCTTCACCATCTTGGGTTTTCGACGGTGGCACTTAACATTTTGTTTGGCTTTGCCCTCAATTTGATGTGAAAAGAGCAGCGATGGTCCGCAGCTTGCAAAAAGGTTTCCTCGGGCATCGGACATTTGAAGATGCGACTTTTCCCGAAGCGCACGCGGCAACGAGAAAAGGGGCGTGCCAAAATTATGGTGGCCTTCGTACGACACACTGGGCTGTTCAACACGTGCTGACAGAGATACCCAAGTGCAACAACTGCCGGCCAGGTAGGTATGGTTAACCGTTCCTGCTGCAACATCACAACCACCATATACCATATGTTTAGATTGTATATAAAAAAATCACTCAACAGAAAAATTTGTTAGACTATGAATTGATATGTGGGGTTTAACGTCCCAAAACCACCATATGATTATGAGGGACGCCGTAGTGGAGGGCACCGAAAATTTCGGCCACCTGGGGTTCTTTAACGTGCACCCAAACCTGAGCACACGGGCATACATTTCCGCCTCCATCGGAAATGCAGCCTACGCAGCCGGGATTCGATCCCGCCACCTGCGGGTCAGCAGCCGTGCACCTTAGCCACTAGACCACCACGGCGGGGCATTCGTTTGGCTATACTCGTTAACATTGTGTATTTGTTATAAGCGCTCAGGGACATTGGTGCAACATGAAACAACGGAAAGAGATTGCATAAAGAGTGTCTTTCGCAGTGCCTCTAACATGAGCTTACCTTTGATCGAGCGACGAGGACGTGATGGGAAACACTCACGTGACGTCACCGCAAGGGGTACTAGCATGGCAGTCGCCACAGTAGTAATCTCGTGCCCGAATTTCGTAGTCGTAACACAACCAAAGTTCTCGGTAGCACGTGGTATGCATAAATTTTCTATGAACACGGCTTGGAAAGGTGCAGCGCCGCCACGCCCCATTTTATGCCGAATCGCTGATGAACCACGGCTATGGTGGCTCACTCGCTGGCGCCGCCTGGCGGTAAAAGCTCAGCAAGTACCTCCTATAGTGACTTCATGATAACATCACAGACTTCAGTCACCTATGACGTCGTAACACGGTCGTATGGTGAAGTCATGGCATGATGATTACACTTTGCATCACTCGCATTGTTGACTGCCACGTGCACTTTGATGAGGAATCGAAGACTTTCGCTTTAATTAATTTCAAGGGGCCGAGAAAAAAAACGACGGGCACTTCGGTCTCCCCGTGTGTCCGCAGACGAAGTTTACATTGGTGAAACGCTTGGATGCAGGCACCGCAACCAATACAAACACGGATGTCCATTTCCCTTTTCGCTGCTCTCTCTGCGGAGGAAGAGTCTTCTTCTTTTTTTTTTTTTTTTGCTCAGCGGGCGTGCCTTTTTGCGGTCTATTCAACAAACCACTGCTTTTCTTTTCCTCCCACCTCCCCCCATCGTGCTTCAAAGTGCACCCCGCTGCTCTATTCAGGCATTATGCTTCTCCTTGAATGGGCAAACGCGTCGAAGAGTCTTTACTATATAAAGACCTCGTTGCTTCGACATTCTCAATAGGAAACGAGCCCCTCTCCAAAAAAAAAGTTAGAAAGTAAATGATGGGCTGTTATTCCTCCGTTTCATTTTTTTCCAACTTGGTTCGAAGCAGTGCACACCTTTGACATCACCCCTATTTCCCTCCCGTGCCGCGATGCATACACTTCAATAGTGGGACGCCGTCCCGCAAACCGTATGGCGCATAAAAAGGCCATTGGCACTGTGCTTCGGAACTGCTTGCGCAGCTTATACTGGCTGCTGTAGAACATACATACATACATACATACATACATACATACATACATACATACATACATACATACATACATACATACATACATACATACATACATACATACATACATACATACATACATACATACATACATACATACATACATACATACATACATACATACATACATACATACATACATACATACATACATACATACATACATACATACATACATACATACATACATACATACATACATACATACATACATACATACATACATACATACATACATACATACATACATACATACATACATACAAGCTACGTGGATGATTGCTGTACAATATAAGTACGACGCAGTTTCAATCCTCGAGAGTGGGTAAAGAGTTCTCCCCAGCTCGTAAGTGGGGCACACCTTTCGCGAAATTCATTCGATAGCCCGCTGGCGACTACCGATGCTTCGATAGGAAGATCAGACAGGCAGCTGCAAACTACTCTGCGCCCCCCCCCCCCGCCTGCCTTGCATAAATATACGCCATAAGATGGTGCCAGCGACGCATTGAAGTCTTACGCTGTAACTGGGAACTAGTACTATCTGGCTCATGGCTGTGTGTGCGCGTGACGGGAGAATCAATTTTCTTCTTTTACCGATTCTTTGATTAGGACACATTAGATTTTTACACCTAATAAAAAGGCTTCGCCTCACATAGTCATCGTCATCATCGTGTACATGAATTACTTCGGTTAAAGGTACCAGTACACTATATTTCGGTCGAGGTGGTATGCATCAAATAGTGGTAAGTTTGACGGGCAACTTCATGGTAAATTTTGCTAATAGACTGTGCTAATTGTTTTAACTCTAGTTTACGACACAATTCCTTGGCCTGCGTTTTTACTCTATCTAGACGAATTCGGTACAACATTTGAAAACAGAGTCGCTAGCTGCCCAACCAAGCCCCGGCAATCAGGTGTGGTTTACTCATGCAGTGACGTCGTCCTCCCAGACTACGTCAACAACACCCTCGCCCTAGGTCCGGAGTTCGCCGTCGACCGAGAGAGGTCCGCACCCGAGCTTCTTTCAATGGTGCGCTCTGTTGCTGGCCGCGCTTCACCGGAGGATTCGGACAGGTGCATCTCAGAAGGCGTCGACGTGCTCCTACGGGGTAAGCCTACCAGCAACAGCCTTCCGGTGCGAAGACGGCCAAGTTTCTTGGAAACAATCAACTTTGTGTCGTACCGTCAGATAAGTAGGGTGGTTTCGCCGTTCTTCCTAATTGCTTGTACCTAGAAAAGGCGGTCACAGCTATCGACTCTGTTTTCAAATGTTGTACCGACATTCGTCTAGATAGAGCAAAAACGCAGGCAAACGAAATGTGTCGTAAACTAGAGTTAAAATAGTTAGCACAGCATATTAGCAAAAGTGACAAAGATAAGCCCAGCATGTTTTTTTTTTTTTTCTGCCAAATTCATGGTAAAGTTTACAATATGGGCGACTCTCTAAAGTTAGCTTTGCCGTAAACAAACCTGTGCTGCGGTAAAACACACGTGTTGTCTTGCGGTGAAGCTTTCTTGTTGCGCAACAAAACGCCCCAAAACTTGAGCATGCATCGCCCACGGCTACTGTCAAATGCTCTCAAGTGGAACAGACCATTTTTTTTTCATATACGTAAGCTACACTAACAACTCCAAAATCCCCAAACTTACAGCAAGTGGGCGCAAAGTACACGACAAAACACGCGAAAAATAAATGCACCTGGGTGACTCCACATCGAAGTTTCCGCACCAAACGCCGAGACTTTAAGGATAGGGATGGCAGCTAAGTCCTTCGTTTTTAAAGACGATAGTCTTTCTTGGGGACCTTCGACAAAAAAAATTTAATCTGTCTGTCTGTCTGTCTGTCTGTCTGTCTGTCTGTCTGTCTGTCTGTCTGTCTGTCTGTCCGCCATTACCGATACCTCAAACGGCATCTAACGGCCAACCCCATCCGCAGTGACCACCAATATTGCTCAATATTCAGCGTTCATACTTGTACGATTGTCAATTAAAAAGCAATTATTCCGCATATCTGCGGCACCATAACAACACGTCGATGTTTTGTATGTGTGCCTTTATACTAGAGAAGGCACACGCAAGTAACGCGATGCCCTAAAAGGTAAGTGCTTCCAAGGCTTTGATAAAACGACACGCTGGTGGCACCTGCCCGTCGCTTTGCGTTTTACCCCTTATCACCTCCGAGACAAGCACGCATCTTTCTCCGCGGGCGCACACGCCTTCCTTCGCTTTCGAACTTCAGATGGCGCTCGTGTCCATCGTACCTCGATGCGCTCGTTCACCTCCGCTACACGCTCGAGGCACTAAGCCACCAAAATATGAATCACCAATTTTCCTGCGCAGAACATCAAATAAACATTTTGTTCACTCTCTCCAGACGCAAGACTATCGTAAGTTCGACGACATTTGCAATGAGACATGCAAATTCGGCGACATTTTTTTCCTTTTTATTGCGCTTATTTCACTATATTTTTTATGTTACTTTCTCTCTTTATACAATATATACACTTCCACGTTTAAAAGATGGCCGCCGTGGTAGCTCAGTGGTAGAGCATCAAACGCGTAATTGGAAGGTCGCCGGTTCGGTTCCTGCCCACGGCAAGTTATTTTTTCACCCACTTTTTTTTCTTCACATTTACATTCCAATTCAGTCTAATAACTTCCCCTAAACTTTCCTTTGCATTATTGTCTGTTGAATCTCATTAATATTGTGTCAAAACACAGAAAAACAATCCCTTCAGTATAAACTTATTTCCCTTTATATATATATATATATATATATATATATATATATATATATATATATATATATATATATATATATATATATATATATATATTGTCGTTTTTCAGCCATTTGTTAGGTTTTTGTCTTCGTTATTTTCGTGTGATAAGTAACGAGTAGTGCCATTTGCCCAATTTCCGTGCCACAGGCTTGTCTATGCTTATAGTTTTTGTGGTCATTTTAGATATTCTGTGGTCAGCTATACAGCTGTGACAGCTTTGCGGTTATAAAATTTTCAAACGCTGGCCAATACGCTCAGTGGACATAATATGGCTGGCTGTGTGCCAGCATGATGAGCCGGCAAGCGCATCCAAAATAATTACTCTATTTTTGTTAGGCTTCACTGCACTTCCAATAACTTCACCGCAACACAACAAACTTGTTTGGCCGCGTGACAAATATGTGCTGTGGCGAAGTTTACTTGTAGCAGCAAATGGTTCTGCAACAGAAAAAAAAAGTAACAACCAGTCACACCGATATGCGCTATCGTTTTGTTGACATCATAAGACAGAATGAAGAATTTACTAATGTGATCAAGAGTCCGATGAAAGTTCATTTGATCGGGTATTATGATGAAGATTTTAGATGCTGTCACTGACCGAATTAGGGTCAAAATTATCTGAGGGGGGATAAACAACAGACGTTTAGAAAATCATATAGGCCTCATGATCACACTAAGCAGGTCAGAGCCGCAAATCACTTTTTTTTTTCTAAAATGGGGCGTGTTTAAGGCGCGTAGCCGGCTGGTAGATTGCCGTCTATCTTTTTCATAGTGTCGTCCATTGTTTTAATGTGTTTTCAGAGAACGCGTACGGCTCTTGGCACATCTCGTGTTTTCACCTTAACCTGGTCTACTGAATTTATTATTCGGTCGATAAGTTGACGATGTTTCCGGATTACTGTGTTTGGGCCGAAGTGGATGCCTTGCATAATATGACATTTCTTCGCAAAAGTTGGAAAGGCTCATCATCCAATGAGAGGCCAAATTATAACAACATCGAGGATAATCATTCCGCGTATCTCTCGTGCATTTTACGAAACAATTTTAAAGGAGGTTGACAGGTTGAAGAACACTTAGCACTCTTTAGAGCACTTTTTTTTAGTGAATTAGGAAGAGTTCGACTTCAAGACACAAACTGTGGAACAGCGTTTCAAATCGGAAGAGCACGCGGAAGGTGCCAGAACCTACAATCCTTTGCGAGAAGCTTGTTTTGCTATACTCGGGGACAACTTATTATGGCAGTATCCGTCCTGCCCCTAAAGTCCGGCAGCTTGCCGCTGATTTCAGTAGCATTTTTTCTATTTCGCTTGCTCGCAGCGCAGACTTGTTTAGAGAAACATGTACATGAAAAATGCCAGTGGGAGTTGCTCCTGTCTACTGATACTCAGCATTACTATCAGCCTTACCTGGATTCACGTTTATATTCACATCTACTCAAGGTTATTTCGAAGCACTGTTCTTCATGCACCATTTAAACATTTATTGATCAGAGGCGTGAATTACGTAGAGAGAAAGAGAGAGAGAAATAGATGAAAATGGAAACACAAGGGGGTTTACCTGGTAGGAGTGACCGGTTCGTTATCCTGTGCAGGAGAGGAGAAATCGGAGTTGCAACGAGGTCAGAGAGAGATATATAAAGATTATATTTGTGGGGTTCAACGTCCCAAAACCACCATATGATTATGAGAGACGCCGTAGTGGAGGGCTCCGGAAATTTTGACCACCTGGGGTTATTTAACGTGCACCCAAATCTGAGTACACGGGCCTACAACGTTTCCGCCTCCATCGGAAATGCAGCCGCCCCAGCCGGAATTAGAACCCGCGACCTGCGGGTCAGCAGCCGAGTACCTTAGCCACTAGACCACCGCGGCGGGGCAGAGAGAGAGATAAATGAAAACAAAAAAAAACACATACATGGAGACCGGCAACTCTTCCACGGAACTTCTTGATAACTCTATTTTGTGTAGTCTTCCTTTGAAAAATAAAACAGTCCTTATTCGTTTTCAGCCACTTATAGCTCGTAATCCAAGATATCATGTCAAAAGGAGCCAATAAGAAACTCATCACCAAGGTAAAAGTGTTAAATAACATTGAAATCACGATACAACAAGCTAATTCTAAGCTAACGGATTCACTCGCCCACTCGCTCAGACTCACTCAAACTCAGATCGAGCCGTGATTCTGAGTCCGAGTGAGTTCGAGTGACTAATAATTTGGCTAGTCTGATTAAGAGTGAGGCCCAAGCGCAAAAAAAATACATTTTATGAGTGAGGCTAAGTGGGCTCCACAATTTTTTGCCGACCTCTGGCAGTGAGACACTCCGACTAGTCATGATGTACTTCAGCGTCACATGTCCGGTGTAGTTTTCTAGAGGAAGCAAATGGTGAGCCTTCAGCCGCACGTGGACAAATAGACACCAGGGAAGCCATGTGTGCTTTCGAAAAAAGGCGTGTGGAAAACTTGGTGCTGTCCGATAAATGGAAAGAAAATGAAGACATTTCTATAAAATGAGCGATAACTTGACTTTACTTACATTTTCCCGCGACTGCTTGAGATGCATCTTAAATAAGGCAGTAATTCCTCGAACAAGGCAAATCTGAAACTAGCAATAAAAGTGCTTACTACCTCTTGACGTACTAGCAGGCATTGCATTTCGATTTTATAACTTCCACCACCCTGCCCACGAAAGTTGCGTATATCTACAGATTCACTTGCGCGACAAAACAGCGACCCTTTCAAGTGAGAAGGGCATCCCCGAAAGTGCGCGATGACAACAAAGCGAGGGAGCTACAACACCTCGTGGCTCGGAACGAGCTTGACGCCTCGCATAAGCGTCGCCCTACGCGACGACCGACACCCTACGCCAACGCACTCGCTGAGCAAGCTGTCCTCGTCAACCCCTCACTTCTGGCAAGCCTTCCGCCAGAACAGTTCCGTGCAGCACTGTGAAGGCTAACAAGCTTGTTGGTCGATCGAAAACAACGCATCCGTTCGCACTCCGGGGGGCTGCTGTGTGTGGATCAATGTGACATCAATGCGAACCATCGGTTTGTTTTTAGCGCCCAGCAAGACTGCTTTTTACAACCACCTCGATCGTAGACTATTCCACGGGATGCAGGAAACTCCATAGAGGTGGCGTGAAGAGAAAAGATAATACGTGCGTGTCTCTGTGCCATTGAACGAACATTTCGTTTGTCCGGGAGAACTGAGTCCTTTAACAGACCGCTTAGCGGCTTCCCCCTACAGCGGCCGTTAATCCTTCCCAATCCGGTCGCCCCGAAGCTGTTTCGCAAAAGCGCCACCGGCCGATAATCCGCCGGCGCCGACCGATTTGGGCACCGACAGAATGGGTCTCGCGGCGCCCAAATGACGCAGCGCTCGCAGTGCCACGTGGGCGTGCGGCGGCGATTAGTACTAAAGCGGGTAGTGCACGGTGTGAGCGACAACGCGACGCGACGCAGTCTGATTTTGTGCACGCTGTGGTGCCACCGCGGCCTGCTGCACATATCTTGGCGGTGGACTTGGAGAGAGGCCTAAATGGCTTTTGATTGGTTAGCTATGGACAGCACCACTAGGCAACAACCGAGCGTATGGGAAATAATAATGAAAATTCGCATTAGGTGATTTTAGCAAAGCTTTGAATGGGGCATATAGAAACCAAAGCAGTAGTTGCTGGTCAACCTAGAATTGTTCTGGAATAACGCGCCTGCACAGGACTTTGAGTCGGAGGGGACCAGGAAGTACAGGGGTGCCCGACCCTTCACCTTCCTTGTTTTGTCAAAAGGGGATTGCCTCCTTGCCCCTTTGGCAGGTCAACTGTAGCGCTTCGGCAGCCGTTTGATATGTGCTGGAGTTCGTTTTTGGCCAGTGGGGCTTCTGATAGCGAAGCTATGGCTCTGCAATCTTCTGAATGATGAGACATATTGAGGTGAGCTACGAATGTCTCTTTTCCGAGCCTTCTTTTTTTTCTCTATATATTTATAAGTTTATTGCTATGTAACTCTCGAAATCTGTCACCAAGTGAGACATCTCTTACAGCTAAATGATGGCGCACTACCGAAGCCATAGCGCGAGCACTGCCATACACTGACGTCAAAACTCGTCGCGCTATTGGTCCATTTCGTGCTGCCAACACCGCTTTCTGCTTACTGGTGTTCGAATACTTTTTGTTCTAGTATTCTTCAAATGCACTCGACTGGATACTAAGCTGCAGGGTGCTGTGCTAAGTGCCTACTGGACCTATACGCACCGCCTCTTCCTGTCGCCTATATACATCATCATTCATCTCTCTTTTTCCCCTATCCCTTATCCCTGTGCAGAGTAGCAGGCTAGAAAGATCTCATGGCCGTCTAATGAATTCTCTCTCTCTTTTATTTTTATATATTCTTTCTTACTCATTTCATTCTTTCTTTACTTTCCTTCTTTCTTCCTTTCTTTCTTTTCTGCTTTCTTACGTTTATTTCGAATACATGAAGGCTGGCATTATTGAACGCGTACTCAATAGCGTGATGCAAGCCACTTGCCTTCCGCACGAGTGGATTCGTGCACAAGTGACCCGAACGCCACTTACTCTCGCTCTATCGGGCCAGTTGGAAAGGCGATGCCATTCTTGTCGTCAGCCGCGCTGCTCTCAAGGCAGTTCATGCACGCGTCGAAAGTGGAATGCGGCCAGAAAATTGTGTGCAGGATGAACGACAAGTGCGTGTTTGATATGAGGGCATAGAGTGGTGCATGCCGGTATAAAAATCGAACGTATATGCATTGGTGCGTGCGTTCGGGCGTGTTGACATATGTGCTGTCGTAGGCGATTGCATTTTGTTTTTAAGACGGTATAATACTCTTTCTTGACGTACTTCAACGTTGAAATTTTGGTCTGTCTCCTGTCTTTCTCTCTGTTTGCCTGTGTGTCTAGCGATTCAACCCCCAGGCGAAAGTTCAACCCCTTGCTTTTTTTCAAACCCATCTTGATCTGGTGGCTGCTTTTATACCTCTCAACATTGTTGATCAAAAAGCAATTATTACGCATATCCGAGGCGCTACATGAATACGCGAGTACTAGGAGGGGTGTTTCTGCGTTTAGAAAATGCATAGGTACGTAATTTTAAAGACCATAGTGTTTCTTACGCTGCAACGATAATGCAACGCTATGCACGAAAAGGCGAGCGTTTTCTACGCTTCACTAAGACAATACTGTGCTGCCACCTACCGTGGCTCTGCGTTCTATACAAGCTTTTGTTTCCCGGCGTTACTGCCAGATGGCGTCTATATCACACGCAGTGCCTCCTGACGGAATGCTATCACGTTTCTACGACATTTGCAGTGAAGCACGCGAAAGCGCGGCCAACTTTTGTCACTAGGCTCGTGTGAAAACGGTGCGTGAGCGGCGCTTCTTTTTGACAGACCCACCTGAGTCCAAGTCAAGCGTATGCATAGCCTTGAAGGAGACTGCGGTAATTGCTGATGAGGCGGTGGTCAATGTAAATACTGTTACATAGCCGAATTTATAAAAATAAATTACATGATTCCTTGTGCGGCACGAAGGCGAAAGTCATACAATTTTCTTTTGCCCCTTGTTCTCATCAGTTGATTGCATTCATTATTTCTTTGTCATAATCATCACCATCCTGTCATCATTCTTTGCAGGACGAAGGCACCTCCTAAATATATTCTATTTACACTGCATGTATGCATCTGCATCCGGATGAACCAGATAAGGGAACTGTTAGTACAGACGCAAAGTGTTCTGTACCTTTCTGCTCATGTGAACTTTTTCCACTGGCGTACTTTAGAATTAGTGAATAATCGTAATGTAGTGAGAAAAGGCACACCAGATACAGAGAACCACACACCACAAGAGCTTGTGTTGTGTGGTTGTGTGCCTCTGTTGTGTCTTTTTTTCTTCTCTGCATAATGATCATTAGTAAGCACTAACTATCCCGAAAACAAGCCCTTCCTGAGAATGCGTTGCCTTTCTAAACTTCTTTTTTGTCAGAACTGAACATTCGGTGAAAGACAAAAAATATGAAGCCAACATGTCTACATTTGTGGCTTTAGGATACGTCCCCATAGGCGATCGCAATGGGGGGAGGTTATTACAGCGCCCCCTCCCCTCTTAATTTAATGCATGGAACAGACTTCGCACCCCCCCCCCCTATCATGTTTTCGCGCGCACGTTTATATAAACGTCATAAAAATGTATGTGGATAACAACGTCTGGTAACCCGGGGTATTCTGTGAGTACTCTTACGTGAAGCGGAATACTATGCGTGGGAATGCTCTTTAGGACACTACACATGAAGCAACAAATGTTTCTTATGCGCAGGCTTAATTCATTCATTCATTCATTGATTATTTCCATCAAGTCTTTTACAACCAGTTGGGGGGTTCCTCAGGCGAAAGGCGGTTGAAAAACCCCTTGAGAGTGTCTGAGGCCCCACGTACATGGCAGCAGTTTCAAAATTAAAGTTCTTCAAAAAAATTGATGTAATGTCAGTAGGCAATTAGAACAAAAAAATTAGACGAATATTCTACAAATACAACAGCATAACAAATAGACACAGACAAAACTAATAACTATGTATCTGCACTCATGAATACACTGAACAGTATCAAAATAAACACGACAGGGGCTGAAATAAAAAATGTGACACATCGAGTAACGATAACGTAGCATGATAAAAAGAAAGATACTAGGCCAGGGTGAAGAAATATTTTTGCATTTCTCTTTTTGTGAACTATAAAAAGTTGGGCTCAGAAATAGTAATAGTATGTTGGGTTTTACACTCTAAAAACCGCGATGTGATTATTAGAAAAGCCGTAGTGGAGGTCCCCGAAAATTTTGACCATGTGGTTTTCTTTAGCGTGCACTGACATCGCAGAATACACGGGTCTCTACCGTTTCGCCTCCAACAAAATGTGACCGCCAAGGCTGGGATTCAACTCGGGACGTTCGGGTGATCAGCCGAGCACCCTAGCCACTGTTACACCGAGGCACCCTAGCCACTGTTACACCGAGGTGCCCTAGCCACTGTTACACTGAGGCGCCCTAGCCACTGTTACACCGAGGCTCCTGTTACACCGAATTACAAGGCTGGGATCGAACTCGTGACGTTCGGGTGAACAGCCGAGCAGCTTAGCCACTGTTACACCGAGGCGCCCTAGCCACTGTTACACCGAGGTGCCCTAGCCACTGTTACACTGAGGCGCCCTAGCCACTGTTACACCGAGGCTCCTGTTACAGCGAATTACAAGGCTGGGATCGAACTTGTGACGTTCGGGTGAACAGCCGAGCAGCTTAGCCACTGTTACACCGAGGCGCCCTAGCCACTGTTACACCGAGGTGCCCTAGCCACTGTTACACTGAGGCGCCCTAGCCACTGTTACACCGAGGCTCCTGTTACACCGAATTACAAGGCTGGGATCGAACTCGTGACGTTCGGGTGAACAGCCGAGCAGCTTAGCCACTGTTACACCGAGGCGCCCTAGCCACTGTTACACCGAGGCGCAATATGCTCGGGCTAACGGGAAACGTTTCGGTGGTGGTGGTGAAATGGTGGAGGCCCGTTTGGTGTGCGATGTAAGTGCACGTTAAATAACAACAGATGGTTGGAATTTTCGGGGCTCTCGACTATGGTGTGCCCTCATAATGATATCGTCATAGGTGCGCATTAAAAGCCTCCCCACCCTTTCCCTCAAACGACGTTGACATTCACGCGACCGAAAGAAAAGAAAAAAAACACCAAAATCACCGAAAGCATTCTTATTTTTCTGCTCATTTTGTAGAGCTTTTTTCTTCCTAATAAACCGGAACCATTCTTTCAATACAATGGCGTTCCTCGGTTTCACTAATTATGTATAAAAAGATAAGTCGAAAATGGCGCCACCCCCAACCCACCCCTCATGGCAATACAATTACAAATGCGAATAATAATAAAGCAGAGACACAAATGTCCCAACATGGACAAGTGTGGCCGCTAGCGTCTGGAAGCACAAGTACGATGAATACAGTCTGCATTGTTTTTGTGAGCGATCAGTATTTTTCACTGACTGTTATAGTCGCCGTCGGTCATTTCGTTTGAATATATGATGATGAAAGGTTGTTAAGCCGAACGTCACTCCTACCAAATTATTTTAGTCAGGGTCTTATACCTCTCTAATGCGACTTATACCACCCTGAGTGACACCTATACCCCTTAATGAAGTACCCTGCGCTATAAAACATTACATTGTTAACACGAAAGTCTAATACGCCTCATCAGACGTGAAAAGTTGACTTGCGTCCTGTGTCGGCGGCCCTCATAGGCAACGTAAGCACGAGTGAAGTAAAAAAAAAACATTGTCACGTGATGACGCCACCATATGACGTCATAAGGACGTCACAGGGTGCCAGAACTTGCTACGTGCCGTGGCACAACTGTGTGAGGTCGTATGAAGTGACGTCACATAGAACGTCATGGCATGACGTCATTCTTTGGTCGAAAGTATGCTGATCTCGGAGGCAAGACAAAACAAGGTGAGGTGCAAAAAAAGCTTGCTAATGTCTCCAATCATAGGTGCATTGCAAAAACACCTTACGCAGAGAAAGCTTGTGAAGAGGCGCGAGCCACGTTCTATGACTGGAAGGAAAGTGAGAAGGAGATGTCTTTAGGCTTCCAGTCAACTGGGGATCGATCATTGTTTGGTACCTTTTCTTGGGGTAATTTCTTTAACAATAGAAAAAACTTCGAAATTTTATTTAGAAACATAGAAACTAATACTGATTCTCGGAATATTCTTTTTGCCTTGAGGCTTCTTCTCTGGGCCACAGCAACAGGAACACCTGGACAAGATAAAAATCATTCCTTGCTAATTCATTATCATTCAAATTTTTGCTTTTCAGCCTAGCTTCCTCTTTTTAGCCTATTGTATACTGCTTTCTTGTTCTATACGTATTTTGCTTGTACATGAAGTAATAATTCAATTTTTTTTCTATACTGCCCAAATGACCAATCAAGTTTTTTTCCTTTGTCTTATTTCTAAAGTTCATCCCTAATTTAACAGTCGATTTCATGGCCAATCTCCCGAAGGGCGTAATAGGCAAATCGCGAGGGCCAAGCAAGCAAACAGTGCGTGACGGAACCTGCGGGTTTTACCCGCGGTAAGCGCTGTAGACGCTCGGATGGTCTCGGTTGTTGACGTCACAAGTGGGGCGGCAGGAGGGAAGGCTTCGAATGACGTACGTCTCACGCCACTCCACTCGCCCATCCTCTGTCCCTGAGGAGCGCTCGAGTACTCCCGTGCTATAATCTCTGCTCGGGGGAGTTCCCTCTCCCCTGAGTACGCTCCTTCCCACCAGTCTGTTTGGACGAGGGGGGAGGGGGTGGTGGCGGCAAGCTCAAATTATATAGCTCCGATTAGGGACGCAGCCCAACCCGCTTGATGCGCTCCTAACCTCGTCTGTCTACGGCCGTTGTGTTCCCCTCCTGCCCGTCTCTCCTGGCGCAACGTATCCAGTATCAAAACACGGCCGTTGACTTTTTATTCCGTGTGCGTTTAGGCTTAGCGAAGCTCCGGATCGCCCATCGCGCTCACAGATATGGCACTGTTTCACTAATTGTTACTATAAAAAAAGAGATCTAAGGCAGGTACAACGCGAATGTGTACACTTTCTCGAGTGTGCTTTTGAGTTCCCGTGGATTAATATATACATTATACCAAACACGTTAATGGCGATCATATCTATTGTTTCTAGCATTGTCTATGTATGGTGATCCATAGTATTTCTAGGTAAATAATTAAATAAATTGAGTTGGAATGAACATTCCAAGAGTATTCAAAACTTGTATTTAAACGTTTCTGTTGTGTCATATTCGACGCACACGGTACGAGTAAGCTTTTCTTGAATATGAACTGTGAACTTCATCCCGTATTCATACAAAGTACAGACGCAGCCTTATTCATAAAGAACGTGATAAATAATTCAGAATTTTCAGCACGAGAAACACGATGAGATTACGAAGCATGGCGTATAGGGGGAGAGTCTTGATTCACCTTGACCATGCAGCCCAAGTCATATTAAGCACGCGCATTTATATTTCGTTTCCTCCGTGAAAGAGACGCATTCGAAGTCCGCGTTTGAGCCCTGGCTGTCGTACTCAACAATCGAGCAGTTATGCCACTAAACCACCAGGTGGTTAATTCATTTGTATACGCTCAAGCAGTAGAGTAGCCAGAAAATTTTTCGTGTGTTGATGGAAGGGGGGGGGGGGAGGTCAATTGTACTTTAGGCAGGTTGGTGCGCCAGTTTGTATGTGTGAGTCTACATTTACTTCGGCAAATGTGGAAGGTGAAACAATCGCTCCCCCTCCTCCCTCGCTAAATTGGTAAGCTTTAGTTAGGGTTCCATTTCTTTCCTCCTCAAACTCGGGGGTTCAGTGGCCATCTGAATCCGAGGCAAAAACACGTAGAGATACGAACACATGAACGAACTCCCTTATGGAAACACACAAACTCAAACTCAGAAACACACACAAACACACACAGACACAAAGGCACACATACTGACTCATAAATACCGTGGTACACACGCACCATTTCACATACACAGACTCGAATGCGCAAATACACCGGCTCTCTCTCACACACAGACACCCATACACAAAAACACGCTCGCACACATAGCCATGCTGACAAATCACAATCTCATCGATTCGGGGAACTTCTGGTTTGTTTGCTAACTCACTCGATATGATCGTTTGCAAATAAAAAAAAGGAAAGATAGAACCACACGCAAAAAACATAATGCTCAACCACTCTTGCAGGTCTCCTGAGAACCATTCATTAAAACGGACCCGTAAACCACTAAACTGAAACAAACGAACAAGCAGAAACGCACGCTGCTGAACCCAACTATATTGTGTATGAAGATGTCAGGCGACGCGGGGGATGTGACAAATGACTGGCGGGTTTTGCGAACACGCGTTCGGAACGCGACATATGGCTTGGTTTTTCAGAATGCGCGGCCGTATGGCCATATTTTATATGTCCTTCTTTTTCTTTTTATGTCTGTCCCTCATTTTCTTTCAGCAACCCGCTGTGTAGTCAGTGGGAAATGGCAGGCGCCTAGAGTCCTCAAAACGATCATAAGTTTCAGAAATGCACTGCTAAAGCGAGAAGGGGGAAATAAAAAAAAGATATGCCTGTGCAGAAAGGAGGGTTTCAAAGGTGAAAATAAACTTGTTGGCTTTAGACCTGTTTTCTTTGTACATGTTTGCTAAATTTAGTTTCTTTCTTTCTCTTCTTCTTTCTTTTTTTCTTTCTTTCTTTTTCCGGATATATGTCTTACTTCGAACTTTTCTTTTTCTATACTCAATGATACCTAACGCTTCAGCGTCTATTTTTCACTACCATCTGTTGGGCGGTCAATGTTTCGTTTGTGCTCTGTTTCTCAGTTGCTAACTTAAATGTGTAGGATAGACTTGTAGGCTCTCTGTAATGCACACCTATCACATAGAAGCTGCATAAACTTGGAGCTTCCGCCCCCCCCCCCCTTCAACCCCCGTTATTAAGCGTTAAAACATTTATTTGTTTCACTCTTGGAAATACATGTGGTCGCGGTAGACAAAGTTTAGACAAACAGACAGATATACACATTTATTATAGATGAGTGGTGTTTCACGTCCCAAAATCACCACATGATTATGAGAGGCACTGTAGCGAAGGGCTTCGGAAATTTCGACCATCTGGCGTTCTTTAACATGCACCCAAATCTGAGCACATGGGCCTACAGCATCTTCGCCTCCATCGAAAATGCAGCCGCCGCATCCGAGATTCGATCCCATGAACTGCGGGTCAGCAGCCGTGTACTTTAGCCACGAGACCGGTGGGGCGACAGACAGATGGACGGACGGACGGATGGATGGATGGATGGACGGACGGACGGACGGATGGATGGACGGACGGACGGACGGACAGACGGACAGACACAGACAGACAGATAGATAGATAGATAGATAGATAGATAGATAGATAGATAGATAGATAGATAGATAGATAGATAGATAGATAGATATAGATAGATAGATAGATAGATAGATAGATAGATAGATAGATAGATAGATAGATAGATAGATAGATAGATAGATAGATAGATAGATAGATAGATAGATAGATAGATAGATAGATAGATAGATAGATAGATAGATAGACAGACAAACTCCAGGCAAATCATCCTCCCAGTTTGTAATACGAATAGTATATTTTATTGCCATTTGGGCAGTACTCTATTGAAATGCGTACAAGATCGTTCCATCAGCTATTGCGTGAACTTCTTCGCAAACACGAGTTTGATCCTGATATATACGTCCAGTGGATGTTTTGACAGGATAGTAATGGGGTAGTCATAATTTTTTCGCGTAATGTAGCCAGCAGCAGGAACTTTTCATATGCATGGGTTTACGTCCCGCTGTGAAGTAGTGCGAGCCATCATTAAAGTATCTACGAACTAACGCCACACACAATTTTTTTTTGTCTTGCATAAGAAATTTTGCGGTGTAAGGTGTCGTCTGCGAAGCTCCTACAAGGGTCAGACAACGAGTCCTAAGTTATTTTTGAGTCCTCTTTTCTCGTGGCTCAGATTTCATGAGCTTTGCACTAACAAGGTACTTTTGTAGTAATACGCTTGTGGAAAATCTCAGTGCTAAATCTCCTAGTTGATACAAAAACAAGAACTATGTGAACTTACTCCAAAATGTACTGGTCTGGCTGTATAACTGCTTCTTTGTATCTGTCACTATGCAAGGCGGTATCTTCGTCCTTTCACTGTCACTTTTCAGTCTCTTAGTCAATCTGCTTGTGTATCTGTCACTGTCTGTCACTTGTTCCATGTCGGTTATCCATTCTATCTCGCTGTTTCTATGTTGTCAGTCACATCGCATTGTGACTGTTACCTCTTCACTTCGTCCTCTGTCTTTCACTTATCTGTCTATCAGGTGTATGTGTCTGTCACTCCGTCACTTGTTCCACTTCGTTTACCCTACCTCTCACACTGTGTCTCTGTCACTGTCTCTATGTAGTCAGCCACTTCGCCACCTGTCATTCAGTTACGAGCACTTTGTCACTTCATCCTCTATCCGTCTATTCCTTAATGTTTATCACTATGTCAACGTGTCTGTCACTTCTTCCATGTAGTTCTTACACTTTGTCTCTGTCACTGTCTCAACATTGCCAGCCACTTCGCACTGTGTCTGCCATTGAGCTACTAACACTCTGACTTCTTCCTCTGTCAGTTTGTCTGTAGCCTAATGTTTATTACTATGTCTATGTGGCTGGAACTCTGTCTGTCACTAGTTTTATGACGGCTGCCTTACA
Organism: Rhipicephalus microplus; assembly: GCF_043290135.1. NCBI lineage: Eukaryota > Metazoa > Arthropoda > Arachnida > Ixodida > Ixodidae > Rhipicephalus > Rhipicephalus microplus. Next base: position 163,559,580 of record NC_134705.1, on the reverse strand, counting down.
CACTGTCTCTGCCACTCCTTTCTGTATTATTAGGCACTTCGCATTATATCTGTCATTAACACAGTCACTTCGTCCTCTTTCTGCCTGTCGCTTAAGACTTATCACTATGTCTATGTGGCTGTTATTCCAACTTATTTCAGTTTCGATTACAATGCCTATTACACTGTGTCTCTGGCACTCTGTCTCTACGTTGTCGCCTTCGTTGTCGACTTCACCTTCTGTCTGTCACTTTATCTGTCTACCACTGTCTTCGTTTCTGTCGCTTTTTCTATCACGATGCCGATGTTTTTGTAACTGTATCCCTATGTGTGTGTCTAAATCATTATGTGACAGTTACTCTTGCTGTCACTTCATCTTCTGTATGACACTTCGTCCCTTTGAGTACCTTTACCTGTCTGTCAGTTTATCTCGGTCTCACGGTGTTTGTGTCAAATAGTAAAATGTACACAATACCAATGTTGTTTGTACAGGCTGCCACGCGGCCACGTTATTGTTTCAACAACTGGTCTTTTGATAAATTAAGGCATATCTACGAAAAGTGAAGATAGCTTAATTCTCTACCACTGTCTACTGTACTGCTGGGAAACGAGCACCATGACTGTGCTCTCTATTACGATACTGGTGAAAAAGAAAAAAAAAGCGATACAACGAATGAGAACAGATTCGGCCAAAGACGTCACTGCACAGAAGATAGCGCCCCCTGTGAGTGGTTCCATGTAAGTAAGCGCGACAGTATTATCGCGGCAAAATAAAAGAAGGAGGGCAGATTTGATGAGGCATAGAATCGAAAGGAAAGGCGAAAGATGAATGAAGCTGCCTGGAAAGAAGCAAAAAGCAGGCTGGAAGGAAATAAGTAATGAAAAAAAATAGGGGGCGTCAGCGCATGAACGAACGGCTGGAAAGAAGGAGGGAGGTAGTCTGGGGACCAAACGCAATCCGACACCACCTGCTGGCGACGCAAGGACGACGTCGTCGGCGCGGCCGGAGCAGTCATTTCTCTGCTATTTTTTCTCTTCTTTTCCCGGCGTCACCGTCCATTGCATCGTCCCACTTTGCAGTGATTACGGCGTAATACGAGACGGTAATAATGCCTCAAGACCACCATCCCTCATTCCTTTCTATCTTCCCCTATAGTCCCTTGCCTCCCCCGAAGCTTGGCCTGTTATCCCAATGTTGCTGGAAAACTGCTTTCTCGAATTTTCCCTCTTTTTTTACTCGCACCACCTGCTATTCATTCGCCTTTCGACGCGCCGTCTTGTCGTCTGCACAGCTTCTTTTTTTCCGTCGCTGAAGTAACGCCTTTTTCGTTTGGCTCGGCCTGACTTGACTTCGCTCTTATCTCGATACGTTTTGTGTTTCCTTTGTTCGCGCCTTACGTCGCGCGTTCTCTTTATATTTTTCCCTTTCTTTTTGTCTGCTGCGCTTCTATAGTAGATACTGCGAAGATGCTTCTGCGCGAGGCTTCTGATTGTCTTGACTATGGAACTGATTTGGCTATACTTTGGGCCGTTTCGTCACTGTTAGAAAACGCCGTGTACTCCTAAGTAATTCCTTGTTTCGTTCCTTCCTTTCGTACATTATTCTTCTTTTTTTCTTCCTTGTTGAAGTATCCTCGACGGTTAATCGTTTTCGACGTTTCAATGTCCCCCCCCCCCCACCCAAAAGAAAAGTTTTATTTCCAGCTCAATTATTGAACTGTAGATCTTTCCAGCTGGCCACACTTACAGATCGATGATTCCGCTCGAAGTCGATGAATATTTAACTAGAACTTTGTCAGTTCGTGACTGAGAATCGGCCATACCACGGCCGAATTTTCAGCGACTTTCAGCGCAAACCGCAAATAATTGCTACCCAGAAAGTTTCGGCAATCGAGCTGGTAATAAAACTTCCTCTATGAACTCGCGTGTTGCCAATTTCCACAACATTGTCAACTTCAACAAAGGCTTAATCTATTTGGCTAGTTAGAGTGGTCGTAGCAGTCGCCTGGGCCAATCATGGCCAACAAGCTGGCGAATGTGAAAGCATAGTGGAAGTTGGCAAACTTTGCATTAGAATTGAACACTGCCATACAGTTACATTTTGTGACCATGCAGATACTTGCGGCGCGGCTGCCACCTGGGATTGCCAGTTATACCAGACCTTGTGGAGCTGGTCTCGAAAAGGAGAATAAGTAGGGTACTAAAATCAAGTCGACGATCGGGCGTCAGGTGTGCTGCCACGGCCACATTTATAAAATTCGCCACCTTATTACAGCGGAATGAAGAAACGAATGCGCACGCCACTAACAGCACGTGTAGTTACTATAGCGCTCGCTCAAGTTTCTCACTCGGCTGGTGATCGAGGCAGTTGGGAGTTTCCGGACTAAATCACTGACCTGCGTTTTGATACAAACCAGACGTTAGATGTATAAGTACTAAAAACTTACGACCAAAGTCTCACACAGCATAGATAATATTGGAAAGTGATTGACTGGTTGCCATTAGTAGTTACTTTGCGCTGAAATGGTACTTAACAGCGATTTCTATCGATCAAGATGTAAGCTTGTTGGTGCCATGGCTACTTTCTGGCCATTTCTCGTTTCCACTGTCGCGTTGTCGTGACGTTGACGAAGGCAGCAGTCGGCGTGGGTTAACGCAACGCTGCACTAACACGTGTAATGGGCCGACAGCATAAACTAGAGAAAGAAGGGCCATTGCCCCCCTCCACCCTCTGAAAAAAGGTATCGTCCCGATGCATAAACATAACGTGAAGGTACACTAAGCAATAAATACTAGCGAAAAATTGCAATAAAGGAAAAAGTACAGTTGGTGGGTTCTCTAACGCGCGTAAAACGGCTTGAGGCGCAAGACATGTACACGCATCACTTCAGGTCGCGCACGGTGCGGTTGAGAGTTCGTAATTCCGTCCGGTAATAAAACCTCGTTGTCTAGAGTACCTAGGCGTGAAGCCCTTTGTGTGGCCTGAAATAGCGCCGATTAGTTTATCACCCATAGCTATATTAAACTCTTAAGGCACGTACGTAAGACGAGCGAAGGACACAGGCCGAGCGCTACTTTCAAATAAAATTTTTAGTAGAAGGAAACACCAAATATATAGGTGTAGCCACCACAAAAAAAAGCATGAAAACTTGACAAGATTAAAGGAACAATAAAAAAAATCTCGCTATCACTATACAGAGCTCTTTCACGCCAGCACAGTGTCTGCGAGGTGTTGCGAACGACGGACCGATCCCGCCGAAGCCACCACTGTTGCGAAAGACGGCGACGCCAACACGGTCCTGTAGGCGCCACTGCTTCCAACTCCGCCGGGAAGGTCACCAGCCGTTTGGTAGCGTATGTTTATCAGCTCACGGCTGCTCCTGCGCAGAGCTGATAAGACGAGCGGACGAGACGACGGTGAGTTAAATAAGGTTTATGTACAGCATATACACAGAGGCATTACAAATTCGGCACTGGGGCCGACAGAGACTCGAAGAGCCGAGCTCTCCTCTCTAATACATAGGTCAACTTTTCGTCCAAGACCGCTGACTCACACACATGTCGGCTCTCCGACATGGGGACTCCTCTCTCGTAGGACCGCCGATCGCGACACGCCGCAGGGCTCCTTTTATTTGCACCGGGTCCAACCAAAATGTCCAATCAGAAGCGCCGCTGGTCGTCAGGGCAGACTCCTCCAATGGGGTTGCCGCGCCACGCGTCAGACCACCAGACACGAGGACGCCGGCTCGCTGTCACGTGCGCAGCTGACTCAATGCACGTGGGCCAGAGGGGCGCCGCGCGTGTTCACGCCGTCGAGTTGATCGCGCCAGGCGGACTGCGGGCTGGCCTTGACCCAGATTGCCTTTTTCAGAGGCACGGACGTTTGACGAGGACTCGCTGGCATAACAGCACCCCCGCCGCCAGACAATGCACCGGAAAGACGAGCTGCTTCCACGGGGCTCGGATGTCAGGTGCGCTCGTTCGCCAGGTCCCTCCAGGTTCGCCTCCAGGGCCATGGGGAGAATACAGCTCCAAACTGTTCCGGGAACACATCCCATTTTTGACGACGGATCCCAGCTCCACTGGCTTGTCGCCACAACTTGTCGACCAGCTTCACTCGTCTCTTCTGACCATCTTCGGTTTCAGCACTTGTCGATGGTTCTGCAACTTGCCAAGAACGGATCGACAACAGACAACACACGACACACGCAAGTGCCTTCGGTCACCCGACAGAACACCAGACAAAGTATAGTACAACATATACCTATCTACGTGTCTATCGGAATTTTGTTCCCTCTACATCAAGAGGCACATGTGGGACACAAGACTCTTAAAATGACAACTCAATTTTTTTTCTCCCACGTACAACAACGTAACGAATTAGAATACCACAAAGTTGGCCCCTTGAGATTACTCTGAACGAGAGCGCTCAGCCCAGGTCGTGATGAGGTCAAAATTTTGCCCCGAATCGCCAGCGAGAAACCGAAAGGTTGAGAAGTTACTAGCTGGAACGCACTGCTCAATGCACCTGCATTAGCGTTTACCTTTCCTTTTTTTTCTTTAGCGAACGTCAAAGTTGCGCTGTGGAGCAACATGCTCCACTTCAGTAACCGGCCACTTTTAGGCGACGATACCTATGCGGCACCAAGAGCGGCTCACACTTTCGATGTTGCACAAGGGAACAACGATACGGCTTGCTACGGATTGACTCCTCACCGCTTAGCTCGATATCGTGTTCGATCACCCTCATGTTTCCGGGGCGGTCCGAAAACACGTCTTCAAACTCGGAACCAATCTTTCTCAGGTCCTCTTTCTCAGGTCCTCCTTCACTTAAGGTAGGCTCTAGGTTTATCTGCTCCCGGATTACTTTCGATCCCCCTTCGATTACCTCACTAGAACTCAAATTTTCTGCTTCCTCTTCCACTGAAGCATTCAACAACAGATTTACGACCGCTTGATGTTGAACGTATGGTTTCATCAAGTTGTAAATTTTGTCCGGCCGCCTTCCTAATTTCACTTCATAATTTGAATCGCAAGGCTTCGATAATACTGTGGCGGGCCCTTCCCAATCAACCTCAAGCTTGTTCCTTTTGGACGGCTGCAGCAGCATTACCTGATTATCAACTTCAAAAGTGCGCTTCTTCCCCGATTTCTCGTAGCGCTCCTTCGACAGCACTTGTGCCGCGTTTTTCTGGCTTTCCACTAGCGCTTCAATTTGGCTTTCCACTAGCGCTTCAATCGAGAGATCCTCACGCTGCTCTCGAATGAGCGTCTCTCGATCAACTCTCGGCAGCTCGCTCAAACTTTCCGCTACAGGCGAGAGCGTTGCAACCCCCTCGCTCTGACTCAATGGCGCCATGTCGTCTCCCCTTTCTACGGAAACCGCGCTGGTCGGTCCGGCGACGGGCCGCTCGCGCGACTGCTCACATGACTCACGCGGAAAGTTTCCTCTCTGAGGTTCCGTCGACCCGCCGACAAGGTCACTTGAGAGTTCACCGCTTTGAACAAGGTCAAGCTCTTGCGAGAGCTTCCGCGCTTGCGATCGCGTGAGGGCCATGTACGCTAAGTTGGGGAAGAACGATTTACCCTGCTCTTTGAGAAGCTGCTCTGAGTTGTTGGAGAAGAGATAAGGAAAACGATCGGGAAGCGCGGCAGACACAGCCGCTTCGGTGCGAAGCTTACCGAACGGGCCTTCAATGACAACCGTGGCGATTAGTAAGCACGCACTCTGCTCCTCGGCGACTTGCCTGATCCACGCGCATTCTCCTGTAAAGTCGTCCGGAGACACCAATGAAGGATGGACAACATCCATGGTTGCCGCGGAGTCTCTAAGTGCTCGACACGCTTTCCCATTCACACTAATTTCTTGGATATACGGCTCCAACAACCGCATGTTCTTTTCCGATTCTCTAATTGTTGCAAAAGCAAACTTTTGCTTACAGTTTATCGCGATGTGCCCTTCCTTTTTGCAGTTGTAGCAGATTAGTGGCTTCCGTGATTCAAACGCCCGTGTGGTATCAGTGCGTTGTTTAGAAACCTCACTCGATTTTTCCGCTTCTGTTTTCCCTTCCTCTACAGTGTCCTTCGTAAGAGACGGGTCCTTTTTGAAATTACGGTGCGGAGCGGGTTTCCGTTGATCAGGTTTCTTTGAAAAGCCCTCTTTTCTTTCATCCTTTTCAACGCGCACTGCCCTGCTATGCAACTTTCGGCGAGTATAATACTCCTCAGCTAACTCTGCTGCCTTGTTTAGCTGTACTTCACCAAGTCTGTCCTGCAGCCAAAGTCTGACATTATCCTCGATGCAGCGGTAGAATTGCTCCAATGCAACGCATTCCACAACTTTATCGCGATCGTCATAAACACCTTCGCCCTTGAGCCATTCAATTAAATCGGCTTTAAGACGAAACGCGAAGTCAACGTGTGACTCATTCCCCTTTTTAGCATACCGGAACCTTTGCCTGAAAGCCTCGGGTGACAACTTATAACGTCTCAAGAGCACTTCCTTAACCTCGTCATAGCTCTCGAACGCTTCCCTCGACAAGCAAGTTATCGCGTCGGACACTTCGCCGGGAAGAAGAGCTAACAGGTTCCGCGCCCAAAGAGACCGCTCCAAAGCATTTCGCTCACAGACGTGTTCAAACTTGACGAGATACTTCGCCATGTCCTCGCCTACTACGAACGGTGGCAGTTGGTCCCGAATTCTAAAACCGCTGACCTGAATCGTCGGAGAAGCTACGCTAGGCGCCTGCGAACGCTGTAGAATTGCCAATTCTATTCGTTTCAACTCGAGGCGCTCCTGTCTCTCGGCTACCTCACGTTCACGAACTTCTCGCATTTCGGCCTCCTCGCGGCGTGCTTTGGTATCCGCCCAGGCCTCATCGACTTCCTCAGCCGACAGTCTCTCATCCTTCATGATCTCAAGGATCGCTTGCTTTCGTTTCGCACGGCCCAAAGTAATGCCGAGTTCCTCACAAATTTCGATGAGTTCCTTCACTTTAAGGTTCTCCATCGTTCACACTAGCCTCTTGCTGTTTGCCCCTGTTAAGAATCTACTTGCCGTACCCACTATAAGCCTACTAGCAAGACGCGCAAGCAATTTTTCACTCTCCCGTGTTTACCCCCTCCGCATTAACTTTGGTTTCAAAGCACTTCGACTTTGCTCGAAACGATCAAAGCTCACTCTAATGCTTCACACAGCCCTTCTCTAAACTACTACAACCTGAGCTAGAGTAGTCTGGTGAACTGAGGGGAAAACATCAGGCACTCACCGCATCGATGTCGCTGACGCCGGCCGATCCCGCAGCTGCCAACCACTGTTGCGAAGCCACCTCCGAAATCCCACCGCTGCCACCACTGTTGCGAACGACGGACCGATCCCGCCGAAGCCACCACTGTTGCGAAAGACGGCGACGCCAACACGGTCCTGTAGGCGCCACTGCTTCCAACTCCGCCGGGAAGGTCACCAGCCGTTTGGTAGCGTATGTTTATCAGCTCGCGGCTGCTCCTGCGCAGAGCTGATAAGACGAGCAGACGAGACGACGGTGAGTTAAATAAGGTTTATGTACAGCATATACACAGAGGCATTACAAATTCGGCACTGGGGCCGACAGAGACTCGAAGAGCCGAGCTCTCCTCTCTAATACATAGGTCAACTTTTCGCCCAAGACCGCTGACTCACACACATGTCGGCTCTCCGACATGGGGACTCCTCTCTCGTAGGACCGCCGATCGCGACACGCCGCAGGGCTCCTTTTATTTGCACCGGGTCCAACCAAAATGTCCAATCAGAAGCGCCGCTGGTCGTCAGGGCAGACTCCTCCAATGGGGTTGCCGCGCCATGCGTCAGACCACCAGACACGAGGACGCCGGCTCGCTGTCACGTGCGCAGCTGACTCAATGCACGTGGGCCAGAGGGGCGCCGCGCGTGTTCACGCCGTCGAGTTGATCGCGCCAGGCGGACTGCGGGCTGGCCTTGACCCAGATTGCCTTTTTCAGAGGCACGGACGTTTGACGAGGACTCGCTGGCATAACAGAGGCAAGCTCTCGTAACGTTGCTCCAGAGCATATGCGCGGGAAAGGGACTAAGTGGACTAATACATCATAGCGTCTCCAAAGATGCCAAGGGGCACATTATGTGACTGCCTCAAAAATTGCCGTTTGACACTTCAAAAATTGCAGTTCCTTGCTTGCCAAGGCAATCAAAAAGCTTTACGGAACCTTTACAAGTATTTGGCTCCCCGGGGCATGCACTTTTCTCCAGAAAAGAGCACGGCCGTCGCTTTCACGAGAAATAAAATGACAAAATATGGTGGCCGATCACTGACCTATGTATACGGCCTCAGCAATTCTTTAGAATATCCATTGACAGAAGTCTTTCCTGGTCTCAGGTGAAGAAACTTCCAGCGAAAATGCTGCAGCATCACACTTCTTCAATTTCATGGCGGGAACACGATGGGGATGTAAGTGACGATCAATGGTCCTGTTTGAGAAAGCGTGTATCGAAGGAACCTTGCGTTATTGCCTACCGGAGCTTCACCGATCATCACCAGCAAACAAGAGAGCTTCAGAAACCACACGAAACAATCGCCTACGAATCTACCTAGGCCTTCCGAAGAGCTCATCAACCTCGGGAACTGTAGCGGAAGCAGGACGTCTCCCGCTTGATGTCATCTGCACTCAAGAATTATTGCGCACTCATTTCCGCCGTATCTTACATGGGAAGAAGCATTTTCTGTACCGCGTACATCTCACCTACAACAATTCAGCATTCGACCAAGCTGTGAAAATGCAGCAACTTACTGCTATTAGACAGCTGAAGAAGTTAATTACGTCCAAGATTTCCTTCCTGAACTCTTTCAGCTCTTGATATTAAACCGTGTGTACCAGGCATCAATGAAGCGAAGAGACGTGTTGCACAGACCACACTGCTGCACACTACTCTATTCTACTTAGCCTAGGGTTACACTCAGCATTCTCATATTTATATCGACGCCTCAACTACTCAGGAGATTTAGTCATATGGCCTCTATGTCCCCTCTACAGGACAAAGTCTGTCTTATCGGCTACAATGCAGTGCATCATCAACGACAGCAGAACTTCGGTGGCGGTCCCACTGAGTCCTCTACACCCTGCGTCGAACGCCGAACTGACTGATTGGTGGTCTTCACCGGCTCCAATGGAGCACTACAAATACTGTTAAACCTCTTGAAGAAAACAAATTATCACCCCATTTCATTCGATTTAGCGTACTTGCACCACTTGGCTATTACCGCAGTTCATGCCATCTCATTGCAATGGATACCGGCTCATTCCGATATACTGGCCAATGAAAAAGCAGATGAAGCGGCCTGCAAAAGACTTCAAAAGCAAAATTACCGGCGAACCTATTTCACTGAATCAGATGCTTCCCAACTGGCTAAAAGGCTTGCTTCCGAAGAAAAGAAGAGGCTCTGGAACTTCCCGAGGCATCATTATAATTTCCTCCACTCTGTCGACCCGTATCTAAGAACTAGACATCCATCCCGAATTCCTCGACACCTGGAAACTCTCTACCATCGTCTCCGGCTGAACAGTGCTTGTGGAAACAACTTACGGTACCGTTTCGGTCAAGTAGAAAGTCCATACTGCAGTAACTGTGTCTCCATAGAAACTGTAGAGAATGTCTTGTATGAGTACCTAGCGTATGCCGATAAGCATGCGCTCTATGAACACTGCATGCATCTGTTAACCAAATGAAGTTTATCAGTTGATTGTGTCTTGGGCTTCACGCAACAGAGGCATGCGATGAAACTTTTATTCACGTATTTAGACAGTATCGGTCAGCTAGGCAAACTATAGTGGCACCTAGAAAACTCGTCATAAGTCATTCTGTGAGCACATGTCCCCGCCCAAGACACAAAAAAATGTCTGTATATCTCCTTTTTTATTTTAATTTTTGAATATTTTTCTCTCTCTCTCCTCTTGTCTTTCAGTCCCCAATCCCCTTCCCCACGCAGAATAGCAAGTCAGCGATATACGCAAGCCGGCTAAATTCTCTGCTTTTCAAGAAAAAGCTCTCTCTCTCTCTCTCTGCAATCGAGGGAGCACTAACCATAATAAAATCATCCCTCTTCATCCCAGCGGCCTCGACAATTAGTCCGGAGCAAATGACCAAGCCCCGATTAGAACACGTTAGAGCGCTCCCTCGATTTCCTTTAGCAGACTCTATGGACGTGATGTCTAACAAAGTCATCACATAGTCCCTTTCCGACGCATACGCTTTGGACACGTGTTGGCGCGAATGAACTTTGCATAGTGATAGCATGACTTTTTTATTGTTCCTTTAATCTTGTCTAGTTTTCATGCTTTTTCGTTTTGCTTGCTATACCCTTATATTTGGGGTTCCCTTCTATTAAATATTGTACTTGAAAGTAGCGCTGGTCCTGTGAATGTGCCATTAGCGCTTACAAAAGCTATGGATCAGTACCAAGTAACTCTAACCCAGTGCTTCCTAGTTTTTCACACAGTCCACGTCGACGGAATCGGTGTCCAGCTTCACACACGGTCGCCGGCGCGCTATTCTACGGGGTGGTGGTAATGATTGTAGCGATGGCTGTCGGTCTTTCACAGACACTGGATGCGCAGACGGGTGAGTTGTTGGGTTTTTCCAACAGGCGGCGACGTCGACGTTTTGCTCGTCGGTGACGTTTGGTAACATAACATGGCGTCCAGCGCCATTGCCGGGCTCTATCCATATATAGACCAACTTGTATGACGTCATCTGCGTCGCTTCTTGTACGGCCGTGTTGTAGGCAAACGTCACGTATGGACGGATAACATTCCACGTTTTGTGCTCGACGTAAGCGTACATGGCCAGCATGTCGGCGATGGTCTCGTTCTGACGCTCTGAGGCCACTGGTTTGTGTGTGGTAGGCGGTGGCTTGTTGGGCTGTATCTCAAGATTGCCTGAGTTATCTCCGCAGTAAACACCGTACCTCCGTCGGTAATGAGAACATCTGGGGCACCATGACCCAGGTTGATGACCTCGACAAAAGACTAATTTTGGCTTCCTTGGTGTCGCTGCCTTTGTGCAGGACCCCTGTTTTGGTGTATCGGCTGAGGTAGTCGCTATAGCTACAACAATCCACTTGTTTCCGACAGTCGACGTCGGGAACGGGTGAATCGGTGGCGTACTTTCACCCTCCGCTTAGGTGCGGCAGAGGTCCCGGCACGTGCGTTGCGGCTCTGCTGCAGCGCGTGGACAGGCCCTAGGCCCATATACCGACCTGCTGAAACGGTTGGTGAGGTGGATCGATGGGTTGCATAAGACCAGCAGGCCTTGTCGGTGGTGTAAGTGTCGGCATGTCCTCGCGTAACGAGCGATGTCAGCGGCAAGGCATTGTCAGTGGTATTCTTGTACCCTCAAGAGCGTGCGGGAAAAACCAAGGGTGTGGCTGGGCCTTGACTAGGCCTTGTAAAGGTAAACATATTTGAAAGAGATCTGTTTGGCTGGGTAAAAAAAATATATGAATAAATCGAACTGTCCAGCCAATTTTAGTCACATTTTTTGATGAATAATACTAATATAATTAAAAGATATCCCTACGTTTCGAGGCCCATTCTGTGTATTCTTCAAAGGGTGACTGTCCAGCCGGCTGCGAAGCAACAGTCTTTCTAAGTTGTTGTCCCCGTCTCCACCAATCGTTGGAGCCAATAATGAAGCTATTTCATAGTTACTTTAGAAAAGCTGTGTTATTTTGCTGACGTGCCTGACCACTAACCTGATGAAGGAGAAAAAATAAAATGTCACAGTTCCACTGCCATGTTTCTTACCTGACGCTGTGAAGAGTAATTGCTGAAGGTTCCTGCTATCTGTAAACCTCGTATTCAGGAACGCTCCTTGACCTGAAGTTTGCTTGCCCTGCCTTTCATGCAGCGCTTTTGAAATGCGTCTGTGCGTTTGTGCTGTCTTGGCACCACCTAAAAACAGCGTGTTCGAAACGCGGTGCTACATTCAAGGTGGTGGCAAGTCCAAGTGAATGAACTTTTTTGAATAGGGGGGGGGGGGGCGCATTGTAGTGAGAAAAAAAATGCATCAGGACCTTTTAATGAAGTTCCTGACTGACTGACTGCATCGCTTGTGGCGACATAAAGAGAGCGTGAAGAAGGGTCGGGACGCAAAGGTTCCCATTCGATAGGATACGATCAGATGAGGAAGTTCGCACGCTTAAAAGAAAAAAACGAAGATGGGTGAAAAGAAAATAAAAAAGTTCAACGAGCCTGCCAGGATTCGAACCTGGAATCTTCTGATCCGTAGTCAGACGCGTTATCCGTTGCGCCACAGGCCCAGCTGTTGTTGCGTCACTACACTGAAGAGTAGTTTCTTCAAGCTTTTATTGGTCAAGTGCATGTTCAGGGAGTCGGAGTTCAAAACATTACTGGCGGAGTGATAGGAGGAAAGGTTGAGAAGAAGAAGACCGCTAATCAGCAGCAGGTGTACTAATTCGGCCGATGGGAGCGTCCACACGAGTTAAGGGTCTCTAGTCAAAGGGTAGGGTGTGCAGGCGGCGTCGAATTTTCGTTGCGTAATTAGGCTACACTGGCCTGGCTGACCGAGGTTGACAAGCTTCTCGTGGCTCATCGAGAGCCGTACTGCGCATGCCCGAGAAGTAGTGACGTCACACGGCGCACAGCTGGCACACTGAAGAAAATCCTGCGAGCTCCTGGAGTGAAGTGGGCTGGCGCTTGACCCGCGTGAGCTCGATCGCTAGTCCATCCGTACATCCATCCGTCCATCTGCTCTGTCGACCTGTCCCTGCGTTCGTCAGTCTGCCCGGACGGACAGATGAACATAGGAAGTTGATGACGAAGAACATTAGTCCTAGTGTTTCCCCCCGTGACACTGCTTCAAGAATTTCATCTTCAAACCACGACCTCTTCAAACTGAGCTCCCTTTAATTTATGTGACAAAGTTACGCGCCATCTGTTAGGTGTAGAACGAGACACAATCAAGTGAATTGATGGGCTTTCTTTGGCCTTATTGACTCTTGGATTGAATTGATTGGGTGTAAAAAAGACCGCGACCCCTTGAGAAAATTTACTTTCTGTCGTTCACAGGACAAGAAACGAGCTCACAGCGCTCACAGCACACATGGAAATATGTCCGTCGGTAGCTAACGCTACGTATATCCTGGCATAGCCAAGCCATGCCACTGCTAATGTTTTTTTTTTTAATTGACTTCAAAGAATTCGCCTAATTGAACGAGGCTGTATTACGACCCCTGTCATTCCTCGGTTCACAGGGCATTTTATGGCAGTGAATTGTCTAGAGTGCAAATAGATTCTAAACAGTAACATCTGTGCCAACCTTGATGTCATTATGTGCAACAAGGTCGTCTTCATAACCCTTTCAGCCTTGGATGCTTTATTTTGGTCGGATACATTTTTTGTGCGTGTTTTTCTTGTCACTGGGACCTCAGAAGACCACAAACGAAAAATTGAGCCAGTGGTGCAAGCAATTAACATGTCGTCAAATTAGGTCATCAGGGCTCAGTGATTGGAAAATGAGAAAAATTGCTTATTCCTGCTAATCACTAGTGTATACAAAATGCGAACCAAGGTCTTGCTTGTCAGCTTAATACTCATTGAAACAGCGACGGTACCAACGTTACTAAAACCTGGTTCTAGTAACGTTGGTCGGTACGACGGCCCGAAAATGGCGCTTACCCTCCTCACCCAAGGAGGTTAAAAAAAATATAAATTCTCGCCAACGATTGAAGTCGTGCCAATCATAAGTAGGCGGTTGTGGCAGCCATCTTACTAGGGGCATGATGGCGTTTGGCAATTGACAAGGAGCGTTTTCCTCACACGCCCAATGGGTGGAAACTAGTGGTGTGCGAATATTCGAAAGTTTCGAATATTCGTCGAGTATTAAATTCGCACTATTTGTATTCGAATCGAAAAAAGTGTATTCGAAAAGTTCGAATATTCGAATCACTTCGAATATTCGACAATATCGAATATTTGATTGGATTATCATGCGGAAAATAACTCTTCTTTAATATTTCCGCTGGGTTCACAGATATTAAAACGTTGCCCAGAGGGGCGATAAGCGTCAGAAGTGCACGGAGGCGCTATGTCGGCCAGCGACGTTCAACAATCAGCAGCAAAGTTGACGTTCGTGTAAACGTATTTCACGCTTTTCGTATGCCGCCGCAACGTGCTGACTACCACACGTTCACTATGCGGGACCTCGTGGGCAGGAACAAAGCTTAACCGTTGCCGCGTTGTCTCATCAAAACATCGCTTGATAGACAACATCGAGGCATTCCTTCTCAGTCACCTCCTCGCGCTCTTCGTCATCACGACTCACCGATTCATCAACTATCAGCCTGGCTGTCGTACAAGCTCGTGCGGAAGCAGGGGCTGCCGAAACGAGGGCTCACTTTGGTCGCTAGAAGGAATGCTAAAAAATGATCAACGACCGCTGAACCAGGCAGGCAGACCGAGATGGGCCGATCACAACTAATCACAACGATTTATCTACGACTACTTTGAGTACGACGATAAAGAATGGCAAAAAAAAAAACAATCCTAGACGGAGAAAAAGATTTATTACATAAATGCATGCCCCCATCTTCTCCCAGGATACAGATGACAAACTTCGCAAAAGTGCGGCCACGGTCGTTTTCTAGATGCACCGTTAACCTCATCTTTTCGGGTCACTATCTATACTTCCAGAAGCTCAATGCCGAACTTAGAGTTTTGGGCATTAGTTGCGAGCGTCCACTATCCAGTGACCTGACTCTTCTTTCGCGATGCGCCTCGCTCTCTAGATGTTTCATCAAGTAGCCGATGTGTTCAAACTGCTCGATGCCGCAGACTCGGCAGGAGAAGTCAATCACTTCGCCGTTCTCTTCCTTCAGCTCCTGTGGCTCTGACATGGTCGACATCGGTGGTGACATCGGCGGCGTCGTTGCCGACGGCAGCGATGTCGTAGGCGGCGATGACAAGGCCAATGGCAGGGGCGAGATCTCAGCAGAGGCGAGCTTCCTCAGGCCCTCGTTCCTCTGTAGTGTTTTCTTATGCTTTTTGCCCTTAACGTGAGCAATTAGGTCGTCCTCGCAGGTCGTGGTCACACAACATAACTCGCAGACCAAGGGCTTTGAAGCGATCTGGGGCGACGGTTGCCCCGCGGCGGAAGGACCGGCTCCTGTTTTGACATCCGGGCTGCAGTTCAGCGGGCTTTCACTCGCGGCCACCTCAACTAGCATTCTGTGGGTTTCAACTCTTTTCTTATGTTTCAGGCTCCTCAGGTGGTCCCAGTAAGGCACGGGCTCGCTGAACTGCATGCTGTATCCCCGGCAAACGAAATCTACCAATGACATCTGCGGAAAAAGAAAACAGGCGGCGTCTTAGCATAACGGATTACAGGTGTTCCGCGGATTCTACCCTCGAGTCCCTATTTCTGAAAAATTGCGCGTTGTTGTCAATACGGTGCTTTTATTGTGGATAGCACCACGGCTGTGTGGCCAAGAAACAGTGGTAGCGGTAGCCCGAGAGCTACGAAATTAGGCCCGGTTGTGCAACTCCCAAACTACACAACGAACGTCTGAAGGCGGAAGACAAAGTGAGCGTTCCCTCCACCACTTTTATGTCGTCTGTTTCTTTCGCCGTTTCGTTGTGCTGTCAAGGTAAGTTGGCTTCTATTTTTAAATATATTAGGCATAAATGAGATCCAGCAATAAATTTTGTGTTTTTGAAAAGCTTTTTTACGCAGTAGTATGCGCTTTCGAGCCGAAGCCTCGCTCAACAACCAACAACACAAGCCTCGCAGACACGTATACCGTCATTTCCAGCCCCCTTATGAAGTTCGCATAGACAGTGGCGACACACTTCCGTGTAAGTATTTTTGTGAAAAACTCTCATGCCACGGTATTAGCCAATAGTAAGAATAAATAATGCGCGGTTTTGACCAGGCGCGCTTCTTCCCTCAGGATGCAAGCACTCTATAGCCTGTCAACAGTTCACAGTGAGTAACACTCAATGACAAAAGTAACACGAGAGAACGATCACGTTTCACGACGCATACCCAAGGTGATGACACCCATTGACGTGACTGCTTTTGCCAGTGCCATTTCTCTATTCTTTCCTTGCAGCACACTCGCGGGGACGAGAGAAGAGAGAAAGCGATAAAAGTGTGTGGTAAAACCCGTAACGCCGCTCGTTATAAATGGGCTCGAGTAATTTTTGCGACTATCGATTTATGAGATAATACACTCCAACGCGTCTACCTCGGTGGATCAGTGGCTCTAGGGTACAAGGCTGCTGACTCAAAGGTCGTGGGGTTGATCCCGGCCGTGGCGGTCGCATTTCCGTAGAGGCGAAATGGCATAAGATAATGTAGTGTTTGATATCAGGGCACGTTAAAGAGCATGAGAGGGTCGAATGTTCCTGAGCCCGCCACTACGGCGTCCCTCGAAAGCACATATATGGTGGTTTTGAGACGTAAAATCTTGCATATTATTAATATTATTTATTACCCTCCAACATTGGGGTCAATAGGTGAGTACTAGGTAAAGTAGGTCCCCACCATTTTTAAAGAATGATGGGTGACGCTGTCCCGCCTTTCTGATTAACTTTCGAAGACGGCTTTCAAGCATCGAGTGTGATAGATATACGTCTCTGAACGTGAAGCCGCTTAGGGCAATCAGCCACTTCTGCTCGAACGATATGGAACTGGTGTTTGGCTTCAATAAGTACATGAAATGCTGGTCCATGAGTTACTTTCACGGGGCTGCAACTACGATTGAGGATCTAGTAGAAAGATGAGTTAGAACTACCACATCTGAGACATCGTGATTGACTCGGAGACACAAAAAATATATGAAAAAGCATTGTAAAAATTTTAAAAAGTTGCGAAACGTTTCCAAGCTGCGAAGGCGGATGACCACTGAAGTTCCATGCCTCATAAGGCTGATTCGAAAACGTTATTATGCATTTCTTTCCCCGAAATGCAACTTTACGAAAACTATTTTGAAACCTTATTGCTAACTGTTTTGTCATAACAATAGTATACACACTGACTTTCGCATTCCAGCTTGAAAAGGAATACTTTATCCTCATGTTCATCACCTACCCAAGTCACCTAGCCGCCATACACAGGTCTGTGAACGGCGGTTAGGTGACTTCAGTTGATGAAGCGCATGAGCAGAAACCCTTCCATTAGAAGCTGGAGAAAGAATTTTCTCTCGGCACATAAAATGTGCCCATTCAAATCTCCGACAATGAATACAGGTGTGACGTGAGTCACTGTCCCGCAAGTTTGTGTGCATGAAGTACCCGGTGTCAGTTTTTTTTAATGATTTGCAATAAACATACACTGTGATGATCAAGATTTCATTTTCAGCTTTCACACCACGTACATATCAACAATATGCTTAGTCTCATCGAAGTTAGCGGGCTTGCACACATGCGTCGCGCATTTCGTAGACAGCAACACCTCCGGAGCGATCCTTCCCTGGCATTTCACCAACTGTGGTGGTGTATCCGTTTACTCTTGGCATGCTTTGACGGGACCATGTTTGTTACAGACACACCGGTATCTTGTTGACAGCCCCAATACTCCTCCTTCACTCGGCAGCTGCCCTTCACCCGACTAGATAAAAAAAATTCCGCCATATCCACGAAGTGAATGATGATGAGTGGGTGAAGCTCCGGAGGTAAACCTGGTAAACCATGAATCCTCTGTACATTTTGCCCACTCGATTTTATTACATCGCTCCCCCTAGCGTACGTCGCCGCACTAAATCGAACGATTGCCTTCAACCAATGACACGCGCCATATGTGACATCATTCCTATTTTATACGATCTCGCGTCTTTCATCAACTACAAGTACCGCTTTCTAGTTTATAACATCTTGCATCTTTTCATCATCAGGTACAAGTACCACCATCTAGTAAACACTACAAGAACTAAACGAGAGGTGGCTACATACAGGAGACGGTACCGCCATCTAGTGAACACTGCAAGAACTAAACTAGAGGTGGCTACATACAGGGGACGGTACCGCCATCTAGTGAACACTGCAAGAACTAAACTAGAGGTGGCTACATACAGGCTACAGGGGACGCACAGCCCACGCCCTAAGGAGCTTCGCCCCTAAAAGTCTGGACGTCTTTCAAAAGTACAAACGACACCAAAAGTTTACAATGCGCTGGTTAAATAAAGTTCGTTCACTCACTCACTCACCAAAAGTTTCAGCAGATGATATTATTCATGCAAGGCATGTTACTCAATCTAAAAACACACATGCAGCGCAGCGACTGGGCTTTAGCTACGGCTGAGATTTAACAGCGATGCTGTGCATTCGCTGCAGGTCTGAAATTTTATTTTAATGTTAGGCGGGTGCAAGGACCGGGCCCTCTGCGTTTTTTTGCTGCATGGCGGCGTTCGATGCATCGCTCAACCGGCGCTCCATATCGTGAGCGGAAACAAAAAGAGACACTGCAAAACCACGCTAAGTGGAGAATTAGTTCGAGTCGGTCAATACAATCGACTCATTGCTTTCGCCTTCCAGCCATCTTTAACACAAGAGGGATAATGCAAGTTTTTCCCAATAACAGCGGATCAAAATGGCTTACCTTTCAAAAAGAGGACGTAGCTCACGCTCCGCCTAGCTGGTGCTGATGATAATTATGACGCCCTAAATATGGCTAAAACCCTCTCACGGCGATTCAAGGTGAACATTTCTTCTCCTTCTTCTTACTCTTCTTATTGTGCCTATTATTAAAATTTGATGTTATTATTATATTATTATTATTATTATTATTATTATTATTATTATTATTATTATTATTATTATTATTATTATTATTATTATTATTATTATTATTATTATTATTATTATTATTATTATTATTATTATTATTATTATTATTCTCCTTTCCAGCCGACAATGGTTCTCACAGACATAGAAACCCATTTTAAAATTTAAATACGTAACATCACATAAATATCTCGGAATTCAGCTCCCCGATAACCTTTGTGACATGAGCACATTGAGTACATCAGAAACAATACCAACAGATCTCTCGAGTACATATAAGCAGAAAATGTTCCAAAGCACTGGGACATTTAAAATTACTGCTGTACAAAACATCGATTAGACACAAGCTCAAATCCGCTTGTTCTGTTTGGGATTCCGGACAAAATCATCAACAACTATAGTAAAATCATTTCAAATTGTTCAGCGTGTTTAAATAATGAAGACTATTATCTTACACCGAAAGTTTCACAAATGAAATCGGTGCTCGGAAAAACAGATTTTAAACTTCCCAGAAATTTTTTTTGTCCGTGTCGTTTTCAGAAAGTTATCTACCAGAACAATTTATTCAAACAGGAACTCATTTCAGGACCTCCGTACACATAATCGAGTCTTGAAAATCAGTAAAAAATTTCCATTCCCTTTTGTGGCACTAATGTTCTGTTGAGACTCCTTATTGTCAAACACCAGCGCTGAGTGGAACCACCTTCCTACCTCCATCGCCTGCAGCAAGGACGCGTCAGCATTCAAGGCTGCACTGACCGATTATGCATTGAGTCTATACAAGTTTGGTGTTGCTTGAAGATGTGTTCCCATTGATTTGTTGCATGCCTACGTTTTATTTCAGGCATTTCTATTTTTATTTCTGGCACAGTAAAGAAAAGGTTTTGTACAGTAAAGAAAGTTTTTTTCGTCTTCACGTAATCTTGATTTAAAGGGACCCTGAAATGGTTTTGGCAATTTTTCACTAACTCATTGGGCCGGTAGACCAAATCCCAAGGGTAATTTAGAGACCGACTTGAGCTCTATGCGTAAACTGCGTAATTTATTACAAAGCTTTAAAGCTGCGACTCGCTCGAGATTCTTTCAGATCGCTGCGACTCGGCCAAACGAGTTTTCAACCGCCAACAAACCAAGCGACACGATCTGCCATATTGACGTCATCGTTTTCAGCTGATCTGATTGGGCTTTGGAACACGCAGCACAGGTATTTCTTTTCTAATAAACTGGGAACAAAAGTTCTTCGCAATTTGTAAAACATATTATAATTTATTTTGACTAAAACTTTTTTTTTACTAGGAAAGAGAAGACGATCGCAGTTTATAACTCAGCTTTTGGAGCTTCCTGCGCACGGCGAACGTTGTCTGCTTGGATAGAGTGTAATAGAAGTGTTGAGTGGCGTGACCACGCCTCGCCGCCTGATGCCTTCCGCGTTCCCCGTGGCGGCGGCGCTGCAGTCGAACAGTACTGAAAGAGCCGCGCGCCGCGCGCAGGAACTGCTAGCCGCTCCAACTTCTCCGGTGCGCTTTTAAAGACGATAGTTTTTCGTGGGAACCTTCGACGCAAAAATTTTGGTGTGTCTGTCTCTCTGTAAATTTGTCTGTTTGTCCACTCTTAACAGCATCGGGTATTTGAAACGGCCGACCCCATCCACAGCGCCCACCTACGTTATCAAGATTCAGCGTTCATATTTGTGCAATTGTCGATTAAAAAGCAATTATTGCGCGTGTCTGGGGCACTATAACAACACGTATATAATCTGCATGTGCGCCTTTTACTAGAAAAGGCATACATAAGTAATTTTAAGGACCGTAGCGCTTATCACGCTGCAGTGACCATTCAACGCTTGCACGAAAAGGCGAGTGTTTCCAACGCTTTTCTAAAAACGAGACGGTGGTGGCACCTACCCGTCGCCTTGCGTTCTACTTCTTATCACCTCTGAGGCGGGCGCGCACATCCGTCTCAGAGCCACGCGCTTTGTTATTAGAAAAAACTGCCAGATGGAGCTCATGTCTCACGTGTGACGTGACTTGATACGCTCGTTCGCCTCTGCTGCACGCTCGAGTGTCTAACGCCGCGCCTCCAGAACCCCATTCGCTGATTTTCTTGAGCAGAACATCAAATAAATGTTTTATTAACTCTCTTTACACGCAAGAGTATCGTCTTTCGATGACATTTGCAGATTAAATGCAGATACGGGGCCAATTTTTTATCCAGATTTGTTCGTACCTGTCTATCATTCATGTCTAGCACATGATGTCATAAGGCTGGTCGGAGATGACTCTGCGTTCGAAGGCTTTGATGGCCGGCCTGGAGTCGCTGTAGATGAATTCCCGTTTGCTGTCGAGCATAGCTATAGCTATAGCTACTTGCTCCGCTACTTCGGGGTTTCGGGTGAGGATTGTGGCTGAGTTAAGAGTCGCCCCGCCGCGGTGGTCTAGTGGCTAAGGTACTCGGCTGCTGACCCGCAGGTCGCGGGTTCGATTCCCGGCTGCGGCGGCTGCATTTCCGATGGAGGCCGAAATGTTGTAGGCCCGTGTGCTCAGATTTCGGTGCACGTTAAAGAACCCCAGGTGGTCGAAATTTCCGGAGTCCTCCACTACGGCGTCTCTCATAATCATATGTTGGTTTTGGGACGTTAAACCCCCCAAATCAATCATGAGTTAAGAGTCTGCTGCGCGGATGATACCGCGACCGCGGCGAAGGCTTGGTTGTTGCGATAGGCAGCGGCGTCCACGAACGAGACGTTGTCCGCTTCCATGTCTATGCGCTTGAGAATGGCGGTCGCCCACGCAAGGCGCTTGCCTCTGTTATATTCGGGGTGTACATTTCGTGGTATGGGAGCGATCGTGATAAGGTCACGGGTTTCACGGGGAATTAGAGCCAACTCTGGGGGGTACCTGGCCCTCGAGGAGAAGAAGCCGAGCTCGCGCAGAATATGGCGGCCCGCCTTGGTGGCAGTGAGTCGGGTCAATTGCACGCGTTCCTGAGCTTAGGCGATCTCTTCTAGCGTGTTATGCTTTCATAAGGAACTGGCAAGGTCTCTCAATACCAGATTGCCCTTATATACCGAGGACAAAGAAGCATGCTTGGCTATGTTTTTGGACCCACGCTTCAAGTCAACGGTATTCAGAAACAACAAACAAAAGTTGGTGTGGCTGAAAGATCTGGTGCTTCAGGATGTTGCCCTATGCCCTGCTGTGGAAGTCGTGCAGCCAGCAGCAAAAGTGCAGGAGCCACAAGAGTGTGTGCAGCCATCCTCTGATGTTTGGAGTGCATTTGATAATCTTGCAAATAGTCAAGTAGCAAGTAAACCACTGTCTACTTCAGAATGGGAAATTAAAGCGTATTCTGAAGAAGCCCTACTGAAGAAAGAAGCGACCCATGTGACTGGTGGCGGACTGCGGGCACCTTCAGATACCCCAGTCTGGCAAAGCTTTGCCCCAAGTACTTGCCCATACCAGCCACTTCAGTTCCAAGCGAGCGTGCCTTTTCAGTGGCAGGGGAGGTTGTCTCTGTTCGGAGGGAGCGCCTCCTGCCTGATCATGTGGAGAAACTCCTATTCCTCCATGATAACATGTAGTCATTATGTTTCATGATAACAGCTAGTCATTACTTGCATTTCCAAATAACAGTGTATGTTGTGTTAACAAACATGCTGTTGTGTATTTCTTTAGATAAATACATCTTAAATTATTGTTACTGTAGAGGCATTTGTCCTTTGATATTCGATATTCGAATTGATATTCGACATGAATATTCGTATTTGATTTGTATTCGAAAAATTTCATATTCGCACACCCCTAGTGGCAACCTTTTCGGGTCAGATAGTACTTAAAGTGCGTCCTTTTGTTACTAGTTTTCTTAAATAAGCTTTGAATTCAAGGCAAATTTTATTGAAGATAAATTCCCCGATACTAGTTACTTTGGATGACTTCTTCGGAAACAACTACCTTTTAATTTACAATTCACGTAGCCTTCAGACTAACAAATCAAAGTCACTTTTTGATATCTAAGTGGGCACCACCAGAAAACAGCATGTTTGTGAGATCTTTGGAGGGCAAAACCTGGCTTCACGAGCTGCTGGCAAAGCATTGCGGGAACTTCCACTCCAGCAATTTTTTTTTAAACCTCTTTGCTGTGGAGGTGCCCCTCTTTACAAAGAAAAAGTGAAGAATTTTTTGAGAACTCCTTTCATTTAATGCTCACGAGTCCGGTTCTCATACAACAACTCAAGGCTGTCCAGAAGGCCCACGATGCGGCGGTGAGGCTGGGCCTCCCCGTCCCAACGTGGGAGCGGCCAGCGATTCTACCCCTATAAAACGGGGGTGGAATCCTTCAGGACCCCAATAAAAGTTTTTCATCCATCCATCCTCTTTGGCCTCACCTTGTGCACCTCGGCTTCACCGAAGACTTCGCTCGCGCTTCTTCTTTGTGGCTGCTACCACCACAAACGTGCCGCAACTGCAGTGGGGATCATTGAAGAACTATTACCCCATGAATGCGCAGTATATTGGTTACGTTTCTGAGATGCAAGGGAAATGTTGCGCCAAGACCGAAAGGGATAAAGACAAATGAATACATGAATTTCAAAATCTTACTGGTAAATAATCGTCTTATTTGGGCTGAAACTTTGTTTAGAAGGTTTGGTTTGTTTCCCTGCACTGACAAAGTGGTAAGGGGAGAAAGAAAATGAAGAGGGGACGAAAGAAGGAGGGAAGCGGGAACACACACACTGCATCTAACGTACCAACGTCGGCATCAACTGTAGCGTTCGTCTGCAGTGACAGGATGATGGTGGTTCTTGTGACAGACTTGCGATTCTTGCCAGCAATGGGCATTCCTCTTGGTAGTCTGTGATGTAGATAAGTGGACTACCATATCAGAATAAATGTGGTGGTCTGTTTGACGTCCCATTTATTACTACTATTTATTGATTTCTTGCTTGTTCTGTTTAAAACTACATTGTGATTAAGGCGAGTTGCGCCGTTCATAATAAAAAAAAAATGTCACACAACTCCACAAGTCGGAAATTTTGCCCTCAAGTTAAATCTTCAAAAGTTGTGTAGCCAATTTTATTTAAATTAAACGATTACAGAATATACAAAACAACAACAAAAAGACTGCGACATCGTGCCAGAGTGAGCGTGCAATCTGTCACATACAAGAAAGTGCCTTGGAATATTATGAAACCCTAATTAAAGTGAGCAAGGAGACACTTTATAGTGCTAGCAATTCAGTGCATTCAATATGTCTATATCTCCACCTGGCTGTGCTCCGATGACTCTGCAATATCCACCACAGCAATAGCATGTATGCTGTGGCTCTGACTTACTCTGTAGCCTGCTTTTAGTGTAGTACATTTAGAATTTCAATGCTGCATAGAAACAAAGGTAAAAAGCCCTGTCCCATGTGATGATGCCATGAATCAAGTACACAACCCACACTCAGAAATTTTTCTTCAAAACCCAGGTCAGACTGCAAAATATATCAGATTTACCAGTGATAACAGTGAATGTGTTTCTGGTGTGTATCTTTTTTGCTTGGACACTAACATCCCCAAATTGGTCACACAGGCATAAAAAGAAACAACCATAAATACAGTTACCATAAGATGCAGTCTGGAGAAAAAAAATACACTGAGGAGGAAATGTACATTGATTCTTGATAAATTTGCCAAGCCTTTGCAGTTTCATGAAACAAGTATGAGTCATATGAAAGGCACTTAGAAGGCAAGCTGGACACAGCTCTAAAGACAGAAACATAATCCTGCATAATCGCATGCATAACTGTGACCTGGCTGTGTTGTAATGTAATGATCAACAACACAAGAAATGATGAGGTTGAGAGAGTTATTATTTATTAATCTAAAAAGCATGAAAGTGTTATCAACACAGAATACTTGTTTGACTCGAGTGAGAATAGACTAGGCTTTGATAAACGAAACTAGGAACATGGCTATTTACCAATAAAGAATGAATATCAGGCTAACTCAGCCTCACGAGACAAGCGGCCCCCTTTTGTCTTTTGGAGCACAGCGTAAATGTCTAATGCTTCGCCGGGTGGTATGCCATAGCCTTCTTTCAATCCTTGAGGATTCGATGGTGTTACGCAGTCCATGTCCACCTCTTTTCGAAGCACCGTATCGACTTCAATGCTGCTGAAGAAAGCCACGCTTTGCGGAAGGTCTCGCATTCCCAATCTCCAGGCAAAGAAGGAGCGTGTAAGCAGATTGGTCACCTGCAGTGCCAGAGCAGCCCTGTACCTGTCCTCCGAGGCAACCAAGAAGCGCACCTCGTCATGAATGCTAACAGCAAAGCGTCCACGAATTGCAAAGTCCTCCATAAGCCACCTCATGGTGACCAGCATGAGGTGCAGGTAGTCTACCGCTGAACTCTGTACGACCCAGTTAATGCGGCTGTTGAAAAAGTTTGCATTCACGGCGGCCGGCTCCAAAGCACGGCTGATGCAGCAACCCAAAACTGGAGTCTTCGGAACTTTTGAGTTGGCTATCTCTTCAAGCTTGTTGAACATGTGAGACTCACTTCCTCCAGACCACACTTTGCGGGCACCTTGTACGCGTACCTTTTGTCCACCGACGTTTTCTCCTCCGTGTACCCTCACACCCTTCGTCTGGGCGTACATCATCTTAGCCTTCGAGGCGGCCTCCTGTGAGGTCAATCTGTGATTGAATTGCATAAAGAGGCGTTGCGCAAATGGAAGGCCCGCACCGTAGATGCGGGCATAATTAATGACTTTGGCCTGGTCTCGACTGATGCCGACAGACTGTGCGATCCGGCTGTGCATGTCTGTACCGGCTGCCTTGTTTCCCTGGAGGGTCATCCAACCGAAAGCTGTACAGCCGTGCATCCCTGCGAAGTAAGCATCTGCGAATATGGCAGCAATCCAGAGTTCCTGGGAGTCTACGTCAGCACCAACAATGTGATAGCCTTTGGGAGCCTGAATCATGCACTTGAGTTCACTACCTACACGGTCTTTGTAAGCATTGCTGGCCGTCAGCCAGGTCGTCTCAACACCTCTGCGTGTGACCGTACCGGCTGGAATGATTCGCGGAAGGATGACGCCGTTGTCGGTAGGCTCATTGGCTCCAACTGTTTCCGGCAGTTCGTCCCTGTCGAACCACACCACCATCTGTCCCATAATGCGATCGCGGGCATTCTTCCAATAAGAAATCATCTTGCTCAGCGACAGTACCTGGTTGGCTTCTGGGTTGTCGCTAGACTGCAGTGTTCCGTCGGAGACCTTGGGCAAAAAGTCTTTGGCGAGTGGGTTTCCAACTCTCTTGTGAGGACCATCCTTGTGTGGGAGTCTGAAGAAGCTGCACCCCTCAATGCCAATGTCGGTATCGGCATTTTCCTCCAGTCGCGGAGAATCAGTTTTCTCTCCCAGAACTTTTCGCCATAGTTCTCTAGCCCCTTCTTCTGGAATCCTCTCTAGCTTCTGCCACATTGCATCGGTGTCACTATTTTCTGTAGAGCACCTCTGGTAACCACAGGCTTTCAGAAATTCTGCAAGAGGGAACTTCGGTTTTTTAGCAGCTTCTTCCATTTCTTCTTCAGCAGCTGGAGAAATACTTACGATCCCGTCAGTTTCACCCTTTGGAACCAAGTAGCCCCAGCCATGCTTTTCATCGTAGTGGACAGGGTAGCCGTCCCACTTCAGCCTAAGCAACTTTGGCACTGAGCGCATTTGAGTGCTTATTAGGTAAGGTCCGGGTGCCCATTCTGGATTGTCTTCAGGATTTTCAGGAGGCTTAGAACAGAAGTCACGATACCAGGCAGGGTAGCCAGGCATAAATGGCTGTACTTTATACAACAGCTTTGAAGTATCGAAGATGTGCTGAACTTGCACCAACAATTCCTTTTCAGTAGGAACTGGGCTGCTGTGTTCTTGTGCCTCTGAAACTGGCATTCCTTGGCATGAGTCAGGGGTTACTTCCGAAGGCTTTTGAGAACTGTTAGATGAATTTGGTGAAACTGCTGTCTCGTAAACGGCTCCAGTGCCTGCTCCTGCTTCACTTGCGCGAGCTACAATCTTTTTCGAGGATGCCCTGGTTCCCTTCGTGCTCTTTGCAAGAACCTCAGAAGCAGCAGGTGCCTTTTTGATCCTGATGCTTTGAACGGTCCAGTCAAGATCCCAGAGCCAAGGGTCCTTCTTGTACGCTTCATCGTGCAACAGACGGCAGGCACTGTTGGCAATACTCGTCAGCATTTGCTTCAGCTCCTGCTGGTAGTCTTCGTAGATAGAGTCTGCTTCCTTGAGGTAGCGCTCCCAGTTCTGGTTCACCGGAAGGTACGCCGTTGACATCTCCAACATGCCGGCAAAAGATACCGGGTGCGGGAAGCGCTCGAAGTACAGCGGCAGGAGCTTTCCGAGTACCAAGTGGGTGGCGACTACGTCGTTTGCACAGTAGGTCATCAGCGCCTGGAAGTCTTCTGCGACGTCTTGCAGGGTGCCATTGACGAAGGTGTCTCTTGCCTCCTTCTTGAGTTCACGTCCTCCGGAGTAGAGCTTGTACACGTCGGCGAGGTTGTTGAGGGAGCTCAGGTCCTGCCAGAGCTCAACGGGAGGACCTCGCGCGGCTGTCTCTGATGACTTACTGGCCATAGAAAGAGCCCTCTGGAAGCTGGTCAGGCCCGAAACGCACATGTGAAGCGACAGTGTGTCCAGGAACCTCAGGCGGCTTCCGTCGATTGCGTACTGTTCCCTGATGAAGGACCGGTCGAATCCGACATTGTGACCGACAATTACACGCGCCGGCGACTTCTCCGGCCCTGTGGTCCTCTCCAGCGGTATCAAGTCACTCAGTCTTACGCGCTCTTTCCACCTGAAACGTTCGCCCACCAGCTGTGGGCTACACCAGGAGTACCAGCAGTCTCCCGACGCGGCAGTCGCGAGCGTCGGAAAGTGTCCCTCCCTCATGCACACTTCGACATCGAAGACTAGCGACGTTTCGTCGGGGTAGTCGACTTCGACGGCCTCCTTGCCGTCGTTCGTGTACTTGGTCCATCCCGGGGCGAAGTTCCAGTGCGGCGGCTGTTGCGGCAGGGGATTCGAACTGAGTGCTTCAGCGGCTAGCCGGTAGTCTTTAGAGTACCGGCGGCCGAGCTCCGCGAAGTGTTCGTCGAGGTCACAGCCCAGCAAAGGTGGGAGCTCGAAGTCGACTTCGGGTAGTGACGTTGTTGTGTGGCCCCACAGCTTTTGTTCTTTCAAGTGTTGCACGCTCTTCTGGACCGCTTCGCGGTCGAGTTTGTCGCAGACGTCGCCGAACACTTGACGGTGTAGTGCCGGCGACAGCATCTGCACTCCGATGGGGTTGATGCGGCGCGCATTTTGCGTCTCGATGTCGCACTTCGTTTCCGAAGCTGAGCTCGAATTTTGGCGCCATACTCCAACTACCACCGATCTGTCGCGAAGACAGGAAATACGGGCACGGATCTGGGTCAACATCGAGAGCTGTCACCACAATATTTCGCACTCATCTTTCACTGAAGCAAACGAAGCCCGGCGCGAAGTTGCGCTTTTCTCCGACCACGCGTGATGTGTTTACGGAACTTCCCTCGGCTCATTTGTCTAGCACAAAACGCATGGAGAGACAAAACAAAAATGCTCAGCACAAAGTGTAATGTTTAGTAGCGCCGTCATTAAAGGTAGTAATAGACAAGAAAAACAAAATTATTGTGTGTTTATAATCTTGGAGGCTTCAATTAAGACAGCGTAAACATTGCATTAGTACTGAAGCAAACACTTTTATAGCGTATAGATAACATAAACAAACGTGTATAGTTAAAAAGTATTGCCTCGCAACGAACTCTGCCTTTTTTTCTAAAGGCTTGCTTGAAAATTTGTGAAAGACGATATATGACAGCTTCTAAAAGGCGACCGTGACGTAAATTTGTCTCGTACCACCCAGAAAAATAGCCTTCAAGACTCGTAATTTTTAAACAAGAAAACGTTGTTGGGGTGAGAGGTTGAAAGAAAGAGCTTAGTTTGAACATGACGTTTCGCACGCTAGTAGTTAAGCTAATGGTACAGTTACTTGATTTCAGTATAGATGACGTGTACATTTATTAGACACGTTTCTTAGCGGTGCGTTTGCAGTTGCTGCTACCAGTGGGCGGTTTGGAATTATATACTAATAATTTTTATAATTCTAGTAAAATAACTTGACAGATATCTCACTCGTTCAAGCAGGCTGGAATTAATAAAAGCCTCGTCGATTTACCCGCACTGTTGTATTTCTTAATCAAAAAAAAAACAAAAACAACAACAACAACAAAAAATCACGCGCAAGTTCGTACACAGAACACCAAGATCACCTACGCCCGCATTCGAAGCGACACCAGCCGACGCGGAGGTGGCCACTCGAAAATGAATCTTTCAAAAGTAAACATGGCTGACGATGTGCGGCAGGAGTCCTCAAAATCACCCTCGGATAACGCCATTTCGGGTACGTTGGAAATAGCCTTTACCGTCGATATCCGTGTATTGTTTCTCTGTTCAAACGCCCTTAACTCTAGATGGACGCCGAACTGGGATCCGAGCGGTTGGTTGCTCATTGTATCGGCTCCCTAAGCCTGAATCCTTTTGATGAGATGGATGGAGGTAGCGAGAGAGAGAGTCGATTTGTTTATTTTTTTTTTGTCGATGCTATGCGAAATGTCTGATTTGGTTCGCCCTATCGTAAGATTGATGTCTCGTACACTCGTTTGTGGTCGAAGTCGACCGACCTTTAGTTTTCGATTGCCAATTCTTTGGAGGTGTTCCGTTTTGAACGACGCTGGTCGCTTCTCCGAATTTTGACAACTTGCGTATTTCTGAAAAAATGAATAAAATATTTTCCTCTGTTTCAGACGTCAATCACGATGAAGCGATACTCGCTCAGGAGAAAGAGATCGAACGCGAGGTGAGCTCCGTGCCTTTCTTGTTTCGCAGACGCTTTTGAAATTTCAACTTCCCTGTTTGGCACACCACCTCTATGTCAAGCTGGCAGATTCGACCGGTTACGATAGCCGCAGTTTTTTTTTTTTTTTTTTTTTTTGCGGGCTCATAGAGTCGTGTTTTTCATGGGCTGGTTTGCCGGTCTCTACATTGACGTGCGGCAGGCGTGAGCGAATGTGCTACTTGACAAGTGAAACCGACAGCAAAAATTTCCTGAACAACCGTGATGCTCCCGTTCGATGTGGGTGCCCCTAGTTTTGCGTGTTGCCCCAGCAGCTCATGCC
The DNA here is from genome assembly GCF_043290135.1 of Rhipicephalus microplus. Lineage (NCBI taxonomy): Eukaryota > Metazoa > Arthropoda > Arachnida > Ixodida > Ixodidae > Rhipicephalus > Rhipicephalus microplus. The sequence goes on along the minus strand of NC_134705.1, from coordinate 163,529,552 downwards.
TCACGCGCCAATTACAAGGCTACGCAAGCTTTCCTTCGAAAGCAGCGTGCGTGCCCAAAGCCTGCGTGCAAAATCGTAAAACCCTGTCGACATCAGAGCAGAAGCCCGTCGCAGTGACGTTAATTTCTTTGTCGACTTAGTGGTAGGGGCCTTATTAGTGGTATGTCAAAATGAACGGAGTAGTCTCAACAAAATAGCTAATTAAGTTAGTTGAAAAAGCCTTGTGTCTCTGCATTCAGCAGCATTGCGATCCCGATTCCTTCTTTGTAATGTTAAAAGCCAGTTTGCTGGCCTGTTCGTAAGCAAGGTTTTTTTTTTACGTTCATCCTTGTGAGGGCATGTCTAGCCTTCACATATTGTCATGGACGCACAACATGGCTTTAAACATGGTGGCTTAGGTAGTCAAAACACACTCTGATTAACCTGCTTAAGGGTGATAACGACATCGCTGGAACGTTAGCGGGTGTCAGTGAAGGGAATAACAAAGGAACCGGCATGCAATGAACTGATAACAATATCGTGACATTGCCAAGAAGTTGTCCCACCACGTCGGTGCTCCAATGAGGCTGTTTCAGTGTTGTCAGCGCTTGCCGTCTGTATTCAGCTCGTTGCTGTTAAAATATCATAGGTGGTATTCTCGAGGCTTATTTACCCAATTTTTCTACACTGCCTCGTTGTAAGATTGTCATTAGTAGGTCATCAAAACATGCACATGCACCATATAACACGTTTGCTGCGACAAGCTTTTTTGAGGTCCTGTTTCATGTGTGGAGGGACCGACTGGTGGTCCACTCTGCATGTCTTGCCGCTGCGCCTCGACCCACCAGTGGTTCATTGCAGGTAACACAAGAGAAAATCTCTTCTGATTTTATATAACCTCTTGCAAGAAGAATCGTACCTCTGTGCTCATGTTTGGTGAAATTATCGCATGGTCGTAACAACGCAGCCACATAGGAAGAGCACCGCCAGTGGCAGACGCCGCTGTGAATGTGTTAAAAAAAAAAATTAAAAAAAAAATGCATTCACCAGACTTGCTCAAACTTATACTGGCAGTAAGTGACAGGCCATCACTTAACTGCTTGCTTTCTAGATTGCCGAACGCATACCATTGGTAGACACAAAGCAAGACCTGGAGATCCTTGAGAAGGAGTATGCCCTAGACGACGTAGTCTACCAGCAGAAAGTCAAGGTAAGGCTTTTTTTGTTTCATGGTCGTCGCCACCGCTAGCAGACTGCGCTCACTGCTGGGCAAAGGCCTCTCCAATGTTTCTTCAATCAGCCCAATCCTGTGCCTGCTCCGACCAGGTTATACCATCACACTTCTCAAGTTCATCTGCCCTTGTCCTTCCATGTTTGCCTTTCCCTAGGATCCATTTTGCTACTCTTAACGAGGCATTGTGATGCATCTTCACCTGCATTTAGTAGCACTGGAGTTCATGTAGGGCCATATACTGAGGTGAACTCAAAATGATCGAAATGCATGCAGAATAACGAAAGTTAGCCTTCAAACTTCAGAACCCCATTATACCGTACGGTGAGGTGGGACAGAGGGAACAAGCACAGGACATTCGTTACTTGTTCCCTTTGTTCTCTTTGTCCCTGTAAAAAGCGCTACTTCACCACACGGTATAATGATCAGTCGCCAACTGGCCCACCTCTCAACATTATTGAGCTTTAAAATCCCTGCGGACAACGAGAGAAACCGTTCCCTTTTGCATTTCGCCCTCCCACTGACGTCAAAAGCCATTTTCAATCATCGCATACCTCTTAAAGAGACGAGCCGGACTACTGGCGTCGTGGTGACCGTTGTACAGTGCTCTTTGTGTCGTTCTGTAACTGATTTCGTTCTGTGTCGTTCTGTATTTGAAAACAATAATCCTTTTGTATCCAAGGGATTATGAAAAGCGCTTTTATAAATTTTAGCGAATAATAGTGTGGCCTATCTGGGAACATGAGAGTATTACGCATGACCTGTCGCATTAGACCAATCAAATGCATGGCTATTTTTTTTATCGGAAGCATCGCTTCCGATCACAAAGATAGCTGCTGTTTGTCGCGCTAATCTGAAAACGGTGTAGCTTCCTCGTAGAAATAGAATTATAACAGCTTCGATTGTGGTGTTGCCACTTGCACAACAATATCGGCACATTCCTCAGTTTGAGAAAAGCAATGAAAGCGACATGCTCAATTTGTGTCATAGGGCCCCTTTAATGTCAAACGGTTATCTTACTTTCGCGCTACATTCCCTGTCCATGCCCATTCCAAGCACTAAGATTTTGTTAGCACCATTTGTTTCCTCATCCACCTTGCTCTCCTTTTGTCCCTTTAGCTTGTGCTTATTATTTTCTTTTCCAATGCTCCCTGCGTTGTCCTGAGTTCAAGTCGAAGCCTCCTTACAAACCTTGTTCGACAGTATGAATTTTTCAAAACCGAATGTTGGCTTTGACAAGCATCACTAAACTCGTGTGTTACTTACCAAATTGCAATGGTGGATCTGGAACTAGGAGTCTGCATTCAACACTGACTTAAAGCAATGCCACCTGTTCAATGATTGGAACGCAATGCCCATAGCCGGAGCCAAATGGAAGTTCTGTCCTCCGTAAGCAAGGTTGCCAGGATAAGTTATTTGTAGTCATTCGCTTCTACTGTTTACTCCGAGCACCTGTCTGTTGTGTCTGCTCGTTGCCTTTCACCAGCTTGATAAAGCACAATGTGAAGCCACAGGGAACACATAATGTGCCAACTTGAATATCTCAATAAGTACAGTCTAGCATTGCCACAAAACCTCACGATTTTTGTGACGCCTCTCAAGTAAGGATTAGTGTAAAAGGAAACGCGTCACGCAGAGTTCTAACCCTCAACTTTCCTAAGCGCGAAAGGCAAGTACAAAAGTAAAAAGGATTAGTGCCAATTAAGCCAAACCCAGTGCCTTCTAATCCACTACAGCTATTCTTGTGGAGTAACTATTCCTGCTCCTCAAAGTGACTATTACTATTACTCTAAATCTACTTCGACTCGCTGCTTACAATTCTTGAATCCGGCCCTCGTTTCGTCTTTAGAACGAGCCTGCTTCTTAAGGAGCGGAAAAAATTGCTCCAATATAGCCATTGTAATTCCACCGTGGAATACGCTGCAAGTGAACTCTGTCTTGACTCTCTGAAGTAATTGGTAGTGTGATCTTATGTGCTAAAATAGTAACTGTGCTTTGACCAAACTGAGTTGTTTTCTGTAGTGCAACTTTTCAAGCCACGGAATTATGCCAACCGAAAAAAAGGTGTCTGGGCAAAGGTGCTTTTCTAAAGCAGCTATTTTAGGATTCATGCAAGGAATCTCATTGAAGTGAAGAGCCTTCTTCATACTAAAAGAGGTTTCAAACCAAAGTTTTCTGTCCTACGTTATGTTAAGTGGGGCCTTAGCATTTTTTAAATGCCATTATGCTTTCAGCTGCTGCCTTCTGGGCTGCCAAACCCTGTGACAACCTAAGAATTCAGTTTAAATGTTACTCTCGACATAGCACCGTATATGTTTAAGTTTGTAGGAATATCAACATGCCCGGTCTATCATCCTTCCTGAATGGGTCTTTGTCTAAAAATGTGGGAGCTTCATGTTGAGTAACTTATGAGCTGTAAGCATATTAAGCTTTTGTTCAAGAGGATCTAGAGCATCTGTTTTTGTTTTATTGCGTACAGGCTGTTGTGGATCCCAGCGCTGTTCTCCAGTAGTCCGAATCCCAGCGCTGATCACCAGTTGTTGCGGACCGGGGTCTACCCGGTCTCTTGTGGTAGCGTGGTGTAACTTCGGGTTGAGGAAACGAATGCTGACAAGATGGGGATACGAAAAACAAACAGGCTTATGGCACTATTTACAATTATTTACAGCATGAGGTTAGGAGTTCACAAACCACGAGTGTGGTGGTTGAACAGTTACATCGTTCAGAGCGACGTCCAGCACTTTGCGGCGTCGTTTTAAGCTTTGTCGGGCTCCTCCTCTTTGAGTGGAATACCAATCGCACACACACAATAGGCCAGGGGTACGAGCATGCACGGCCCATCTGAACGTCCAATATTGAGTCATGATCACTGCACTGCAAGGTGGCGCCAGCGGGGCTCTTCCTCGTCGTGTGTGTGCCGCTGGTCGAGGGGTCCCAAGCTCCTGACAGCTTACATCAAAGGGTCCACCGATCTGTTCGCTCAATTAGCAGGGTGATTTGCGGCAGCCGCCGCGGTCTCTTCCGAGGAAGTTGCTGTATTTGCTGTCCTCTCTCGAATGGCTTACGGCGTCTTGGCGACACGACGTCTCACCCTCCGGTTAGCAGGGACAATACCTGGCGGGCATAGGCAGCCTTCCGGTCGGCTACTTGTTTGAGGATTAAAAGAGCACCGCTCCCCCGTCAGCTCTGGCGCCGGTCATAACAGCTTCGCCCTCGCCAGATGAGTCACGGAGAGCAGCAGTCACCACTGCTGCTCGAAGGGACGACGAAAGAGTCCGTAGTGTAATGCCAAGAACTCGCCTTCGCTTGTCGCATGGCCTGTGTAATTGCCGAAAACTGCGACAGCGTCTCTGAAACTCGACCACATGCACAAGCAAGCACTCAGCCCCCTTCAAACAAACCAAGCCAAAAGAGGGATGGCAAACCAATTTTTATTACTAGCTTTAACAAAAAGCGCACACTCAAAACTGTCAGAACTCACTTGCATTGAAAAACCAGACGTGCTACCTTCCACATTTCACATAAGATGCGCGAAAAAACTAAAACATCAATTTTGATACATCAAAATCACCCCTAGATAGATTAGAAAGAGCGATGGAGCGCGTCAGCATTTCCATTCAATTTGCCCTCTACCTAATGCCAAAATGACATTTTCAAAGAATGAAGCCCCGTCTCACAAGGTGACTGTTCTTTGATGTCACGGTTTGCAGCCATGTAAGGGGACAATGGTCTGTCTTTAACTTAAATTTAGCACCTCCGAGATAACTCTGCAACTGATGAATGGCCTACACAAGGCAAGCGCACTCCTTCCCTGAAGCGCAGTACGTTATCTCACGAGAGCCAAATTTCTGACTCAAGTAAAGTGCAGCTTTGCTTGTTACCACTGTCGTCCTGACATAGAACGGCACCTAGGCCTCGATCTCTCGCATAACACCGAACCGTTAATTCTCGGTAGTAAACAGAAGCTCTCAAAACCGGATGACGATCAGTATTGCCTCTTCACTTTAGAAGGCTGCCTCCTCCTTTTAATCACTGACTACTTTTATCGGTTCTGTCCCGCGGAGAGCATTCGTCAAGTATGCGAACGCTGAATAAACTCGAATTCAGCGAGAGCTACAATTGTCAATGTCCGTCTTTGTCTACGGCCGCCAACAACCGTCTACTACTTAAGACATTAGGCTCACCAGCTTCCCAAAACCTTAACCTACACTGTGACATAACGGACTACCTCAAAGATTAAGGAAAGCTCAATGATCTGCTCATATGATCAATCGATCAATCATTCTTCTAAAGTAAAACAACAAAAAGTGCACAAAATCCGCCTTATAACAGGTTCAATAGGTTAAAGTTACCTGCCTATGCTAACGCCTTTGATTAAAAAAACAACCGAGCTCTCTTGAGCGTTTTCAATTAATCTCATTCGTACAGCACTGCAAAATACACGGCACTATTAACCGAACGCATAATACCTCACAGTTTTTCTAACATTCTTTCGTTACGCTGTAACACTCTGTGTACAACATAAAAATAATCCTAGGTGGTATAGTCGTCAAAAGCACCTCACAATAATTGCACTGTTTTTTTTTTTCTCTAAAACCGTGTACTAGATGTCTCTCAATTCTCACAGCGCGTAACAACAACTCTGCCGTGTCGTGCCAAGCTTAATCAATTTACGAAATCAATTGGTTTATGCTAACATCTTCCCTCAAATGCTCATTCATGCCACATTCACATCACAGTGAAGGCATACGCCATTACACTTAACTTTTGAAAATACTAGATAAATAACACAATTTACCAGTTTTCGCCTTCTGCTCATAATTGCCCTAATGGTTAAAGCACTTTTACAAACCTTCAGCCTTTAGCTCAGCAGTTTTGCTTTAAAAAAAATTTAACACCGCATCACGTAACTTACAAAATTAAACTGGCTGAAATCTGCATCTCCAATGCAATAATGAGTAGCCATATTTAACACGCACGTGCAACTATTGTTAAAACTGACTGCCCCCTTTTCTCAGCTAGATTGCTTGAATCGCACACGATGGGCTTGCGGTCCTGGTGGTTTTCGAGCACGCCAGAGGCTGCAAAATGCACGAACGCTAGACTGTGTGCTGCTGTTACGCCCCATTCTGCACTTCGGCCGGCTTTCCTCAAGAATGCGAAAGGGACACCAGGAGCGGGGGTGAAGCAGGGGACATGGTCTCTTTGTGCTCGCCCCGACACGGTTTTTCGCCATTGCGCTTTTTCGATTTTTACCCTTTGGACGAGATCACTTTCTTGAAGTTGTCGAACTGAACCGCTCGTTTCGTTGGGGTGACGCACCTAGTTTTCCCCCACTACACCTGGCTCGCCGCTTGTGCCTCCATGAAGGCCACCATGGGCGTTTCCTGAAACGAATTAAAGGCCAACCCTTTCGTAGTTCTTGCAACTGAGTGGGACCTGTCCTAGGCTTACGCAGTGACGAACGCTTCCACTTTTTTCTTTTTCTGCGATGTTTGCAAACCACCTCAATGGTATGGCTGCACTGCTGAAGCGTGGCGTTCTTGCTCTCATCGGCCACTGCGCTAACCATCCCTACATTTGATGATGTTGAAGCGTTCTTTCGAGGCATGAGGATGGTTTCCAGCTCCTTACTGAGCCCATTAAAGCTGCTGGCACCTTGCAAGTATCGTCTTTTGAAATGGTCTCTACCTCTAGACCAGCTAAGGCCTCGCTCTCGACATGCTCTCTGATTTCCTGAATGGCGGTATCCTCCTCTAACTGCTTAGTAGCCAAGCTACCCCTGTTCCCATTCAGAAGTAAAGGAAACTTGTCTGATGCTGGCGGAAGTAACGCATACTCGCGAGATTTCTTCTCCGAGTGGCGGATCTCAAGTGTCTCGCTATCACGGTTGTCTGAACTGCTTTCATTCGTTTTCACCACTTATGTATCACGCACTTCTTCTATAGCATTTTTCTCAGACGTTAACTGAGTTGCCCATTTTCGTATGACGCACTTCCTCTATAGCATTTTTCTCAGACGTTAACTGAGTTGCCCATTTTCGTGTCTTTGAACGGGTTAACACTTGTACTACCGTGTCACTGAAAAGAATGCCCTTCTCTAGCAATAACATATCTGACTTGTTTGAGAACAAGTACAGATAAGATTTAGAGAGTTTTCCTAAAACTGCAGCCTCGGTTGTTAATTTACCGAAAGGGTCCTCGATTAACACAGCTAAAACGGGCAAGCATACTCTGCTCTTCTACCACCTGGCGGATTCACGAGCATTGTCGTGTGTAGTCAGATGGCGACATACACGACGGGTGGACAACATCTATTGTTGCCGCCGGGTCGTGCAGCACTTTACATGGCTTTCCATTCACAACCAGGTCATGCATGTAAGGCTCCAATAACCTCATGTTGTCTTCGCAGTCACTGATATACGAAAACGCCATCATTTCTTTTTGGCAGTTCGCTGCTATGTGACTGGTCTCATTGCATCTGAAGCAAGTGAACGGCTTCTTAACTTTAAAAGCATTCTTCGCTTGTCCCGCGTTTTGCCCCACCTCACTTGGTTCACTATCCTCCTTCTTTTGAAATTTGCCAGAAGGGACCTTTCTTTTCCCCTTCCTCTTCGAAAACTCGAAAAATGTTTTTTTATTCGAGTTTGATTTAGAATTATAGGTTCTATGGGCTCCCAGGTTGCTGCTGTAATATCTGCGCGATGCGTACTCTTCGACAAGTTCAGCCGCTTTCTTCGCAGAACTTATGTCACCCCGGTCCAGTAACCAGTTTTTTTCCTGCTCTGGGAGACAATTTAAAAACTGCTCTAATAGAATCCTCTCCACTACAGCGTTCCTGTCAGTTCCTGTCACTGTATGACTCGGTGCTCTTTAGCCATTCTGTCAAATTCGCTCTCATTTTGTACAGAAGGTCAGGATAGCTCTCGCTCTTCGACTTTTTAGTGCCCCGAAATCTTTTGTCTAAAAGCCTCTGCGCAAAGTCTATACTTTCTTAGAAGGTAAGCTTTGACCTTCTCATAGTCGTCTGCGTCCTCCTTGCTGAGTCGCGCAGCAACCTCCGCTGCCTCGCAGGGCAGAACCGTGAGTAGCCTTTAGGACCAGGTGTCTTGCTCAAACGACATTTTCTCGCACATCCGTTTGAAATTTGCCAGGTACAGACCAACAATATCCCCTGGTACCACGTATGGCTGGGTGTAAGACATCTTGAACTCTGCCTCTCTGTTGGGAAGAGCTATCACTTTTTGGGGACTGCTACCCGACCTCTTTCCCAACTCGAGTTCTAGTTTAGTTTACGCATCTTAATTTCATGCGCCTGTCTTTTTGCCTCACGCTCACGTTTCATGCGACGTTCCTCTCTTTCAGATTCCTGTCTTTTTTGTTTCACGCTCGTGTTCTAAGCAACATTTTTTTTTTTCGCATCCTCTTCTCTGTTCCTCTTCTTTCTTTCGTTGCTTGATGAGGTCCAATGCTTCACAGAGCTCCCCATCATCAGCCCCCAAATCAATAATTGCCTGTATGATTATGGGTCTTTGTACCAAACCCTTCGTGTCGATCCCCGATTCCTCACACAACAGCAACAAGTCTGGTTTCTTCAACTCCCGTAAGTCCATGATCGTACTGAGTGCTCGCTACTTCCTAAAAAAAAACAAACAAACTCTGAAACGGCGAAACTGAGTCTTTCGGCAAAGTTAACTACAAGTTCTAAAATTTACCCTCTTTTAGAACCTGGTTCACTCAAAGGAAAAGCCGAGCACTCGCCCATACGTTATCCATGTCTCAAAACAGCTGCTTCCCTGGGGCCAACTGTTGTTGTCCCTTGTAGCTTCGTATCCGACCGCTGACACCAGTTGTTGTGGATCCCAGAGCTGTACTCCAGTAGTCGCTTCGGATCCCAGCGCTGAGCACCCGTTGTTGTGGACCAGGTGCTACCCGGTCTCTTGTGGTAGCGTGGTGTAACTTCGGGTTGAGGAAACGAACGCTGACAAGATAGGAATACGAAAAACAAACAGGACGGGGATACAAAAAACTAACAGGTTTATGGCGCTATTTACAATATTTACAGCATGAGGTTAGGAGTTCACAAACCACGAGCGTGGTGGTTGAACGGTTACGTGGTTCCGAGTGACGTCCAGTACTCTGCGGCGCCGTTTTAAGCCCTGTCGGGCTCCACCTCTTTGAGTGGAACACCAATCACACACACATAACAGACGAGGGGTACGAGCATGCACGGCCCACGTGAACATCCAATATTGAGTCATTATTACTGCACTGCAAGGTGGCGCCAGCGGGGCTCTTCCTCGTTGTGTGTGTTCCGCTGGTCGAGGGGTCCCAAGCTCCTGACAGCATACATCAAAGGGCCCGCCGATCTGTTCGTTCAATTAGCGGGGTGATTTGCGGCGGCTGCCGCGGTCTCTTCCGAGGAAGTTGCTGTATTTGCTGTCCTCTCTCGAACGGCTGACGGCGTCGTGGGGACACGACGTCTCGCCCTCCGGCTAGTGGGGAGACAATACCTGGCGGGCATAGGCAGCCGGCCAATCAGCTACTTGTTTGAGGATTAAAAGAGCGCCGCTCCCCCGTCAGCTCTGGCGCCGGTCATAACAAGGCATCATTCAGGATTGTGATATGCTGGTATACTTTTTAGCTCTATTGGGAAAAGACCTTGCCCACAAGAAAGCCTCGTGATATGCTTGGCATTTCGAAAACTATATGGTGCACGAGAAAAATTAGTGCATATTTGAAATCTATGCACATATATGCATAAGGTCGTCAAGTTTCATTGAAATCGATGCAGAAGTTTTGAAATGTTTCAAAGCGCAGCATCTCTCCATAATCATGTGAGGTTCTGTGATCAAACAAAGCACTCACGAGGAATTCAAGCCATGTTTCGTAATTGCGTAGCTGACAACAGTCTACATTAAAGGGACACTAAAGAGCAAGACAATTTCTCATATATTAGGGAAATACAATTAAACAATCTCAAAAATACTATTCTTACCGCGACACGATGCTTGGTAAGTGAGAAGATGTGCGAGACGAGGGTACTAGTGGAGTTGCCACATTGACATTTCTGCACCAAACCCTCTGATGTGTTTAATTTTGAAGGAATCTCACAGGCTCTACATAGTTTTTAAACAATAGAAATGAGGTACATTGTCATCTGTGTGCGCGATAGACCTTGCATACAAAGTGTCAGACAATCTCATCGAGTCAATGTCACGAAAATGCGAAAAGTACATTTGAAATTACATACGCCACATAAGAGATTTCAGCTCGAAATAAAAAAATGAGATTTAAACCTTGATATTATTTTCTAATAATGAACTCGTGACAGTGAAACATACGGCCCCAGAGTTCTCAAAGTGCCTTTTAATCTATCTAACTCAAGTCATTGTTCCTCTTTGGTGTCCGTTTAAGGTGGGAAAATGTAAGCAATGTGGGAGAAAAAGTGTTCGTATGCTATATTTTTGAAAAGTTTCGCTCTCTGGTCAACTTCGCAGGACCTGCGCAGGAAGTACAGCCACATCCGCAAGACGCGGCCAGACGGCAACTGCTTCTTCCGCGCATTCAGCTTTGCGTACCTCGAAAGCCTGTTGAACGACAAGGAGGAGTACACAAGGCACGTGCTTACGCTGTGCTTTCCTCTTGATTCAGGAAATGGTCGTGCAAGGATAAACTGAATTTATTTCGTAGTGGAGCTCAAACTTCATATTCGCGAATTTGCTAAGATATGCAAGAGAAACGAGCTACGAAACAAAGGGGCTACGCATTGTCGAAGTAATTTAGATTCTAGAATTCTAGAACCCGTCGCCCAAAAGTGCATGACTAGAAAATATCAAAATGCCAAAAACAAGATGTGCAGACAGGAATCTAAAGGCAGTAATTCAGGGCTAAGTAAAGTGCATACATTATACTGCTTTCGGCTTGGGTCATGTCTGCATAATTTTGACATGTTTTGTTGAAAGCAAGCCAGTTTTGTTGCAGCACGATGCGTGGATCTCGAGCAGTTGTGCATACAGTCGAGCCTGGTTGTAGCAAAGTAGGGATGGGGCGAGAAGTTTGCTCTGGCCATAAATTAGTTCTTTATATTCTATACTCATTGTAACTATTGTATTTACTCGCGTAATGAACCCAACTTTTTTTTTTCTGAAAAGTTGAAGACACTTAGGGGGGAGGGCTCATAACGCAAGAGAAAAAAAAGGCTGGGTGGTTATAACAGCACAAATGTTGCATGACGGTAATAAAAACTCGCTGTCCAACTGGTGTTGGCTTTCCATTCAGTGGCAGGACTACTCTATTCGAAAACTTCGCTCTCCTCAAAGGAAAACTGTCCTTGTTTTGGCCCACGAAATGTGTGACGTGCTTTTTTTGTAGCCCGAAGTTGTACACGGGCTATCCGCACAGCCGCGCTATACCTGCCAGGACACTCGCTGCATGCAAGCGGAGAGCAAAATACCGTCGAGCTGCTTGGTTCCCATGTTCCAGCACATGCTTGACCAACTTTAAGATTGAAATTGGCCATGTTACTAGTGTACCGAATGATCGTCAACAAAAACGCAATGTTGGATGGTGGTGCACGCACGTTGTGGCTGCACATCGCTCCATCGGCACAGTAAGAGCAGTTGCGCTTTGTTTTTTGCTTTGTTTTCATGCCGCGGTGCTTGCATGGTGCTATAGGCTGAAAATTTCTTCTGCATTTGACAGATGGCACTTTGCCACAAAGGGGCACGACTTCGAATTTTGGTCGTCCGCGCTCACGCTGCTCGCAACTATTTAGCATGGTTGTCAAACTGTTTTGACTTCTATTGCGTCGTTATTTTATGATATAATGGTGTGATATAATGTTGTTTCGATCATAAACGACTCTGGCTATCGCACTGAAATGAAACACACAGATACATTAAAAAACAATTTTTTTTTGCAAAGGACCGAAGTGTGGCGCGGGTTCGTTATGCAGGTGGGCGCATTGCACGAGTAAATACGGTATAGGGAAGGGAGTTCTAAAACTGCAGTTGGCTGTAATGTTGCAACCCATTTTCTTAAAGCGCTTGTCGACAATGCTGGGTGAGACCAGGTCCCACAACATGTCGATACCGGAGGATTCAAGGTCTCGCGCATGATCGAAAAAGGTTTTCTTCAACGGCAAGAAACTTGTATTAGCAAGCACACACTCTTCTGCTTTTTTTCCATACCGAAGAACACACATGGAGCTTCACACTGAAACGCTTGGTGGCGGCACGGTTACCGTTTACTTTTGCAAACTTAGTACCTGGGAGCTTGCATTTTGCTGTATACATAATCATTATAGCCCACTTTTGGGGAACAGTATGAACGTGATGTATGGATGGTGAAACCTAAGCTTCCAAGATCAACCAAGTGCGCGTTGCAGTGCGGATGCAGAGAACAAGGGGAACAGTTGGCATGACAGGCCCCTGAAAGCCTCCCATGCAGATAATTGTCCGCGCCATGTCACGAGTGTGCATTCTCGTGGTGAAGGAGATGGGGAGACAAGGGGAGGCAATAGCTTGAACAGCTCTGACGACTTATCAACCCGGGTATGGTATTATAGGGACTGAAGTTTGGGTGAAGTTCACGGAAAAAGGGACTTAGCACTCGCAGCCTATTTTATATATAACTGTGCTCAGTTAGAGGCGCACTCATTTAGAGCATTCTAAGATCCAAAGTCTCTTCGTGCGCGTTCCAGCGAGCTGGGTTGGGCGGGTTGAAGAGCACAAAGTATGGCGGGTAAATACGTTTTTTTTTTTTAGTAAGCCTGGCTAAATATTTGGGGTGTGCAAATTATGCGAGTAACTATGGTATATTTGTGTTGGTATCATTCAGAACTGCATAATGTTCAATAGTATTTTGAGCGTGGTATTTCCCAATACTACACGAGTCAGCTTTCAGGGCCTCATTGTAGTCTGCACACATAAAATGCACATCTGTTCTTTTTTTGCATCGGTAACTTTTATTGGCACACACACACGCGAAATCTCGGGCGCGTGAGGTTGGCTTGGGCAGAAGAAACGCCGTGATTGAGGAAAATGAGAATATCTCGTGAATGTTGTTGATAACAAGCCAACAGCAGCACGAATAAAGACGGAAATTAACTTCCTCCGCCCTTGTGAGAAAGTGCCGGTAACGTAAATATCAAGTCTTGCATGCCTTCGTGGCAATCGCACGGCGAAATCGAAACCACAAAAAAGTATTGCCCATTGGCATCGCCGCTGGCCAGGCGATGTGCCGACGCCAGGAGGAATTCCCACTGGGAGGTGATAGCACCTCCCAGTGGAAATGCATCGTCATTGTGGTGCGAAATTTTCAAGCGTCATTGTGGTGCGAAATTTTCAAGCACCGTATCCGAACGGCTAATACACTGTAGGATGGAACTCAGTCGTCATGCATTTACAGGAAAATTACTCTAAGGTTTAGAAAGACCCTAAGAAAGTTCTTTGAAGTTTTCTTGTGAATTAAGCAAGAACACAGTGAAATTATTCGCATCACAAATTAAGCGAGGCGTCATGTACCAAGGCCACTATGGACAAATATATTTATACTCTCTTCATGACCACACCCATGCCTCAACTCGTGAGACACCCTGGCAGCACTGCTGTCGCAGCGCTCTCACATGTGCAGTCGATGGTTAGAGCTGTGTTTAGTAATGGCCTCCAAGAAAGTTGATGCTTGTGGAGTGGTTGATATCTGCTCTGGCAGGTGCTGCCACTCTACCAGCCTACCATTTTATTCTCCTGTACGGAAACAACCTGCAATTGCATGCCGAGAAACTAAGTGTATTTGAGAACGATCACCGATAAACTTAAACTCTGGCAATGTAGTCTTGTCTTCGGGGGTGGAGTTACATCCGCAGACATGTGGGCCATGGCGTTGACTGTATGGCAAAAGTGTGACACGCATTGCAGTGACTCGCTGAAGCTATTCCACTCACCAGATGCTTTACAAACGTTACACGATGCCCCAACTTTACAAGTCACCAATTCCTTGATGTGTGGGACTCAACTCAGCTAGGGTAATTCATTGTGTTCCGGGTGGTCGAAATTTCCGGGGTCCTTTACTGCCGTGTCTCTCATAAGCTTAAGGCGGTTTTTAGATCTAGTATAGTGGGTTAACTGAGAATGCCTGCTTGGTTTGCTGCTCAGCATCCTTGAAAAATTCCCGACAGGTGATTGAATGTCCTTGAAAACGTATTGTCCTTCAAAACCTGCATGTACTCTGTAGACTCACTTCAGTGTGTTGGCTAAAAAAAAGGGGGGGGGGGGGGAGGATGTGGGAAAGATGCACGCAAAAGCAAGAAGCCTGAGCATCGGAATTTGTTACCTTCTGTCTACTGTGTTCTTTGTAATCGCGTGGCAGTTTTGGCTTGTGAAAACCTCGGGATACGATTGTAAATGTTCTCGTTCTTGCCTGACATGCAGGTTCAAGAAGGTTGCCGAAAACAGCAGGGAGGACTTAGTCTCACTTGGCTTCCAGCGATTCACCATCGAGGACTTCCATGACACCGTAAGTCACAAGTTGCGTGTGGTCTTGCGTAATGGCTCGGCGACTGCACGGGTTTTGTTTGCCTAGGTGTCTCAAGAACGCCTGGAATGATCTGCTGCCTAGAAAGAGGTTGCGCGTTGGGTTTCCCAACTTTGGCAGCTGCATTCAGAGAAGTGAGCTAATACTCGGGCACTTGAGTATTTGAAGATTGGAGTACTATTTGAATTGAGTTTGTCGGAAATTTCGAAGTACTCCTTACCTTGTGGCAGTGCAGTAGTGTACGTCTCGTCGCAGATGAGGTACAACTTCTTTGTGGCTGGGAAAGGTGAAATGGAATTGAAGCTGTCATTGTTCATGAGTATTTCACAGTGTAAATAAGTTTGTTGTGTTTTGTGCAGACTCTATTGATTCCACATGCTCTTCGCGCAGTTCTGTCCGGAGTAGAACGAGGAAAGGCACAGGCATATTTTTTTGCTGACCACGTGCTTTCGCTTTTCTTTTTGCCCCGTTTGCAGTTCATGGATGTTCTGAGAAGGATCGAGAACAAAATTAGCCTGGAGGACCTGCTCAAGATCTTCAACGACCAGGGCTACTCGGACTACATAGTAGTGTACATGAGGTATGCTGGCAAAGTTGAGCTGTTTTCTTTGTTTTTTGATTTATTTGTTAAAGTGAATGCTCTAAAATGATACTGACACTAAACATTTTGGTTTGTCATTTTCTAGCTTATGTTTCTCCAGCCTATACGTCCTAGCACAGTGCTTGCTGCAGTGCCCGAGAGATTCTTCTTTAAGTCTGTTTGTTATTGACCACCCCCAGTTTAGGTTTGGAAGAGCTCGAACTATGGCAAGCATTCGGGTGCAACTAATGCCATCCAGCGTGTGAAACAGCGCTCAGAACTGTGGCGCACTTTCACGCTGTCTGCATTGTCCGCTGGCATTCTTTCGCCAGCTATACGTGCTGTGCCGTCGTCGCCAATCGGTGACCACGTCTTTTTGAGGCTTCCACACTTTCCACGTGTTTCGCCGTGGGCATGAACTCACGAGCAGCCACTGCTGGCGCAAGCGCAGCAAAAGTGAAATGGTGACCATGACACCATCATACTATCAGTGCCAGCTCTGAGCTCGGTCCCAGTGATAACATATCTGAAGTTGAAGGTCGCAGTCTGGTCACCTCGGACGATGTCATTGTTGCAAGCTGAGGCATCGTGCTAGGTTTCGTAGGCGAACTTCAAAAGAAAGGTTAATGTGGATTATCTTCCAGGTTATGTGTGTGCGCTGTTGACGTTTGGTGAATAACATAGGCATGTTCTCAGCAATTGGTACTGCGGGTTATCTCGACCATGAAATTGTCTGTCAGTGCCCTTTGTAATTTTCTATCAGACGGGGACCTAGAAGATGTGGTGTGCAATACGGACAGTGCAGCTGCTCTCACTCCACGAAATAGAAGAGCACAGCTTGGCTAACTTTGTGACATCGTGATGTCACGAACGACTGAAATTTCTGATGTCATCGCTTTATATTGTTCCTTGGTCAGAGGTGGGCTAGTTAATTGATTGATTGATATGTGGGGTTTAACGTCCCAAAAACACCATATTATTGTGAGGAATGACGCAGTGGAGGGCTCCGGAAATTTCTACTCCCTGGTGTTTGACCACTGTCCACCCAAATCTGAGCACGTGGGTGTGCAGCATTTTCACCTTCATGGAAAATGCAACCGCCGCAGCTGGGATTCAATCCCGCGACCTGCGGGTCAGCAGCTCAGTACCTTAGCCACTATGCCATCGCAGGGGGGCATGTGGGCTTATTCAGAATTATTCAGTGCAACACCACAAGAGGTGCAGAGAGCTTCAAAGGGAATGTGGGAGCACCAGTGCAGAAGATTGGAGATAAGGGTTCAGTGAACAATAAGCAAGATGTTCATGGAAGGATTGAGGGAAGGGGCAAGGAAGGGAAAAAGACTCACTTTGTAACTCCTGGGAAGGACTTCGACGATTTCGTAAGGCTGCCCGTCAGTGCCTATGGCAGGCGGGACGCTATATTCTCATACGAAATTCGGAGAGACATGCACAAAAAACAGCAAACATTTCTTGGGAAGCATTTCAAGCGTTCAGTAGTTCAGGCTTAGTAGTTCTGTTTGTGCGAGTCAGTTCAAGATTGCAGCGGTGACAGAGTTAAAGGGATACTGAACAAAAGCTGGAAAAACTGACGAAACTTCGACATTCAACTCAAAAGATGCCATTGTTTCGATAAACAAAGTTAATTTCCTGTATTTTTGAACAGTTGGATTGTCAGATTTTTGATGGATTGTCAGAACGCGGCGGCTGCTTGACAGCGCGAGCCATGACGTCACAATCACCGAGCAGGATGCATGTGTTCTTGTAAGCCACCCACTGCACTGAAGGAAACTCATGCCACAAATATGGTTGTCAGGCTCTTTAGGATTTCTGTGCCTTTTCACTCTTGTATCTTACAAGCAGCAGCATGTCAATGACTGTTGCATCTTTGTTGTATGCAGGTTGCTAACTTCCGGGCAGCTCCAGAAGGAAGCGTCGTTCTTTGCGAGCTTCATCGATGGAGAACGGACGGTCAAGGAGTTTTGCAAGCAGGCACGTTTTTTCACTTTTCGCTTGCTCCAGCCCAGTGCAGAAAAATTGCGGGCCTCCAACTATGACATGTCCCAATCTCCATTTTAATGGAGTCAAAATAAAGGGCCCTCTTCCAACCTCATGTGCTATGGTGGCTATGCCAATGGGCTAAGGAATGATCTCTCTTTTTGTTCATTAAGGCGATGCGTTAAAAGGGGCCGCAACACTTTTTCAAATAATTGTTGAATGACTTCATTAAAGGCATTTATTGCCTCTCGAATCTAGTGCCACAAAAATATTTACCGTCCGTCTAGTATAGGTGGAGTTGGTCACATGGTATAAGGAACCCGTAATCCACCCAGGGGTTGAAATTTACTAGTGGTGTTGCCATTGTGTGCGAGTCTACAGCGAACTCGTAGCAGCGAGAACTTTTTGAAATGGTGCCGTAATAACGGAGTTATGCGCCATTGGTGATATAAAAGAGGTCCTCGCTCGTTTTGCTTTTAACTTGTTCTCGTCAGCTCGTGTCTCCTCCTGACAGAGTTCTCTTCCTTATTGTGCGAGGAGGAAAAGCGACGAGCGCTTGTACTTGTCACTGGGAAGACAGCTTTGTAGAGGACGAGCCGATGACATGCTGATGTCGCGACCTACACCTGAGGACATGAACTATCTTTCTTAAAATTTGGGGGTCGCCCACAGCTTGTAGTGCTGCTGCGTTTGGCATTGTCGTAAGAGGCATGAGGCTTCTGCGGAACATGGAAGCATGGTGACCCTCAGGTGAGCTTTTTCTGAAAAAAAAAAAAAAAAAAATCTCATCTGAAGGCACATGCGCCAGCCACGTCGTGGCAGGAGATCGGTCGAAAAGGGCTCCTGGCTTGTGAACAGACCTGTGGTGAAAAATCCCACAGGATGAGCTGGCAGTGTGCATAGGGGGTCCGAACTGCGAAGACGTGGGAAAGGAGCGTCACTACGGCAACAGGAGCTGCATAACCGCCAGGTTCTGATGGACGTTGGCATGAAGAGGCTCGGGAAGTGGTTATCGACCTCGGTGGTTCGAGTGAGGCTGCCCGGACTTGTCGCACCTTTGCGCTGCAGTTGCTGGTGGATGTGCAGCTATCTCACTTTGAGCCAGGACGGTAGCTGCCCCCACCATTCCACTTCGAGCCGGGATGGTAACAGTCCACACCAGTCAGCATAGCGAACATATCAGCAGGGAAGTCCATGACGAGCTAAGCCTAGCAAGGCCGAAAATTGAAACTAGGACTGGGATATCGGCTATGAGGAAGAGCAGTTCGTTCAGCGGGATCAACCGATGGTAACTAAAGAAGTGGAGCAGCTCGTCAAAGATGGAGGACCTGATTACTTCTCGACACAGCAAGGGGCAACGAGTCGCAACGCAGCGAGCTGTAAGAACATTCCATTGTTGACGCCATACTGGCTTAGGGCTAGTGGCTAGGGCTAGTAATAAATTTGGACTGAGCGTCAGTTTGGGTTGTCATTGAGTTTTTGAGTGTTATTGAGTGTCATTAATTCATCCTTCGCAAGAGCTCCCACGATAAATTTGTGACAGGCATTCTGATTATAATGTGCACATTTACTTTAAATAATAATTAATTATCGGACATCGTTTAGGGCTTCTTTAAGTGAGGTGGTGTCTTGAAATGATGACACGCTCTTGAAATGAACAGACACAGTTAGCACGGTTGGACCCAACGAAAGAACACACCTTATTTAACTACTTTTACGACGACTGTATCACCAGCCGAATCAAAGTACAGTGGACTCCCAATAAACGAAACTCGCTTAAGCAAAATGCCTCATTAAAGGAAGTAAACGGGCTCATATGGCTGGATTTCTATGTGTTGCACAGTAAAATTAATTGGTTAATCGAAACAGTAATTATTGGTCACCTACAATTAAACGGCACAAACTCTAAACACAGCATAGACTCCTTCAGCTCAAAGGCATTCTTACAACCATGGCAACACCTCGAGACAAGCGAATCTAGTAGCCATTTTCACTTGTGTGGTGGCTGTGGGAGCAGAGTCGGCGAGTCAGTTGTGTGTTAGGCCTACTTGTGCGGCTAAGTGCTGTGGATAACAGTGTTATTTCAGCCAGATAGAAAGGAAGGGGCCGCACCATGCACTCTTGCTTGAAAAAAAAGCTGCGAATTTTTCGGGAGCTCAATCGAAACAGCCTGCCCAAGACCGAGGTGGCGAAAAAATATGACATCCCAAAATCGACGCTGTCGCGGACCTGCAAAGACAGAGAAAAGATTGAAGGCGCTGTAAAGAACGGGACCTTCACCTCTGAGCGAATACTGATGCCGATGACGCCTTATGAACAACTAGAAAAAACTTTTTTTTTCTGCGGTTCAAGCGTACACAGAGTTCCGATTTGCCCATAAGCAGACCAATTCTCGAGCAGAAAGCTCGAGAAAACGCCATGCACATGGGTGTTAAGAACGTCCTAAGCGACGGATGGCTGAGCCGCTTTAGAACACGCAATCTCAGGTGAGAGTGCTGCAGTCAACAGAAGCATTTGAATCAACTGGCAACAGGGGCGGCACAAGGAAATTTTGATGAGCTTTGAGGCACGAGGCATCTTCAACATCGACGAGATGGGTCTTCTTTATAAGGTGCTTCCATCAAAGACTCACCTTCAAAGGCGAAGTCTGTAGTGGAGGAAAATGCAGTAAACATTGCATCACTGTGCTGGTGGGTGCAAACATTGTAGGAGATGAGAAATTGAAGCTGTTGGTAATAGGAAAGTCAAGGCACCCACATTGTTTCAAAGGCATTCGATACCTTCCCGTAGCGTACCATGCAAACGGAAGAGGGTGGATGACCATGGCCATTTTTGAAAACTGGCTACGCGAGGAAGACCCAAGATTTACGAGGCACGACAGGAAGGTTGTCTTCATCGTCGATCATTGCCCAGCCCACGGTCAGGTTGAAAGACTCCAAGCCATCACTCTGGAGTTCTTGCCAGCCAATGCAGTGGCAGTGATCCAGCCGATGGATTAAGGGGTTACTCACAACATTAAAGTTCATTACTGCAGACAATTGCTTCATCTAATGATGCTTTGTGCAGACAACGGGAAATGCTACAGCATAGATCTTTGGCAGCCTACCACATTTTAGCTCGTACCTGGGAACAAGTGAAGCCAGCAACAATAAACAGATGCTTTCATCATGCTGGTTTTCAATTGCAAGAAGCAGTACTTGATAAAGAAGAAAGCCCTGCTGGTGCCGACATTGAGGCAGTATTCAGTGAGGTCGTGCCCTCTGTCCCTTTCACGCTGCAGGACTACGAATGAATTGATGAAAATGTACGTACCTGCTGTGAGGACTGTCGAGGAAATCATTGCGAAGTGCAAGATGAGGATCAACCTTCCAGCGATGAATATGATGACAATATTGCCAGTGCATTGGTGCCACTAGACCTCTCAGCTAAAGAGGCTGTTGAACTTTTACAGCGCAATTTTGAGCATGAGGCTTGTCCAGAATTTCTGGCTAGTTCGTCAGGCATGGGTGCGTACCTTGTGAAAAAACAACTACCGTATTTACTCAAATGTAACGCGAGTTTTTTTTTCAAAATCTATCGGCAGTGATTTGGGGGTCCGTGTTATAATCGAAGCACCTCAAATCGTGCCTTGGCGGTGCCGCCCCACTGGTTCCTTAAAAATGGCTACGACAAACCTAGCGATCTTTCAACCTTGTGCTGGCAACATATGCACGCTGGCAACATCGAATTCAATCCAATCTTATTGTTCGCGACGTGTTTTGCGGGCGGTTCATTTCCTTTGTGCTTCCGCAACTTCGGCTCGAGCAAATGGCAGCGCGACGAGTTCGGTACGATGCCCGCTTTAAGAGAAGTGCAATACTGATGGCTGAGGAAATCGGGAACTCAGCCACGGCTCGACGGCTAGATGTGGCGAAATCTACTATCCGTGAGTGGAGGTTTTAGCGTGAAGCGGTCTTCAAGAGTGAGCCCGGCCGAAAAGGCTTCCGTGGACCTCGTTGTGGCCATCACACAGAACTCGAAAAAAAAGTGGCGGAGTTCGTGATTGAGCAGCGAAATCGCCTATTGTGGGTCAACGTTGAGCTGATTCAGTGGAAAGCCCGAGACGTAGCTCGAGAGATGGGGATCCCGCGGGAGAACTTTAAGGCTTCACGTGGATGGGCACGAAAGTTCATGCGAAGAAATGGATTTTCCCTCCGGCGAACAACGTCGATAAGGCAGAAGGTACCAGCAGATTGCGAAGCGAAGCTAGTAAAGTTTCAGCGCTATGTGCTCGACCTGCGCCGCTCGTCGCAAATGCTGTTGGGGCACATTGGCAACGCGGACCAGACTCCCGTTTTCTTGGACATGCCTATGTCAAGGACTGTCAGCGAAACAGGTGCCCCCCAAGTTCGCATAAGGACAACAGGCAACGAGAAGACGCGGTTAACGGTGATGCTAGCCTGCTTGGCGGATGGGCGCAAGTTGCCGCCATACATCATTTTCCGGCGCAAAACCATCCCGAAGGAGCTGTTCCCCAGGGATGTGATTGTTCGCTGCCAAGAGAAAGGTTGGATGGACACTCCGCTTATGCTTGACTGGGGTGCCTACGGCCAGGTGCGCTCCTCCACCCCGCCTCCGTCCTAGTTCTCGACTCATTTCGCGGTCACCTGACGCCCGTAGTGAAGAAGCTGATGCGGGAAACTCAGACGCAGCTCGCTATTATTCCCGAAGGTATGTTGTCCGTGCTGCAGCAATTAGACGTCTGCCTGAACAAACCATTTAAGGATAGAATGCGGCAGCTGTACGGAGAATGGATGCGAGAAGATCGGGCTTTGACACCTACGGGTAGGATAAAGCGACCTAGCGCCGCGAAGATTGCCGAGTGGGTGTCCGCCGCTTAGTACGCGCTGCCGCACGACATGATAGTTTGCGCGTTTAAAAAGTGTTGTATATCGAACGATATGGATGGCACGGAGGATGACCTCATCTGAGAGGAAGAAAGTGATAAAGAGGGCTCGATCACTGGCGATGAAAGCGACGAATGTACAAAACTCACTTTATATTTAGAAACTGGGATGTCTTTGCCACTACCATGTGCAGCAAATAAAGGTACTTTTTTCCCCCGCTTTACTCTCGTTACATTCGTGTTCTTTTTTTTTTTTTTCGGCACTGAAAAGTCGCCCTTCGCGTTACAATCGTAATCGCGTTACATTCGAGTAAATACAGTAAAGCTTGCCAAACAAACCACCCTTCACTCCTTTTTTTTCCCTACTCAACCACATGAGTAAGGTGAGGTTTGTGCAATTTGAATAAAGGTTTTAATTCACTAAATAAGTGTACATTGCTTAAATGAAATTTCTGTTGAATGAACAGTTTTATGGATCCGCGTCGAGTTACGTTTAAGAGGAGTTGACTATACATCAATTGTGTTTAACAGGCTAAAACAATCTTGCCCAATATTCCACTACACTCAACATAACAAACACAAGCAAGGTAGCGTGAAAGCATCTCACCTTGTGCGGCAACGGGAGACGAGCCACGGTGCCGTCCACTGGGGACCCACCGTGAAAGACAACCGTGTGCGCCAACTGCCGCACCCCAAAGAGGCCCGCCCATCTCTCATGTGCTGCCACCCAGGCTTGCCGCTAGGCGTCACTGCCAGCGCTAGCGTGCTAACCATGAAGGTGGTGGTAATAAACACTCGCGAGAACATCGCCACCTACCGCTCAATAGTACGTGAACTCTAAATTTTGCCTATGCACGGAACACGTGCGCGCATAGGCCAAGACACGTGCGCGCATAGGCACAGACAGGGGAACACGTGCGCGCATAGGCACAGACAGGGGGTGTTAGCACACCCCCAGTGCCTCCTTCATTTTTTTGTGCTGAAAGATATGCAGGGAGGGGATAACAAGGAAGCAAGCAGCTGCGACTATTCGTCAGGACACGCCGTGACCATACAGTTTCTTGAAATTAACTAAAGGGGACTCTGGCGCTGCGATTTGGCAGTGAACGTGGGAATAATGGGTACGACACGAATTTGCCTAGTCTTTATGTTTGCGGGCAACGAACGCACTTGTGGCTTCATTTATTGCTGTGTTTTGGTTTGTTTCGAAAGAAATAGCCTACCATTTCTCACTTCATGACCTGATTTGAAGTGGTAAGCCTGAAAGATTAAGGTGGTAAAGCGTAATTGCCAAAAATTTGCCAATTGTTGTTTCATGACAAAGCAGCTCCAAGCCACACTAAGACTAGGCAAATCCATGTCATACCCATAATTCCCATGCTCGCTGAAGCACTATGCATTGCAGCTCCCATAGACACTAAGACTAGCACTAATGTATATTTAGCAAACTCTTTGGCCGTGACAATAAGCACATTTTACTTAATTTTTTTCTTTGAACTCGCGGCTTACTTTTAGTAGGATTGTATCTAAACATTTGACAGAAGTCTGTCTGGTTGGGTATGAAACTAGGAGATGATTTAGACTCCAACCAAAAACTTTGAAGAAACCCGACGTTGCGAAACCGACTCGGTTCCTTCCTCAGGGGCGACTGCGGAGGCTTAGCAAAGCACTCACTTCAAAGCACTCGCGGGATGGATAATGACCCCCCCCCTCTCTCTCTCGTTTTGCCGTGGAGCGCAGTTCGTGTGTATACACTAAGAAAAGGGTTCAGAGAGAGCGGATGATGTTATGGGCGGTCCTCTGTATGTGCCACGACTCGAGTAACAACCTTCTCCTCCAGTTAGGCTCGCTTTCAAGGATGGCCGTCGCTTCGAAATTTATCTGGTGATTCAGTGTCTCAGCATGTTCGGCGACTGCGCTGCGCTCTTTGTAGAACTTTCGCACATCGTATGCGTGTTGCTTCAGTCGTTCGGGTAGGTTTTTCATCCCGCTGATATACGACGAGGGGCATTCGGCGCACGGAATTTCGTAAACGACACCGGGGCCCTGTCTATTGTTGGCCGGTGTTTTGGGCGGGGGAGGAGGTGGCCCAGCGTACACGAAGTCACGTGCGTGATGCGAACCCCTTCCTTCTTGAAGATCCGCACCTACATCTCGCTCGTTCCCTGAACATAGTATAGTGCTTGCATGTTGTGGCATCTCGCGGCCAGCACAGCAATTATGCTCCTCAAGATGTTCAAATCAGCCAATACTGATTCACTTGGTGTTAATGTTATGGTCATCTTGGTTTACAGCGTTAGTTGTCGCAAGAAAAGGGAATGATTTGCAGCCAATTGTTGAGAATTGACTAAATTTTTGGCTGCATGCTGTGCAGCCAGAAATTTAGTCAATGGCTCGCATTTTCTCTGGAGCCTTGACTACCGATCGGCAGTGTTTTTCTGACCATGATCGAAGGTGTTATAGGGCCCCTTCTAAGGCCAAGATTGATATTGGTTGAAGCTTGAGGCTGTCAAAAGTGTGCACCGTTACCGTATTTACTCGATTCTACCGCGCCCTCGATTGTAACGCGCACCTGATTTCCACCCCGAAAAAAAAAAAAAAAAAAACGTAAGGCATCGATTGCAACGCGCTCCCATTTTTCTCGCTGGCCCGCACGATCACACCACTCGAAAAAACGACTCCTTTCGGGAGGGTCTTCCATTTAAATATGAGGTTCGGGCGAAGCTTGTGCCCATCTGACGTGTAACAGAGCATTGCCGTCTCTGTAGTTTTACCGTGGACCGATGTGAGCACGCGAACTTGCTTCGCCCCCTTCTTCTCGACGGTTGTCGTGCCAGGCATGTCGAAGTAAAGAGGCGTCTGATCGGCATTCCCGATTTGCCCAAGCAGGTAGCCGTTGTTGCGCCGCAAGTTTAGGACGAACCTCTGAAAATCGTGAAGCTTTTCATCGTACTCCTCTGCAAAACTTTTCGCATATGCATGTTCCCCTTCGGAGCGAAAAGCCTTTCCTCTTCATAAAGTTAGTTAGCCAGCACCTGCTCGCTTTTAAACTGGCTCCGCATTAGACCTTTTTCTAAGACTAATTGGAGCAGTTCTGTCGTCACGGGCCGCTGTGCCGCTCGCTGCTCAAGCACATACTCGCCGAGCAGCTCTTTAATTTGCGGAAACCGACCCTGCGATGCTCCACTGAAGCCTTTGCGTGAAGCTTTGCTGTCGACAATCTTCTGCTTTTGTTTCCGCCGGTCCCGCACGCACGTTTCGGGAACTCCGAACGACCGCGATGCGGCCCGATTTCCATCCTTTTCTGCACACGCGATGACTTTTCCTTTAAAAGCGGCATCGTGATACACTAGAGTTTTTGGAGTCGGCCCTTCCACGCCGTGGATGCTAATGCACTACTAGATGACGAACTCCTCAGCACACATACGAAGTGCCGCACATGGGAAACACATAGGCAGAAATGGCCGACGCGCCATGCCGACGCACGTAGGGGGCGGCCATTTTGGATTTGCCAATGGCAATAGATTGACCATAATTTTTTTGTTCGTACTCGATTCTAACGCGCATGCGATTTATGAACTCGCTTAACCGGAAAAAAGGTGCGCGTTAGATTCGAGTAATTATGGCAATTTAGAGGCAGTGATGGTGTATGCAGCATCGCTGCTTGCCTTGGGTCACTTCAAATGGATTGTGTTGGGGATATGCGCACCCTCTGAAGGCTGTTCTCCCTGAAATTCGGCCTTTTATTGTCGTTCAACAAGCACTGTGAGGTTTCTGGAATGGAATAGAAAGAGTACACCCCTGCCCTCTTTCAAGATGGATTCATTAGTGAATGTTGATTGAAGAGCTGTAACATCCCGTGGGAAATCCTATGCTACTGCCTTTTATGATGCAGTCGTGTTGTGTCCTGACTTCCACACACTCCTTTTGTTCCCGTGAAAGCCCCGACCATCTAAGTGGTTCGCCATACCTGCAGGCGTCCGGTTGACAACTGCTCCTCTTCTCCTCCCGCTCGTTACAAGCGAGTCAACACCATTTCTCCCGGCAGTTTGGCTGCCACGTCCACGTAGTAAAAAAGTTTTTACCCAGACTGTCTATGCTTTTTGGACTACCGCAACCCGCACGTACATCCTCTGTCAGACGACAACAAAGGACATAGCAACTCGGTACTGCAGTTGTCTCCCATCATTAAAAATGCCCTGCAGCATTTCTAAAAAAACAAACATTGAATTGCTTCATGAATAGGTTTTATTGCCTCGCGAATCGTCTGGCGCAAAACAACTAGATTATCTTAAGTACGGGAGGAGTTACAGGTCTGTTTAATGCAGTTATTGCTTTGTCTTTTCTTGTCGCAGCGAGTACACTGAAAACTAAGCACAAAGGGGTGGCACGGGGAAACAAGTTACATCATGAGTGCATCATGACCTTGAGCACTATTTAAATATTTTTTCTTCATATGAACGCATCTGTTACATTCAGTGTAATACCAAATGCGCACGCTGTTACGAGGCGGTCTGTTGCGGCGGCCACCAGTCTTTGCATGTCACTAGTATTCTCAAATCAGCTGATGGCCATACGTAAATTTGGGTTGTGGCATGGTGTATAACATGATTTGTAGCTAGAAGGAAACTATTTCTAGCTGACTTTCTGTATTAATTGTAAATTTCAGGCCATGTATTGTGCTGTCAGTTTTAGCTTGCCTGTTTTCAAAAGCCTTCACTAATGATTGGCATTGTTTTATGACCATGCTGAAAGAGTTTTGCAAGCTGTTTTAGACATGCCACACTGTCATATTGGAACTGTTTCCGTAGATTTCAATCAAAGAATTAAGTTTAATGAAAGTTCAGTGCCACTGAAGACAAATGAGCAAAGGTCTTATCTGAGCTGTGTTGTGACAAAGTTGCTTTAGGAAACTTCACGTTGTCCTGGTGTTTTCATTCAGTAGAGCATGATAATAGTAGTGGAGAGGATCGCTATGCTGTGAATGGCGCCACCTAGGGACTATAGCTCTTGTGTTTAAATAAATATTCCTCACTTACTGACAGGCTGTTGTGGGTGTTTAGTAAACGGTCTCCTGAAAAATGGGATTTGATGCACATAGATTAGTATTCTGCTACAGAACTTTTCGTGAGAAACCACTTATGTTATCTTGAACAATTTGTCACAAAAATTGGCCGAAGATAAGCAAGTTAAAAAATCTTAGTAGGACCACATATAACTGGATAACGTATGCAAACAGTTTAGTGGTAAGAGTTTGTTTAGTAAAGAAAAGGACGAGAAATATGTACGTACCACAAGAAAAAAAAGGGCATAAAGCCGGGAACGTAGGACATAAACATGGCAGTTAAAATCTGGAGTTAGTGCAGCTAAATAATAAAAGAAGCACTGCACACGCCTCATTCTCGGGGGAAAAAAAATTATTTGGTATTCTGACATTGCCATCATGCCTCTGCCCTAGCCAGACCCTCTTTGAGTGGTTGTGTGGCTTTGTGGCACTTAACAAAGCCAAGCTCATTGATGTATCTCCTTGGCATATCCTGCATAACAGTAGTTGCAAGGTATCTCGCATTGTGGTAACAACATATGAATAATGGGTATTAATGAATAGGTGTTTCTAATTCTCTTGAGATCTGACCAGACAGCAGGAATGCCACGATTCCACTTCTACCAGCAGGGCTGAAGTGCACCAGATCAAAGTTATTGCACGGTCCTCATAAAATTGGTGCAAATGGGGCCAGACTGCGCCTCTCTTGGCTTTGGCGAGGTATAACACAGCAGCAACCACCGTGCCAGTGCTTCAAAACATGTGCAACTTAAACATTGTTATTGGGGGATGTGAAAGTCACAACAGTGCACCCAAAATTATTCACCATAGGAAGCAGCGCTTTTCAATTCGATTTTGACAGCATGTACTGTGTCAGTGCAGCTTTTGTCAATGCGCATTGGCTCAGCGTCAAAACGTGCTCTTTGTGGAGGCTTGTATGGGCTTGCGACCCCAAGCCCAATCGGCGGTAATATTTCGCTGACGTCTCATGCTTTGGAAACGCAGCCAGTAGCTAGTTTGAACTGCTGCACAGCGTAAAAATAAGGCAATGTTCAGTAACAACTACACGCCTGTTATTAAGATGTTTGTCTCTTCTGTTCCTGAACGTTGCGAAATGATATAGGCAAGAGTGCAACACCTGTGCCAATTGCGGCAATTAGATACACTTACTGATTGTTACGCCAAGCTGCACCAAACCCAAGAAATTTGCTGCAATTGCGCCAAAACTGCCCAGCCAGCCTCAAAATTTTTTCAGGTGCGCTAAATTAGGCAAGAAATGCAGGCCATGTCTGCCACCTGCAGCTTGCACCATCATTCAAAGCACGCAGACCCGAACTATTGTGCCTAGAATTTACTTCAAATGTTCTAGGCGCCCACCCTACACTCGTGAGATGCGATCGACCAGATAAAGTAACGCTGCTCGCCCATCGGCGCGCTGAACGCAGAGGATACCTATTGGCAGGATTACGGGACTTCAAGACAAAAATGTGTTATTGTAGCCACCAACACTTCGCGGGAAATGTAAAATTTCTAGCCTGAAAACGCGACTATGGCTTGTTAAGAACTAAAGCTGGAAGCGTATGTCACGTATTTCTCGCGTGAACAAGCTCGACGTGCGGCAAATGCCGGCGTCACCGGTGACCACGTTGATTGCCTTAGCAGCGGCACATAAAATATTTATTTTTGTCTTGAAGTTGCACTGTTCCTGCCATGGTCCGATAGATATCCGATACCATCGCCTGGCCAGCGGGCGTGCGCCTGGTCGAACAAGCCTTGCAAGGAAGCCGAATCGGCTCTGAACCCCTTGGTGAAAAAATGGTGTAGCGGTTAGAAAAGTGCTTGATTTTGGTCTTAAGGGGAGATGCGGGTCGAAAAATCGCGTTTTTTGCGAAAATTTCCACTTTTGAGATATTGCTTCTAAAATCACTTTTGATCATTCAACTATCATTTCCCCAAAGGTCATAGCTGAATTCAAACGAGAAAGTGGTAAAAAGTCGATCTGCGCTAGTGAAGGTAGCTGCCGAAGTCGCGAATTCACGCATCCGACGGCTATTTTTGAAAATCCGCCACTCGGCAACACGATGACGTCCGCCATCGGGGTTTGTTCGGTGGTGTAGATCAAGGCTCCTTCTAGTGTACAGGCGTCCCCCTAGTTTCGTATTTTAGTGAGGAATTTCACAAAACAGTCGTTTCCAAGTCGGTTTGCAGCCAAGCTGCAGCCGCTTCGCGCATCTCTACCGGTCACATGGTACGCTACCGAGGCCGCCATTGGCTACATCTGATCGGCCTCGCTCGCTGAGCGCTTGCGACGATCGGCACTTGCCGTGCGTTTCTACGTTTTTCCGAGTTCACCATGGATAACTCGAAGAAGCGAGACTTCCGAGCACGAAAGTTTGCAAGCAAGAACAAGTACCAAGGGCGTCGACGTAAACCGAAGCGCAAAGCAGCGGTAGAAGAATGCGAGCCGCGGGCCACTAGGCCTAATCAAGGCAGCGGGGATACGGCGGCTTGCGGGAACTTTGACGAAATCGACGCCGCGATCAAGTTCATCAGCGCATCAGAAAAAAAGATTGAACAGTTCGAAAGCGAAAGAACGAAGAGTGTTTGTGGCTCTGTGAGCGGAGTATTTTGTGACATCGGCGCACTGACATCGATGGTAAGCCGTGCTGTTTGTCCAACATGCCACACCGCTGGACTCGTCGTTCGCGACACCGCAAGTAAACGTAAGGGCCTCTCTTCGTTCCTCGAGCTGCACTGTGATAACAGTGAGTGTCCTGAGTCAGTGGTTTCTGCCGCGCATAGTTCGCGGCGTGTTCTGCCGGAAAGACAGCCCACCGATGCCGTTGATGACTGGAGCTACCGAAGCGGCAGCTCGCGTGACAGCTTCGCTGTCAATGTGAAGGTAGTTGTGGCTGCGCGTGCAATAGGCATTGGGCATGAACAGCTGTCGCGTTTTTGCGCTATTCTTGGACTGCCAATACCTATGCATCATAAGACTTTTATTGCAATTGGCAAAAAAGTTCATGCTGCAGCTACCAAAGCTGTGCAAGAAAACCTGGCGAAAGCGCGGATGATAACTAAAGAGAAAGTGGATGGGGCTGATGTTGCTGTCATGTATGATGGCACATGGCAAAAAAGAGGGCACAAGAGCCACAATGGCATCGGCACTGCTGTGTCTGTGGACACTGGTTTGTGCCTAGATTTTGAAGTGCTATCGAATTACTGCCTTGCCTGTAGCCGGCACCAGGACTTGGGTGATGAGGAAGAAATATGGCAAGCATTCCACACACCTGTCTGCGAAAAAAATACAGAGTGCTCCTCTCATGCCATGGAGACTGAGGCAGCTTTGCGCATATGGGGCAGGACATCCTCATACACAACACCATTGCGCTTCACCAAGTTCCTCAGTGATGGGGACAGCAAAGCTTATACCGCTGTCGCTGAGGCCAAGGTATATGGTGAAGCTGTTGTGGACAAGGAGGAGTGCACAAACCATGTGGCCAAGCGTCTAGGCACTGCACTTCGGAAACTGCCAACAAGACTTCCACGAGGGGAAAAGCTGACAGATGGCACAATTCAGAAGCTGCAGAACTATTACCGTATTGCAATCACAAACAACAGAGGTGATATTCTGAAAATGCATCGTGCCATCTGGGCCTCATATTTCCATTCATCATCGAGCAACACAGCAGGCAGCCACCGATACTGTCCAGAAGGGGCAACTTCCTGGTGCAAGCATAGGCGAGCTGAAGCGCTTGGGGAGGCCCCACCCGACCACACACCAATCTTGACCAAGGCTCAAGGATTGGCTGTGCTTCCCATTTACAAGCGGCTCACAGATGAAAAGTTGCTGGTGCGTTGTATCCAAGGGAAGACCCAAAACGCTGCAGAATCTTTGAACAGCAAAATCTGGTTGTTGTGTCCGAAGACTAAGTTTGCCTCCCGGACAACAGTGGAAACTGCAGCTGCTATGGCCGTGTTGTGGTTCAATAAAGGACATTCAAGCTTTGAACACGTGCTAGAGGAGCTTGGTGTAGTCCCACCAGATCAACTGATCACCCTGGGCCAATCCCGCGACCAGAGGAGAATCGAAAGAATGTCTGCGTGTGAAACAGCCGAGGCAAGGGCCCATCGGCGGAACGTGGCAAAGAAAGCGCGCCTTGATGACTCCCTTCTCAAGCGGCGAGAAGGATCCACATATGGAGCAGGACAATTTTAGGTGCTCTAGCTGTGTCCCTTCTATGATATCACCAAGTTTTGTGCAAATCGCACTGTGTAATCATGAGTAAACATATTTACAACTTTCAAATGCATTTTTCTCGATTTCCATTTTGAGGTAATTCTCTCATCTTGTGCACAATCTTTTTTAGGCATAAAATAGTCCTATCTTGATGAAATTTTGCACAGAGCTTAATCAGCCACTCTAGAATACAAGTATCTACTTTAGGTTGCATTATACATCACAGATTTTTTGTTACACAACTTGATACACTGATAGAGAGATGTAAAATATGCATTTAGTACTTTTAATTTTTTTTTTTTTAATGTAGCAAATAAATTTTCTGTTTGAGGTACTTTTCTGTATTGTACTGCTCAAGTGCAGCAGAATGAGCCATTTTGCAATTCTGTGTGAAAATTTTTAGTAAGCTTTATTATGTGCACAAAAAACACTATATTTTGATATCAAAGTTGTAGTAACTCCGGAACTACTATAGCTATCAAACAAATAATTGCAGTTATGAAATCAGCACTGCAAGCTTTACTAACACCTAAAATTTCAAGGAGCTGGGTTATGAAATAAAAAAAAACCTTTTTCGAGTAGCATCTCCCCTTAATGAGCTTCTTTGCCACAGTACACCGGAGCTCTGCGGAAAAGCGTAATGAGATTTAGAAGGGGCTGTTAGCTCTAGTGGCACACTGTACACTTTGCCCATGTACTCTTGTGTTTGTACGTCGCATAATTCTGAGTACCAGTATAATCATTGAGGTCTAAATAAGCTACTGGCCATCATTTGAAGCAGTGTATAACATTTTTGTTTCCCTAAAAAAAAATTAAATGTGACTAGTTTTTTTTTCCACCGCAACTCCCAGGTTTTACGAATCTCCAATATTTCAAGGTCGGGAGCTTGGCAGATTGATAATAAATTAGCATAGTCTGTCAAATGATTTGACAGGCAAAGCAATTGATAATATGGAGTTTATCATTTGTTTGCTCAACAAGGTGGCTCAACATACTACTTTCATTGAAATAGGAGTGCCACACTGCACGATTTAGGTGATGCTGAATGGTTTATACTTGTATTTTTCTAAATGTAAGCCTTGTTTATACTGCTCCAAATTTGATATCTTGTGATAAAATATGCAAGTTTTTTTCCCCGTGACCTGCTCCAAGTTTGGAATTTAGTGCTCCAAAAGTAACATTTTGCTGCTCTAAAAATTGCTCCAAATTGTATTTTGACTGGGTCGCCCCTGTATAGAGTAAACTAGCTATAGATGGGTAAACAATATTAATTGTCTTGTTGTGTTGGCATCCATAGTGAAGCAGAATGACGATGAAAATGCTATTCACTCTTCTCAAATCTACCCTTTCCGTAGATATTAATCAAGGAGAGCTTCTTCCAAATTTCTTTCACCAGCACATATGCATGACTCCGGTTTGCGGTAGGTTTGTTCGAGCTCATTAGCGCCGAGGAGCAAACTGGAATTTCTCGCCCGCTTTTTAAAAAAAATGCTGTTGCATTAAGAAAAGCTTGCTTAGCCCTTGGTGGCAGCAGCCATAATTCCACATATGCTGCTGTCAGTTGTGGGCCTTCAGAAAAGAAAGCGAAGTAAGCGAAGTTAGGTATGCAGTCTCCTGTTCCAAGCATTTTCGTACACTCGTGCATTTCGGACACTTGAGTCTTTTTGGAAACTGATTGGGGGGGCTTATGAAACTTTGCACTTCGTGAAGCTTTTTTGTCCCTTAAAGGCTCACGTGTCGTGTTTGTCTGCTTGCAGGAAGTGGAGCCCATGTACAAGGAGAGTGACCACATCCATGTCATCTCGCTCACGCGCAACCTAGGCGTCGGCGTGCGCATCGAGTACATGGACCGCAACCTCAGCGGCAAGGTCAACACCCACGACTTTCCCGAAGACTGCGAACCTCGCTTCCATCTGCTGTATAGGCCGGGACATTACGACATTCTGTACCTTTCGTGACTCGCGACCATTTCTGTCTGGGGGCGTCTTGTCATCCTTTTTTTTTCCATTGTTTTTCTTGGGGAGAAAGAAGGAAAGGGGTGGGCAAAAGTTTGCGTGTGATCGCGGCCCGCGTTTCATTCACCTACAGCTTTTACAAGCATTTCCGAAATTTTGGAGAAGAAAGACGTTTCTTGTGTTCAGCATTTCCTGTCTTTGTTGCAGAATATTTTGCTCGCCCTACTGATGAGTTTCAGCGCTGCTGAGGGATTCGTGTATCAAGTGAAATGCAAAACCTGCTGTGAGTGGAAACAGCTGAGCTATATTTTTGCTGTGCCAGGTTTTGTGCCAGAACACTCGCTTTGGTGATTGTGAAGGTCATTCCTGCATCGGCATGAATGAGGGCTAAAAATATTTACATGACAGTGCAGCTCATATCCAATTACCTCCACTGCTGACTAGCCTCTTCTTTTCAAAAGCATGAATCACTGGCTCCGTACCCATGAAGGAAAATAATTTGTTTGCCAAACTCAGCTGTGTTTTCAAACCACCTGTCGACTGTTGGGAAAGACCATGGGAGCATCCTGTGCCCCACGATGCCCTTGTACTTAGGTCCCTCATATAAATTGTACTTTTGCGACGTTCTAAAACAGCGGATGGGAAGAAAAATTGATGCTGAAATGCAATGTCGTGTCTTGTACTGAGACTATGTAAGCAACCCCAATGCTAGGAAAGAGCGACTATTGGGTTTTTTCATTGCTTGGCAGCTTCGAACGGCTTGGATTGGACACTGTTTAGGAGCCATCTTCTCGTGAATGTTTTATGATGGAAATTCAGATGAGTTTGCAACCACTTCGCCACCCAAAACCTAATTTATAAATCCATTTTCATGTTTAATTTATGACAAACAGTGAAGATTAGCTTGTGAATGTTCTTTACAGCCTGACTGTGGCTTCACAGAGAGACATGCAGGATCGTAGCGTGCAATTGTATCACTCCACTCCCGTTTCCCGTTTCAGCTACAACTCTCATGAAGAATAACTTGAAAGTGTGGAAACGGCTTTCTAATTGGCTCATTGCTGTGGTAAAAGCCATCAAAATGTGTGGCTCTTACTGCATTATCTGAATGTTGCTGGAAGGTAATTCTGTTGACACATTTGGAGTCTTGCGTTTTCTTTTCCTTCTCACTTTGAACTGCGAAACCTTGGAAAGCTTTTTTTTTTTTGAAACCTGTAGACACTCATTGATTAAATTTAACAATTTAGGGGTGACTTGTTCGAAGCAACGGCATAAATGCATCGGAAAGTAGCAAAAGATGATTGATACATTAAGTGTTGTTTTGGGATGAGAATTTCGTGCTCAGAAAAAGTTCCCATGAAAACGCCCATTTGCAGCCTTACCCTGTTGTGATCAAAGCAGTTGTAAGCTGCCAAATTAAGTTCCTCCATGGTTGTCCGTAGCAGCTTGATATTATAAGATTTGAAAACATGCCAAAAACGTTTTATTGGTGCAACATTTGACCTGAAAGTCTGGATTAACCAATTGGCTGACTTCCGCATCTCTTCCGACCGTTTTTTTGCTATAGCTAGCGGGTACGCCGCTGTACACTGTCACACTTTCACTGTCACACTTCAATATCAGATGCTTGGAAGAGCTCGTTCCATACTTGAGTTTTGAAAACTTGCAGAAATCGCAAGAGTTTGTGCTGCAGTCTGTGTTGTCTGACAATGGTTAAGGTGAGCGACATTATTCTGGCATGAATGCTTTGCACAGCAACTGTTTCATTAATTTTGGCCTTACCGTGGGGAGCTTGCATCTTTTTGCGAGTGTTCGTAAGAGTGCATATTCCAGTGCGACATGAAGAGATTGCTCGGCCTATTTGAGGCGTTAAATGTTTTACTGGTTGTGCCAGAAGGGAGACGTTAACTTTGTGTAATTTAATTTTTTCTGATTTTTTTCTGTGCTCTATGAAAAGCCTTTGTTAACTTGTGTTTCAATAAAGAGAGGGCTTTTTTTGCACTAAGTACTTGTCTAGGGGCTTCAAGGACCTCAGCTTGCTTGATCGCTGCTTGTGTCAAACAGTGGTTCATCAGCCGTAAGGAACACCTGGCTGAATGGAGTAATGATGCAGGTGATAAATTGAAATTGATGTCTGAGCAGCCTGTCAGTGGAACACAAGGGGTGAGTGGTACACACAGAAAGGCAAGCACTAGAAACGCTTTAGAGTGTTGCAAAACTGCTGAAGCCTCGAAAGGTGCCCGGTATATACATGTATGAAATTAAAACTCATGTACAGTGTTCAGGGACTGAAGTTCAACAGTTACTTCAAGCATCTGCTCATACTTAGACTAGAAGTTTTGATGTCTTGTTTGAATCCATGATACACGTGCAGTGAAGGTTGGCTTGTTGGTCTTGTTCTGTAGTATCTCTTAATCATTTTTCCCATGCCATTTGAGTGGTCACCGCGACGTATTGGATCCTATGCACAGTGTTAAACAGAGTTCTTGCCAGTAATTTGGCGTTGCGGGAGTTATTTTCCGTGATAGTGCACTAAGGTTAGTATGAGTGGGCAATTAAAGCACCAGTTGTGCGACTAATGCGGTGCCACATGGCGGAGATGCGAGTGCGATACCTGAATCTTACAGGCATCATGTTAATTTAGCTGTATTGCTTTCTTGTTCTTTAAAATTCGACAGTATATATTAAGAAACCGTTACATTGGGCTTAAGGGTAAATGCTGGAGGACTATGCACTTGAATTCAGGTGCATTTTAGAGAAACCACAGGTGGCCAAATTTTTCAAAGCTCTTCAACACGACGTGCCTCGTAATCGTATAACCTTAGTTATACAATTACGAGGTACGTAATTGTATAACTAAGGTTATACAATTACGTACCTCGTAATTGTATAACCTTACGTACCTCGTAATTGTATAACTCACCTTAGTAATCGTATAACTAAGGTTATACGATTACTAAGGTGAGTTATTGTTATATGATGAGGCACACACCACATTCATCTGATGCCGCCAGAGATACTGGAATTGTAAAGCCTAGAACAACTTATTCATTCCAGATAACTCAAGTTTACGATCCGAGCGTTTTTTTTCCTCAAGGAAAGATAGCACACGAATTCAATAAATGCGTGTCCCTTATAAGGCTATAAAATGCAAAATACAATGAGTTCAGCAAAGTCTTATTGAACTCAATTTATTGAATGCTACAACAAACATTGGAAGTCATTTTTGTTCACGCGGTATCAAAACTACTTCACCGTGAACGTTGTGGACGCAGTCCTTCAAGATATCGTCCTCATGGAAGTGGAGGTAGCACACAGCGCAAGGTCTTGATAGTTCCTTATCCAGTCTCTCTATTGCTCGTTTCCACTGTTGAATACCCACCTCATTAGGCAAGGTTCTTTTTGGGGTTGCATAAATGGTTGCCAGACTGAAAGGGCGGTTGTTGCAAACTGCCGCTAAATTTGGCTGAACATTTTTTTTTGTAGTTGTGGCTTCTCCGTAAGAGTTTGGTGCTATCCGCGGTGCTTTTTGCGAGTGCATGAGTGACGCTGGCCCTTTTAATTAACAGAATGAACCGAGCCTAGCAGAAGTCGAGCGCGGCGCTGCCGTGTAATTAAGAGGCCGTTTTAATTAACGGAATGAACCGCGCATTAGAAAATTCATTTTATTTACGGAATGAACCGCGCCTAGCAGAAGTCGAGCGTGGGGCTGCCGTGCAATTAGGAGGCCAATTTAATTAACGGAATAAACCGCGCCTAGCAGAAGTCGAGCGCGGCACTGCTGTGCAATTAAGAGGCCGTTTTAATTAACGGAATGAACCGTCCATTACAGAAGTCGAGGCGCGTTCTCTTGCTGTGTGCGCAGCTGTGCGATTAAGATATCGCGTCTCAGTATTAGGGATGACGGGGAAAACTGAATAGAGTCGCAGGAGGTGATGCGCTGCCCCCCTCCCCCTTACTTTTCTTTTTTTTCCTCTCAGCTGATCGTGTCGCGTCGACCGCGCGCTACGACCGGGGGACGCTACGCTTCCCCTAGCTGTGTCAGCACAAGACATATCGTTCGGACTCGTATATACATGTGATGAATAAGCGTTCGAAGGCTGGTTAATTAGGGTACGTCGGATATGCTACAGCTATGCACGCCTGGACTCGCGAAATGCACCGCGGATAGCACCAAACACTTACAGAAAAGCCACAACTACAAAAAAAAAATTTCAGCCAAATTTAGCGCAGTCTGGCAACAACCACCCCAAAGTCTGGCAACACATTTATGCAACGCCAAAAGGAACCTTGCCCCTCATCAACGGGTGGCTTGAAAAAAAAAAAAAAAGCCTTTTTTCGGTCGCAGATTTCGTTGAGTCGTAGCCGCTTCGGTAACCAGTGACAAATGAGCGAGGCATGTTTTATAACATCGAGAAACCGTCACACGACGCTTGAGAGCTATGCAGCTAACAAATGGCACGATAACGGAACAGAGCTGGTAGCACGTGAGACACCACGTCAATTGTCACCATGATATCGCCGTAAACAGCAGTGGAACACAAACTGCGCGAGTGTCGTCGATCTCGCTGAGACACACAATAATAGCGATTGCCACGGAACACACTTGCACTATACGTGCACGCTTCGAAGAGGCACTTTCTGTTTTCTTCACCGGCATGGTCGGTGGCGTGCGCCTAACCGCCGTGAGCCTCGTCAGACCGTTCGATGGATGGATGGATGGATGTGGCTGTACCCTTTAGATCGGGCGGCGGCTAACGTCACCTATCCAGACAACACTCGATGTCCTGAGATTGTACCTCATATGGTACAATCGTCCTCGCACAGTTCTCATTGACCTTAGTACTTACTGAGGACGACACAAGCTGGTTTGACCCAGAAACGTCTTTTCGAGTGCTTTCTGAGGACAACAATTGGTCTGGAAAAGGTCCTGTCAAGGACCTTTTGGGGATGACAGAACATTGCACTGAGCACTTAGATATAATTCCTCAAGACCTTTGCGCACCAAATAGATGCATTTCATATGTGAAAACTTTCTTTACACGTTCGTTTCATACAGTCATAAAGTTATTGTATATTTTCACCTCGTTTGTTTCTTTTTTGGCAGAAAAATTTTAAATTAGGCGTTTCGCTTAAAGAAACACGCGTAAATAATTGGCTTAGGTATCGAACCTGGTATTGCGAAATGTCCATTTGAAACAGTGTGTTCCCAAATGTCACTGCCTTAAATTAGTCATTAAACGCCACTGTAGCACGTAATAACAAACTAGCAGCTGGCAACCACTGACTATGCGGCGCCATTTTAGATAGTCAAGTAGCCAAGCCATTCCAAGCCAACTGACGTCAAAATGGCAGCGGCGGCCCTGTCAGGGGAGGTGGAGTGTATTGGTGGAAGTTCGTGGCCTTTGTTGTTTGTGTGCATGGTTAAAAGTGAGATATGTGTGAATCGTAGGTGATGACGCCTGGTAAATTGCCGTGTTGATGGGTGCACTGGGCTGCACAACGTTTTGACTGATCATGCATGCATTGTCACCAGTCGACCGCGGCAAGGTGTGGTTCGAAGCTGCCTGGAACACCAGATATCAATTGTGCTTCGAAGCAGCATGGTCCCAACGTGGAGGGATCTACTTCTGCATCTGACACATGGCCTGACCTCGGGCAAGTCAAGTCAACGCCCGTGTCGAGTGTACTGATTGATAGGCTGTCAGAGCGGAGCCTCTAACACTAATGAGTGCATCGGGCGCGATACACGTGGTGATGAAGACACTGTGTCAAACTTTCGAGGAAGATTACAAACGTAGTTGATTGACCTGTGTTGACTGCCTTGATACTGCTTTTCTTTTTTCAGACTATACGCCGACTCGAATGCCTGACAAAACTGTCAGTTGTGATTAATTACTGTTAAATAAATTTCAATCAACAAGCTTTGTTTTGTCACCTGACTGTTGATTAATACAGTATATATACACGAGACCTCGCAGGTGTTTTTCTTTTGATGTATGGAAATATCATGAAAAGAAGTAAATCTTAAGTAGTATCACTGCCCACAGTACCGAACCGGAACACAATCGTTGTTCTGAAAAGATACTGAAAAAGTCCTGAAGTGTTGTATTGAGGATGTGCTGAGGTTGTTATGTGTACGGACAAAGGGACGGGATTAGTGCCATTCTAGTACCATAAGAGGACATTCTGAGGGCGTCATATTGTCCTCACGAAAGCATACTGAGGACGTCCTGAGGTTGTGTTTGTGTTGTCTGGGATAGCCGTAATACTTAGTGAACGAACCATTAGATTTATCTTTCTTTTTCCTTTAAATAGTGAGGTTGAGGATTTGTACTTTGCAGTGAAGGGTTTAATTTTCATTCGTGCCTTGACTTGAGCCCCCAATCAGATAACCTCCTTTTAGTTAAGTCTACCCGCTTAAAGTCTATTTTGCCCTCCCTGTCCCTAAACCCCAGTGCTTTGAAAAACTCTGCGCCATCATCCTGAACTATAGGGTGAAGCCCTTTACAGAACATTATCAAGTGTTCGGCAGTTTCTTCTTCCTCTCCACACGCACTGCATACTGTGTCTACCCCTTTGTATTTGGCCCGATTTGTCTTGGTTTGCAACACTCCCATCCTAGCCTCAACAGTAGAGAACTGACTACCCGAGTATTATCATAGATCCTTTCCTTGGCAATTTCCTGCTTAAAAGTTCGATAGATCTCTAGTGCAGACTTCTTAATCATGCCAATTCTCCACATGTCAGTCTCCATTTCCTCCACTTTCTTCTTAACCAATAGTTCTTTTTGGTTTGACCACCTGCTGTTTTCTAAGTATTTACCAGTCAATTTCCTGGTTCGATTCCTCCATTTTGTATCGACATTCTTCATGTACAAGTAGCTGAAAACCTTCCTAGCCCAACGCTCCTCCCCCATTCCTCTCAATCGCTTCTCAAATTTTATCTTGCTGCTAGCTTCCCTGCCCTCAAATGATGTCCATCCCATATCACCTTGTACTCCCTGATTTGGGGTATTCCCGTGAGCTCCTAAGGCAAGCCTACCTATTCCACGTTGCTTAATTTCTAATCTTGCTTGAACTTCTGATCTCATGCACAAGACCGCATTTTCAAACGTCAGCCCAGGAACCATGACCCCTTTCCATATTCCTCTCACAACATCATACCTATTGTAATTCCACAGTACCCTATTTTCCATCACTGCTGCATTCCTGTTACCTTTATTCGTCACGTATATTTCGTGTTCCCTTAGGTACTCGGTTCAAAAAACGACGTGCGCGCCCCCTCGTGGTGTTGCATAGAAGGGTGACACCTGCGGCGGCACAGTTTGCAAACTGAAAAAAGAATCTAGTAACGTTGATCGAAACAGCGTTCACCGAGCAATATAGGGCCTTGTTCACTTTGCAGGACGTATATTTTGAGCAACTTGAGCGCGACTTTCTGCCTTTCATTCCCCGCATCGATGACAAAAGGAAAGAGTATTTAGAGCGGGTAATAACGGAAGTCGAGGTAGAAGAAGCGATTGAAAAGTTAAATCCTGGAAAATCGCCTGGACCTGATGGGTTAACTGCTGCTTTTTATAAAGAGTTCAAGCACGAAGTGAGCCCGATATTGACAGTTGTTTTCACTGAAGCATACAAATTGAATACATTGCCTCCGTCGTACCGGTCGTCCCATACTGTATTAATACCCAAAACCGAGGACGTCGACAAACTAAGATCTGTCACAGCGTACTGCCCGATAACTCTGACTAACGTAGAATATAAGATATATGTGAAAGTATTAGCACGCAGACTACCGACTGTGATTCAGGGTATCGCCGGGCTTAATCAAGCCGGTGGTACGAAAAGGAGGTCTTTTGTCACCAATATCCATAAAGCACGGAGCATACTGGAATGGTTTGATTATTAACTTGAGCGGGTCGCCATCCTACAAATCAATGTTGAAAAGGTTTTCCACTGCGTAGACCATAGGATTTTGTTTGTGATTTTAAGTTACGTTAATCTTGGTAAAGTTATCTGCGAGGGAGTGGCTCTGGCGTAACGAAACTGCACTACGAGATTGATTGTAAATAACAGACTGGGAGTCCCCATCTGTGTGCAACGTTCAGTTCTCCAAGGCTGCCCCCTCAGCCCCCTTCTTTTTTGTATTTATATTGAAACAATGTGCATGGAAATAATTAAAGACAATAGCATCCTTGGTTTTAACTTACAAGCAGTGGAAATGAAACTGCTGGCTTACGCAGATGATATAGCTACCTTCACGCGGGACCAGCGGGGTATCACACAGGCTGTCCAAAGTGTCCTTGAGTTCAGCCAAGTTACCGGTAGTGGCGTGAACTGGGGCAAGTGTCTTGGGCTCTGGCACGAGTCATGACCAGCGAAACTTGACCACTTTGCAAACATGCCTTGGGTGATGGTTCCGGGCAAGTACTTAGGCGTTCCACTCGACTGTTATCGCGATAGCGATCACTATTGGAAAGGGCAGGCTAATGATACACAAGAGAAAATGGAGAAGTGGAAAGGAGGTGCCCTTTCTATGTTTGCCAGAGCCACAATTTGCAACTTGTATTTCATCTGCAAGCTATGGTATGTTATGCAGGTCATACATTGCTCACGGACTAATGCGTAGAAACTGCACAGAATATCTGCGAGATTTATTTGGGCTTCTGAATGGAAGTGATGCAGTCGTACAAACTTGTTTCCACGGGTGAAACACAGAGGTCTCGGACTAGGCCACCTATTCTTACGCCAACTAGATAACCGGTTTTTGTTTTTTAGAGATGCGACAGACTCGTTCCTACGCACACTATGTCAACACAGACTAGCTAGAGCACTCCCTCAATATTTTGTTTCAACCTAACATTGTGTGGGAGGGATCGGGGTTTTTATAAAGAAAAATTTGTTCAGTGTAAGATTTCTTGCTGTACGTTTTCCACGAGAGATTCTGGCTACTGTCAGCCGAAGAGAACCTTATTTTGCATTATGCTATATGGTTTTTCCAGTACCTATGTACCGATCTTCATTCAGTGGAGGCAATGGTAGCGATGTTTTGAAGAGGGTAAAAAGGATGCAAGTCGCGCCGGGAGAAAAAGATTTTTCTTTAAAATGCATAGTGGGACACTGCCTGTTAAAACGTTTTTGGAGCTTTCTGCCTTGGGGTACGCTCTGTTTTATTTGTAAGCTGTCACAAACTGTAGATCATGTTGTTTTCATAGTTGGTAGGAGGTTTATTTTTGGAAAGTTTTGCAGAGATGAGTGAAAAAAGAATTCCCATTGGACCCGCATGGCATTAGATTTATAAATGTAGACAACGAAGACGGAGCTCCTGTTGATGCAGTTATGCTCATAGGCCTTCATTGCATATGGGGAGCGAGAATTGCAGGTTGCCATTTTGATAAGGATGGACGGCCGGCATGTGTCTATTTCAGAGAAAGCATTCCGTGGTCTCTTGATATTTATAAAGCGACACCGGAGCCATCAAGATGGTTTCCGTGACTGGAGCCTTTGGTGAGCTTTCGTGATATTTAGCTTAGCGAAACTAGCACCATCCTGGGTGACTGTTCAGTCATCATAGATATATTGTACATTTCATACTTTTAGATGCGGAAGCATCTTATACTCGCGCCTTGTAGTGCGCCGTCCGCACCGCTTCTCGAACATTCGACAGCTGACGCGCGCGCATGCGCCGTTGCGCCGTCGCCCACTCTTCCACCATCTGTGCATCCCTTCCTCCTCTACACACCGCGCGCGCTTCACTCCTCCACCATCTGTGCACCCTTCCTCCTCTACACACCGCGTTCGACATCTACAATTCTCCTGATTCTCCAGTGGACGTGCATGTGGCGTCGCGCTTCGAGAACATTCAACAGCTGACAGTGCATGCGCCGTCGTGCTGTATATATACTCAAGGTCGGCGCTCGCTCGCTCAGTTGCCGCTCGTCGGTTGGTTTGTACGGCGCGTCGACGTCCAAAGTCGCGGTGAAATGAATTCCAACGAATCCACAAACACAATGATCGACGTCTCTTCGACCAGCGCCGCCCTTTCGCATACGTGTGTACGTGTTCACTCATTTAACACCCCCTCCTACAACCACGTTAACCAATTTAGCCATCGACCCAAGTAAGTCGCAATTTAACACCCCATTTCACAACCACGTTAACCAATTTAGCCATCGACCCAAGTAAGTCGCACTTTAACACCCCGTTAACCAATTATATGGTCCGCATCCTCCTCAGTGTTCCCCCGAGGGAAGCTGCGGGCAATTTTTTTTACCACTTTCGCTTGTATTATGTGCTTGGTACCAAAGTCAGGTAATAAAGAAAAAAATGTGAAGGTGGCTGAGTGGCTACGTCTTTGTTTCATAACCAGCAGGGCGGCGTTTCGAATCCAGCTGTCCTCAACATTGCCACTTATATTTCGTTAGAGATATTATTTTTCTGAAGTTTTGTAGCAATCCACCTGATGGCGACTTGGTGACTCCCCTGGGTTCCCATTTCATCAAGTCGGCACCAGGTGGAGCGTGAGAGAGCTTGCGCTCAACATGGGGCCGACTTGGCGACTTACCTGGGTCCTCACTTCGCCAAGTCGGCATGAGGTGGAGCGCGACAGAGCTTCAGAACCTAAAATTTTATTGATATAAAAAAAGCCGACAGCGCGATTCGAACTACTTACCTCCCGGTTAAAAAACAGACACGTGACCTCTCAGCTACTGCGTCATACTGAGACAGACGCTACAATCTTAGGTTGAACCTTCGCCTTGTAGATCTTTGGAAACTGATAACCACTTATGACCTTAAAAAACGGTACGATTTAGCCATTCATGTAAAGATTTTTTAAATTTGATTGAAGGTCGTTCGCGGTTATCAATTTCAGACGACCCAAAAGGGGGATCCTCAGCCTAACATTGTAGGTTGACCGCGAGCATGTGGCTGTAGCTGAGAGGCTGCGTCTTCGTTTCATAACGACAGTGTTGGTGGTTCGAATCCAGCTGACGTTCAC
This sequence comes from Rhipicephalus microplus, assembly GCF_043290135.1. Taxonomy (NCBI): domain Eukaryota; kingdom Metazoa; phylum Arthropoda; class Arachnida; order Ixodida; family Ixodidae; genus Rhipicephalus; species Rhipicephalus microplus. The sequence goes on along the minus strand of NC_134705.1, from coordinate 163,485,107 downwards.
AAAGCAACTTATATTTCGTTGTTCATTATTTTTCTCAAGTTTTGTTCAGCTCCACCTGGTGATGACTTAGTGACTCACCTATGTTCCCATTTTGCCAAGTCGGCACCAGGGGGAGCGTGAGATAGCTTATGCTTCTGGAATCATCCCTTCTGATCAATGAAAAGATTAGAAGAAAAGGAGCTCAGTGGCTAGCAGAACTACATAAAAAAGATAGAAAGACAACTGTGAAATTTCGGAACCATCTAAACTCTCTAATAAATGAGACGAGCCTAGATCAGAGGTTTATAACTACAGCTCAAGGTGCTAGGCTAGAAGGGGACGAAGCTATTGAATATATAAGAACAAGGGTGACAGAAAAAGTTCAACAACAAAGGGCTTTATGCAACACAATAGACAAGGATGAATCAAGTGGCGCAATGGCTCCACTTTCACAACGAGAGTGGGAAAGGGCTGAGAAAAGGGTTCCTAGTAGTACATCAACAGGCCCAGATGGCATTCCAATTAATATGATAAAGACATTAGGTCCGAAGTCTAAGCAGTCTTTGAGAGAGGTAGTGAGCAAAATAATAATCGATGGTGAAGTTCCCGATGGATGGAAACTTAGCAGGTTGAGCATGATCTATAAAGGAAAGAGGGACAAAGCTGACATAAACAACTACCGTCCTATAACAGTGACATCAGTGGTCTACAGGCTGGCGATGCAGATTATAAAGAAAAGACTGCAGGCATGGATAGAGGACGAGGGGGTGCTGGGGGAACTGCAGAATGTGTTTCGGAAACACAGGAGGTTGGAAGACAATCTGTTCTCACTGACGCAGTGCATCGAAATAGCAGAAAATGAACACAGGCCCCTGTGGCTATCATTTTTGGATATCAAGGGAGCGTACGATAGCGTGGTTCAAGAGGAATTGTGGGGAATGCTGGACACACTAGGCGTGGAATATGTAGTCACTAATCTTTTAAAGGATATCTATAAAGGCAACAAGGTAGTTATAAAGTGGGAAAAACAGGTATCCAAGCCTTCAGAGGTGAAACGGGGGTTTAGGCAGGGGTGTCCCCTGTCACACTTATTATTCATGATGTACCTACAAGGATTAAAAGCCAAATTAGAGGGAAGTGAACTGCACTTCAATGTCTCTTTCGTGAAACAAGGAAAACTCATTGAAAGAACCTACCTGCATTGATGTACGCAGATGATATAGTGCTAATGGCAGACAACAAGGATGATTTGCAGAGATTGGTGAACATCTGCGGTAATGATGGAGATAGGTTAGATTTCAGATTCAGTAAGGAAAAATCAGCAGTCACAATTTTTAATGACAATGAAGGTAGTGAGCTTAGAATACACGAGGTCACGCTAGAGATAACAGATAAATACAATTATCTGGGCGTATGGATAAGCAATGGGGCCGAGTACCTAAGGGAACATGAAATATACGTGATGACTAAAGGTAACAGGAATGCAGCGGTAATGAAAAACAGGACACTGTGGAATTACAATAGGTATAATGTTGTGAGGGGAATAGGGAAACGGGTGATGGTTCCTGGTCTGACGTTCGGCAATGCGGCCTTGTGCATGAGATCAGAAGTTCAAGCAAGATTAGAAATTAAGCAACGTGGAATAGGTAGGCTTGCCTTAGGAGCTCACGGGAATACACCAAATCAGGGAGTAAAAGGTGATATGGGATGGACATCATTTGAGGGCAGGGAAGCCAGCAGCAAGATACAATTTGAGAAGCGATTGAGAGAAATGGGGGAGGAGCGTTGGGCTCGGAAGGTATTCAGCTGCTTGTACATGAAGAATGTCGCTGCCAAATGGAGGAAGCGAACCAGAAAATTGAATAGTAAATACTTAGAAAACAGCAGGGGGCCAAACCAAAAAGAATTATCGGTTAAGAAGAAGGCGAAGGAAGCTGGGACCGATATTTGGAGAACTGGCATGATTAAGAAGTTCGCACTAGAGATCTATCGATCTTTTAAGCAGCAAATTGGCAAGGAAAGGATCTATGATAATAATCGGGGTAGTTCTCTACTGTTTGAGGCCAGGACGGGAGTGTTGCGAACCAAGACATATCGGGCCAAATACGAAGGGGTGGACACGGTGTGCAGTGCGTGTGAAGAGGAAGAAGAAAGTGCCGAACACTTGATAATGTTTTGTAAAGGGCTTCACCCTATAGCTCAGCAAGATGGCGCAGAGTTTTTCAAAGCACTGGGGTCTAGGGACAGGGAGGGCAAAATAGACTTCAAGCGGGTAGAATTAACTAGCAGGAGGTTATCTGATCGGTGGCTAAAGTCAAGGCACGAGTGAAAATTAAACCATTCACTGCAAAGTACGAGTCCTCAACCTCACTATATAAAGGAAAAAAATAAATCTAGCTTTTGGTTCACGAAGTATTACGGCTTGGTGGCGCTAGCCCCAGCCCGATCTGAAGGGTACAGCCATATCAATCCATCCATACACCCATCTGCACCTAGTGGCGGCTTGGCGACTCACCTGGGTTGTAATTTCGCCAAGTCGGCACGAGGGGAAGCGCGACAGCGATTCAGAACATAAAGCTACTGAAAGAAAGTCGTTAGAGAGATTCGAACCACCGACCTCCTGGTTTCGAAACAGACACTCGACCTCTCAGCTACTGCTACATTGTGAGACTGGTGGTACAATCTGAAGCTAAACCTTCGCTTTGTAGATCTTTGGAAACTGATAACCACTTATGACTTTCAAAAATGCTATGATTTACCCATTCATGTAATGATTTTTTAAATTTTATTGAAGGTCATTCACGGTTATCAGTTTCAGAAGATCTAAATGGGGAAGGCTGAGCCTAACATTGTAGGCTGACTGCCAGCATGTGGCTGTGACTGAGAGGCTACGTCTTCGTTTCATAACCCCAAGGTTGGTGGTTCGAATCCAGATGACGTCCAAAAGCAACTTATATTGCGTTATTCACTGTTCTTTTGAAGTTTTGTGGCGCTCCACCTGGGGATGACTTAGTGACTCACCTATATTCCAATTTTGCCAAGTCGGCACCAGGAGGAGCGCGAAGGAGCTTGCGATCCACCTAGTGGAGACTTGACGACTCACCTGGGTTACCATTTCACCAAGTTGGCACGAGGTGTAGCGCGTCAGAGATTCAAAACATAAAACTTCATTGATAAAAAAGCCGACAGCGAGATTCGAACCACCAACTTCACGGTTTTGAAACAAACACTTGACCTCTCAGCTGCTGCCACATACCAAGACTGTTGCTACAATCTTAGGCTGAACCTTTGTCTTGTAGATATTTGGAGACTGATAACCACTTAGGACCTTCAAATAAAAAACGCTACTATTTACCCCTTCGTGTAAAGATTTTTTGAATTTTATAGGAGGTCATTCGCAGTTATCAGTTTCAGATGATCTAAAATGGGAAGGCTCAGCCTAAACTTGTAGGTTCACTGCCAGCATGTGACTGTGGCTGAGAGGTACGTCATTGTTTCATGACCAGGGCGGTGGTTGAATCCAGGTTACGTCCACAAAGCAACTTATATTTCGTTAACCATAAATTTTCTCCAGCTTTGTAGCGCTCCCCCTTGTGAGGAATTAGTGACTCCCCTGGGTTCTCATTTTGCCAAGTCGGCACCAGGTGAGAGAGAATAAAACATTTATTTGCGACCGAGGAAGGAGTGTCGTGAGTCCGGGATCCCATTGGCACGGGCTGCTAGTATCGCTTGTCACACGAGTGCCTCTTGGGTCTTCGGATCCGAGATGGACAGAGCTGTCTCCTACCCTACAGTGTTGTGCTGTGCTCTGGGTTGTATAGGTGGATTGTGTGGGCATTCCTATGCTATGTGGTACAGGGTGGTTGTTTTTGTGACGCTGAACCTGCACTGTGGTGCGTATGTGTCAGGACCTATCTTGGACAATATGTATGGATTGGGGTAAGGCAAGGTCTGCAGGCGACGCTACGCTACCTGAGATTCTTTACTGAGCTTTCGCCCCGGGGGCGATAGTTGCCGTGTTTCGAGTCTTTGATGTTCTAGAATATCTGTGTATGTTTGGAACGGGTCCATGCGTATAGCCGAGGGTGGGTGTGATATGCCGGGGTCGGAGGTTCGAAAGAGTAATTCTCGGGCCGAGGCATAGGTGAGCTCATTGCCTCTAACTCCGCAGTGCCGGTTATCCGTATCAGCTGTTCCCATTTGCCCCCTGAGCGTGAGGACGAGAGTTGTGTAAGAAGTCGATGCGCAATGGGGCCAATGTAACCTTTGCAAAAAATTCGGTAGGCTGCTTTTGAATCGTTTAGAACGAAAGCGGACCTTGGGTTTCGTAGGGCAAGGGCGATTCCTGCTTCTTCCATACTAGTTGTGTATGTGTCCTGTGCTGATATACAATCAACCTGTTTTTCACAATGAATGACGCTTGCTGTATATTTGCCGTTCACTGGTCCAGCTGCATCGACAAAGAAGGCGCCCTCAGTATCTGAGTAGTTGTCGTGAACTTTTGTCCGTGCCCGACGTCGATGTTCGCGGAGCTGAGGATGCATGTGGCGTGGAAGTGGTTTGATGATGAAGTCCTGCCTCCTTTCATGTGGGATACGTTGTTTTCCCCTTCTCTCAATGGGGGCTTCGATGCCAAGTTCTGATAGTGTTCTCCGTCCCGTTTTAGTGATGGTGATGCGCATGACTTGATTCGTGTGGTGTGCATGGAGTAGTTCTGATACGGTATTTTCGAGGCCTATTTGAAGCAGACGTCCTGTGAGGGTCCACGGGGGAAGGTTCAGAGCCTTCTTGAGAGTCACACGTATGACTCTGTCTATTTTGTACTCATCTGCTTTCAAGACCCTCAGGTAAAGAAAGCTATATGTTATGTGGCTGATAACAAATGCCTGAATGATCTTTCATCCCTCGTCGTCGGTTAGCCACCCGACGAATCATGTGAAAGATTTGTAGGCAGGACGTTTTTAGTTTATGTAAAGCTAATGAGTTGTTGCCCTGATTATTGATGTGGGCCCCCAGAATTCGGGTGGTTTCAACCTCTTTTTGCGTTCCATTGAGTTGTACGTTGAAGGATGTATTGTCAGATGCCTTATTTATATATACTAGGATTTCTGATTTGGGGGGGGGGGGAGCACTGCAGACCACTCTTGCGTCCTATCTTTTCTACGATGGAGGTGGCCTGTTGGAAGGCTTCTCTCACCTGATTCAGGTTACCAGACCGGCTCCAGATTGTGACGTCATCAGTATATATGGCGTGGCGTACTTGCGAAATTTTATTTAGGGCCTCCGGGAGGCGCTTGAGGGCGATATTGAAGAGGAGCGGGGAAAGGACAGCCCCTTGGGGAGTACCGAAATCACCCATGGTGTTCTGTTGATATTTAAGGTCCCCTATGCGGATAGTGGCTTGTCTGTTTGTAAGGAAGTCCCGCACATATGCATATAATTTTGAACCGCACCGGAGTTCCCGTAAGTTTGCCAAGATAGTGAAGTGCCGAACATTGTCAAAGGCACCCTTGAAATCAATTGCAAGAATGGCCCTTTCCACTTGAGTGGTACCACTGGGTAGGTTGACAATCTCGTGTTTTAGTTGGAGGAGGATGTCCTGCACTGACAAATGGGGACGAAAGCTGTACATAGTGTCAGGCAAGAAGTTCTCTTCTTCTAGATATTCGTTTAGCCTTATTTGCATGGCCTTCTCCATCACCTTACCAGCGCATCACGTGAGGGATATGGGACGGAGGTTATCAATATTGAGCGCTTTGCCGGCTTTCGGGATGAAAGTGAGCTCGGCCGATTTCCACTCTAGGGGAAGCGTTCCGGCATCCCAGTACTGGTTCATTTTATCTACTAGCAACTGAGTCATGTCATCGCTTACGTTAGAGAGCAGTCATATGTATACCTGATCGGTTCCCGGGGCGGTACCTCTCCTCTTGCTTTATATTGCCACCTTAATTTCGACGACCGTAAACGCTTTTGAAAGTTCTGGATTATCAGAGCCGTCATAAAGGGGTATGGATGCGTGGTCCCGCGCAGTGTTGACATACTTCGGCTCTAGGGCACCGAGTATGTTCGCATTGTTGCCAGGGAAGCCGTGTATAACCCTCTGAAGGCTTCTTCTGTTCGCGCCTCTGGTAGAGTGTGGGTCAATGAGGTGACGCAGGTCACAGGCAGATTTCGTATGGAGAGACCCTGTAAGGAAGTCGCATTTCGAGAAGCAATTTTCTTTAGCGAGTGCTGATGCGTATTTCTCTGCCTTAGCAGCGAGGGCGGCAATGCGTGTCCTGAGTCGGCGATTAAGCCTTTGTCGTTTCCAGCGTCTTGTGAGTTGGCGCCTGGCATCCCTAAAAAATGCAAGAAATGACGGTCGACCACTGGAGCTTCAAGTGTAGGCGCAACAGTTTTGGTAACCTCGTTGTTAAGTTCCAGGAAGGTGCCGGCGCATTCCGAGTAAGATGTGGGAGTTTAATGAAAGGGAAAGTTTTCTGTTTTGCGGAAAGCTGCCTAATTTATTAGCTTGACTGTCTTTTGATGTCTCTTGTGCCTGCCATACGATAAGGAAGTGTGAATGATGAAACGATTGCTCCTGAGGTTCTCTTGTGAGTTCCACCAGCGTGTCTGAGGAAGGTTAATACCCATCGTTAGATCATGGCATGTATCCCTCGAAACACTGTTACCAGGGTGAGTCGGATAGGCTGGTTCGGTGACGAGAGTGATACACTCGAAAAATATGAGGTCGTACAATTTTCTTCCTTTGGTGTCATCTTGCGGATAACCCCAGGAGGCGTGTAGGGCGTAAAGTCGCCTACCATAAAGCGGAGCATTTAGAGCTTCTTTCCTGGCTTTGCGGTCTTGAAAGGTTTGCTTATGAGACTTAGGTCGACTGTATAGGTTAAGCACGTACACAGGCTGCTGAGAGCGCTTGATAGGCAAAAGGTGTATGAAGATGTACTCAAACTGCGTATCACGTGGGTCAAGATCTACCGTGACAGCAGTGCAGGTGTTGTGAACTAAAGCGCAGACCGATGTGTTGTGTTTGCTGGCATGTGTTGTGTACGACGAAAACCTGATATCGGGGACTACAGTATCCTGTAGCACTATGATGTCGGGTTTGTGATCGAGCGTGCCTATGTGTTTTTGCAGCGATGCCACCTTGCGGTGAAAGCTTCTGCAGTTCCACTATATTATGTTTAGGCTTCGAGGGAGCTGCGTCATTATGGGTTCGAAGATGTCTCCTCCGAATTCCCGGTTTTATGCACTGTCGCGGAGATATCATGGCGCCCCGTGAGTAACTTAACAGGTGTTCTACCGTGCCCCTGTTCTAGCTGTGAGACGCTGCACTTGTATTTGCAGGTGAGGGCATCTAATTCAAGTAGCTTGGGCTGCACGGCTTCCTTGATTGAGGCCAAGCTTTGTTCCTTAATTTGTTGTATGGAGACCAAATTTATGTTTGTATGGAATTTATGTATGGTTCCGTATTTGTTGTAGCACCTGGCTGATCTGTAGTTTTAGGAGTGGTGTGAGCACTTTGACAACTGTATTTACAATTTGTTCGATCAGGTCTTGGTGGAATTTTCCGCCTGCGTCAAGCGAGGGAGCCTGAGTATCTGTTTCCATGGGTGTCATGGTAGATTGAAGCTGGGTTGTGCTGGGTGGCGGTTTACAAGATGTTTGTGACTTCACTAGTTGTTCTAACTGCTCTATCTTTTGTTGTTTCATTAGCGTCTGTTGTTGTTTGGCTATGATCTTTTGGAGTTGTTCGATTGACTGTGAGACGTCATCGTTCTTAGATTGGGTGGAAGCAACAACCTCTGCCCAGCTTACCAGTGGTGGCAATGTCTTGTTCATCTGCGTGGGCCCTGACTGCAGCGCCGAGGTTCCTGGGTGGTTCCTTGTCGTAGAGTTCGTTTGGGTCTCGAACTGAACCAAGATTTGGACCGTGGTTTAGACCGAGACTTGGACCGAGATTTAGGTCTGGATGAAGCACGATGAGCCCCTCTAGCTGAGTGCCCTCGGGAGGTGCTGCGTCGTTCTGAGCGTGAGCGGGCCCCGTTGTTGTTTGTGGATGTTTGCTCGCATGTGTCTCCACGTGTCGATGATACTGGTCGGGATGGTGTGTCCAATGAGCTTCGGTAGCGCTTGGGACGTTCCCTTTCTCCAATGATGTGAGTGCCGTTACCGATGTCGGCCCTAATCTGACGACACCATCCGGCTGGTGCCCAACATGAGAGGAGAAAGATGTCGACCTTTCCAATCATGAGTGTCTAGCCTGCTGTCGGCACCAGGTGGAGCAGGAGAGAGCTTGCGCTCCACCTGGTGGCGACTTGGCGTCTCACCTGAGTTCTCATTTTGCCAAGTTAGCACGAGGTGGAGCGTGACAGTGATTCAAAACATAAAACTTCATTGATAAAAAAGCCGACAGCGAGATTCGAACCACCAACCTCCCTGGCTTTGAAACAGACACATGACTTCTCAGCTACTGCCCCACACTGAAACTGACGTTTTAATCTTAGGCTGAATCTTCGCCTTGTAGATCTTAGGAAACTGATAACCACTTATGACCTTCAAAAAACGCTACACTTTACCTATTCATGTAAAGATTTTAAAAATTTTATTGAAGGTCATTCGCGGTTATCAGTTTCAGAACATCTAAAAGGGGAAGGCTCAGCCTAACATTTTAGGCTGAAGGCCAGCATGTGGCTGTGGCTTCGAGGCTGCGTCTTTGTCTCACAACCACAAGGTTGGTGGTTCGAATCCAGCTGACGTCTACAAAGCATCTTATATTTCATTATGCATAATCTTTTTCAAGTTTTGTAGCACTCCGTTTGGTGAGGACTTAATGACTCACCTGGGTTCCCATTTCGCCAAGTGGGCACCAGATGGAGTGCGAGTGAGCTTGTGCTACACCTGGTGGCGAGTTGGTGAATCACCTGGGTTCAAGTTTCGCCAAGTCGGAACGAAGTGGAGTGCGACATAGCTTCAATACATAAAACTATTGATAAAAAAAGCCGATAGGGAGATTCAAACCACTGACCTCCCCGTTTGAAACAGACGCGCGACATCTCAGCTACTGCCACATTCCGAGAGTGACGCTGCACTCTGAGGCTGAACCTTCGCCTTGTAGATCTTTGGAAACTGATAACCACTTATGACCTTCAAAAAATGCTACGATTTACCCATTCATGTACATATTTTTTTATTTTAATAAAAGTCATTTGCACTTATTAGTTTTACAAGATCTAAATGGGGGAAGGATCAGCCTAACATTGTAGGTTGACTGCCAGCATGTGACAGTGGCTGAGGATTCCACGTCCGGCTACTATCGGGTGCGGACGCGGATCGTTGTGCTCCGCCAGGGTGGTTCATGTGGCCCAGCTTGGCCGCTGTATCAGGCTTACGGAAATGTCGAGCAATGATTATCAGCTAGTTTTGCTCCAGCTTCCAACAGGTACAACTGTATGCAATACTGTGTTTTTGCATGGTGATGTAAAGGCTCCCCCTACCGAGTTGGGCATTTTCGTGATGCACTCGATCATCCAAAGCTGATGCTAGATGTACGCCAAGTTACAATTGACGTGACGTCAGACAAAAGTTGAGCCTTATCAGGGGTGATAAGAGCCTCAACTTTTTTCGCTGGTTTTGACCATGCATTGCGGGAAAGCCAACTTCTGAGTGGACACTTTAGCTTGGTACAAACGTACAGTACGCCACGTGACAAGACGTGACGTGAGACAAAAGTGGATACTTATCAGTGGTGATAAAAGTCTCACCCCTTTTTTTTTGATGGTTTTGACGATCCATTGCGGGGAAAACTAACTTCTCAGGGGACAGTTTAGCTCTGTATAAAAGCACAGTATGGCCAAGTAACAAGGTGTGACGTAAGAGAAAAGTTGAACCTTATCAGGGGTGATAAGACCAACTTTTTTCGTTCGTTTTGACCATGCATTGCGGCAAAAGCTCCTTCTCAGGAGAACCTTTAGCTCGTAACAAACGTTCAGTACGCCCACTTGACAAGGCGTGATGTCAAACAAAATTTGAGCCATACCAGGGGTGACAAGGACCTCAAAACTTTTTGCTGGTTTCAACCATGCATTGCGGGGAAGTAAACTGATCAGGGAATCATTTAGCTCGAAACAAATGAACAGTGCGCCCACGTGACAAGGCGTGACGTCAGACAAAAGTGGAGCCTTATGAAGGGTGACAAGGGCCTTAAACTTTTTCAAGGGTTTTGACCATGCATTGCGGGGAAGCCAACTTCTCATGGGACACTTTAGCTCGGTAGAAACGCACAGTATATCCACGTGACAAGGTGTGACGTCAGGCAAAATTTGACCCTTACCAGGGGTGATAAGAGCCTCAACATTTTTTACTAGTTTCGATCATCTATTGCGGGAAAGCCAGCACACCAGGGGAACTCTTGCCTTATGCTTCTACCATTGTAAACATCATCACCCCGATGACCCCAAGCAATGGGGTATAGTCGTATGTTTGTTTTATCAAACGAACTGAGCGCATTGTCGCATTCTTTTGCTACGCTGGGAACCTTGTAGAGTGGCCTATCATTCTGCAGCAATGATGTGTAGGGCGTCAGCCCCCAACGCAATCAACGACTAAAATCATGTGTCTGTGCGTGTTTATGTCACCTAGAACAGATATAAACAACAAAAAACTATGTAACTTACTGTTTGTTGTTTAAGAAAAAATAAACTCTCATATAGTGTTGGGAGTCGAACCTAGTTCCTCCACTCAAAAGGCAAATGTATTAAGCGTTAAGCTATGCGCCAGCATTTGAAGAGCGTGAACGCAAGTAAGCCAGATAACTGCACTATACCGGGGTAATAATAACAGTAATATTAACAATAATAACAGTAATAGTAATAATAATGCTTCGTGCGGGGTCTTTATTGCGTCATGTGTTACTGTATGGGCGACGTGAGTGGGCCAGCTGGGATGAACCATGGTTTCTGAAACTGTTTTTTAATTGTAGTAGAAGTGCTATAGCTTAACTGTGCTACACCTTTACTCATGTTTCGAAATAGAGAGATGCTGAGGGAGAAAGTTTGTGGCCCATTCACAGCGTGGAAGTGGCCGTACACCGAAGCTGTTCATGCATGATGATCGCCTTGCGGCAATCCTTGCGGCGACCCTTGGTTCCCTCAGTATAGTAGCATGAATCCTTTCTTACCGTGTTGCCTCGGCGTCGTGAACTTGCATTTCGTAGCCTCCGCTGCACAAAACACTGCGTCTTTGACATGGTGACATCTATATGGCGTCTGGCGAGCTCTTCTTATGTCCTGAAGACGCCGGTATATATTTAATGAAGGAATAAAAATTTTATTTAATGAGTTCTCCAGTGAATGCACCGGAAGGAAGCGGTCTCCTATTAACGGGAATCCAAATGCGTTTCCCGCCTTTTCGCCTCTCGCAACAAGCAACAGCTGGTCTTTCAGGGCGGAGCTGCAAAGCAACATCTTCAACCGCTCTCTAAGGGGCTGGACAGGGTGGGGGAGCGTGTTAGGGGTGGTGTGAGAGTGGGGCAGTGGCGGGTGATTTTAGTTAAAGCTACATACTCGTTACATTTACACTTGGCTAGCACTCTCAAATCATGACAGGTAGATTGCCACTATCCCTCAAGAGGAAGGTATATAACAGCTGTATCTTGCCGGCACTTAGATACGTAGCAGAAACCTGGAGATTTACAAAGAGGGTTCAGCTTAAATTGAGGACGACGCAGCGAGCAATGGAAAGAAAAATGGTAGGTGGAACCTTAAGAGACAAGAAGAGAGCAGAGTGGATTAGGGAACAAACAGGGGTTAAGGATATAATAGTTGAAATCAAGAAGAAGAAACGCACATGGGCCGGGCATGTAGCGCGTAGACAGGATAACCGCTGGTCATTAAGGGTAACTAACTGAATTCCCAGAGAAGGCAAGCGAGTTAGGGGGAGACAGAAGGTTAGGTGGGCGGATGAGATTAAGAAGTTTGCGGGTATAAATTGGCAGTAGCAAGCACAGGACCGGGTTAACTGGCGGAACACGGGAGAGGCCTTTGTCCTGCAGTGGACGTAGTCAAGCTGATGATGATGATGACATACTCCTATCATGTGTTCTGCTTCACACGGGCCATTCCTGCCCGTTCTGGCTCGGCTGCATTATATAAAATATTCGGAAGAGCAGGATGTATTTGTTTCTATCTCTCAATGGCTGCCTCGTAAACTACGGATCTAAAGTGCACGTGCTTACACTATCTGATCGGTCACACCGAGATCGCATGCCCTGCTGGATCAGCCAGTGTACTTGCTTGGTATATTTGGCTTGGGCCGACTACTACTGCACAGGCTGGCCTCAAGTACACGTTACGAAGCTTTAGCGCGTGCAAGGCATGCACGCTTCCCATGTGCGCTCTGTCGCTTCATATATAAACGCGACGCGACGCGACGCCAAATCGCTCGCCACATACGCTAACACGTTGGAACGCGTACGTGTGATTAGGAATTAAGACCGCTAGGCTTAAAAAAAAAAGATTCGCCTGTGCCTCCAGGGCAATGGAAGAGATAATATGCGCACGTGCTAGGCTGTACCATGCTAACAACAATATTTGGATGTACCAATATTGAATTTTAGTGCAAATACTTACACTTCACGAGTTAGTGAGGTGCCAGAGCGCAGAACATATGTCCGACAAAGTGGACCACTTTTCCATCTTCTTATTTTTTCGTTGTTTACACTCAACTCCATGCAGACGGAATTTCGTTTTTGCGATTTCCTTGAGGGCGGCGTCACAGACTTGATTAGGGGGGGGGGGGGGGGTCGGCTCCACTAAGTATCATTTGCTTGGGACTACACCCAAATCGTCATGTCATGTTACGCGAAGGAACAACTACGGTTAATTGGTTACAGGAGTGACAAGAAGATACTTTTATTGGATGGTTGGGGAACTCACTTCAAGCAAGGTCATTCGAGGGGGGGGGGGGTTAGGGGGCGAGAAATGTAGTTGGGGAACTTATTCTGTTTTTTAGCATTTTCGGGGGGATGGGTGGGGGCAAGGGGAGGCAGGCAGTAATATTAGTGGTGCAGCTACCTCTTCGATGGCGGCGCCCCTGACTGGTAGCTTCCATTAAGTAGGAGAGGCGAAGCTTAACTTTGCTAGGGCTTTTCCGGGACATTCGACAATGGCCTAGAAAAATTCTGGGGCATTTCAGCCAACAGAACATTACTTACAGCACCTTAACTGCTTCTGAACTACTGTAAAACACCATTAACGTTGTATCACTGCAAACTTCAGATCTTTACGAATATATGAATCAACATTAACTCTTCACTCAAACCCAAAGAGCTAAGTTTGATAATATCACAAGGTATAGAAGAGCTGCGTGACATTAAACAAGGCCCGCAAAATCATAGTATTCAGGTACGCCCATTCCCAAAACACGTTTTTTTATACGGCTTGACAAGGAAGCATTGTTGGATACCATACCTCATCACGGCAGAGATTTGAAAAAATGGCGAGATTGCATCTGCATGTTAAGTTCTAAGCTCGCCCACAGAACATATACAACTAGTACTTTGAACAATAGGTGGAGAAATGGACATTTCCACACAAAGGGGTACATAGGACAAAAAATATTGTGCTTAAACCGACATTTTGGCAAGAAGTCTTGTCCGATTCCCCCCCCCCCCCCCCCTCCCTTCTTCATGAAGGTAAGACCATTTGTCGAAACTGCTCAGGCAACATGCAGTGTTGAATATTCATCTCTTGAATCCTTTATATTCTGCTTTATTTGAATTTTCATCTTGTGAACATGTTGCATAAGTTGTTCCAATGTTTAGCAAGCTATTTTATGAACGAGTTGCAGAGTAACGCTGTGTGCGTTATCGGGTTTACCCTACCAGTCAAGGCAGCAGAGAAGCACTCGACCGGCCGAGCACCAGCACACGCTACGTAAAAAATGGAACACACAATCTAATCTACATTTTATTTTGTTATGTACTGCAGTAACCGCAAAATTTAAAATAAAGAATGTAAATTAACACAATTAACAGCTCAAGTCTCTGGACGAAGAATCTGTTCAGGAACCTGCACGTGTAGTCTGGTATGATGTGATGTGGTATGATGTATGAACTCTCACTTTACAAGGCAAAAGCGGCATATGGGGGTACTATGAATTAGAACGAACATATTGCATACTGTTATATGCTCTCAATTGAACAAGCCATATGTAAGCAACCATATGCTTCAGCCAAAGGAAGGAAAAAGTACTGAAATGGTAGATGCTTTAAAGTATATGCACAATGTCTTCTATTGGTTCACATTTATCAAGCACAAATGCCCAGAGCAGCATGTAATAAGAAATAAACAATTCTCAATACTTTTGAAAATCGGAATGTTTCACTAATAATGGCATTAAATATATCTGTCCTCTACTAGGCTGACTGATGCAAGTCAATGGCATTTCTTCCTCAAAGGCACCAATCTGGTCCCGATTCACGAAACAGGTTACCACGCGTGGTCACGAGAATTGGTTACCCACCTTCGTTCGACGGAAACTCAAGTTCAACTCTCATAGGCTACGCCAGGGGTGGACAATCCTTCCCCTCTGGGAGGCGCGGCACAGCCTCGTCCGCAGGTGGCGCCACCGAAAACACAATCGAAAGCTCAAAATTCGCATTGGTGAGCTCACCCAACGAGCGGCTGAGTACGCGGTCCAGCTCGCCGACTCGAATTGGGTGGAACGATGCAACACGGCTGCTAGACAAATGTCCAGCCGGAACACTTGGCGTCTCTTTCGCGCCTTGATTGATCCGACCCAAACCAGAGCCAAGACACAAAAACATCTCCAACGCGCTATCCATGCCTTCGATGGAGACACTTCAAAATTAGCATGCAAACTATATACGCGATCAATATTTCTGTGTCCGACGTGACATACAAGGGCCAGCGTACTCATATGCAGGTTCCGAGAACTCGGAGACGGATCAGCTGTTCCGGCTCCTTGACGTGAAGGCAGCCCTGGCTAAAATGAGGCGAGGAACGGCACCGGGGAGAGACGAAGTAACAGTGAAATTACTTGCCAATCTCCCCGACCAGGTGTACGACGCACTGCTCGCGTACATAAACACTGTCTGGCTTGGTGTGACATCCCTCCCAATCGAATGGAAGGCCGCCTTGGTCACTTTCATTCCAAAAGCCGGCAAAGTCATGAACACGGATAACCTTCGCCCCATCTCTCTCACGTCTTGTACGGGAAAACTGATGGAGACTATGGTACGAGATCGGCTATCAGAGTTTTCAGAGAACCAACACGTATTTGCTGACACCATGTTCGGTTTCCACCCGCACTGGTCCGCACAGGATGTCTTGCTTCAGTTAGACCACGAATTTCTAAATTCCGTTGATTAACCCCTTAATGACAAGGCAGTACTCGCCCTCGACTTGAAAGGAGCTTTCGACAATGTCACACATGACATCTTTCTGACGCACCTTTCCCAACCAACTGTGAACACAACACGTTTCGATACATTAGACAATTTCTCTCTGACCGACAGTCATACATACGAGTACAAAATGAAGAACACGGCCCCCACCAATCGGGACCGAGAGGTACCCCACAGGGCGCGGTCTTCTCACCCCTACTGTTTATTCAGACTATGATGAACCTATAGATCCGCTCAGCTGGAGAGTGTTGAAGGCATTGAATACGCACTTTATGCTGACGACATTACCGTACGGGCTAAACATGGATCGGTAGGAGACATAGAAGCCAACCTGCAGCAAGCAGCGGAGATCGTGAATACCTACGCCCGCCACTGCGGCCTTCAATGCTCCCCGGCGAAATTGGAGTTTGTGCACATTTGCTCCTCGCCAAAGTGCACTACCGAAATTGAACTTTCCTTGCAAAGCGGACCCATCCCCGAACACGATGAAATCAGAGTACTGCGGGTCCGTTTATTCACAAACATCGTCGAGTCAATACAACATTCACAAACCAACAATGACAAACGTGGAGGCCAGGTGGGCCATATGGTCTGGCGGGTTTCCAACAAGCGCGGGGGGTTACGTTAGAGAGATGCCTTGCGGCTGGCGCATGGATTCGTAACCAGTCGAGTCCTCTACTAGGCTCCTTACCTCTGCCTGCGCAAGTTCGATGAGAAAGCCCTTGAGGTGATTCTCGGGAAGATGTACAAGCGTGACCAGGATCTCCCTAATAACCACGTCCAACCAGCGTCTTATGGGCCTGGGGATTGTAAAAACTTTCGCAGAGCTCCGGGAGGCACACTTGACCAATCAATACACGAGACTTTCAAAGACTCCGTCGGGTCACCGTCTATTAGCCCGACTACACATCCACCATCCAACAGAGACGGAGGAGCACGTACGCATTTCAGAAGTCTGGAGATACGCCTTGCATGTGCACCCTCTTCCGCCCAACATGACACGTGACGGTCTCAATGGCTGGTGCCTTGCGCGGGTGGAGGCACTAGCCCACCACTATGGGAACAAACACGGCATATTTTACGTGGACGCCTCTCACCCTCACCATGGGGGTGGTGCACGGCTGAAGTCGTTCACGAAATTGTCGCGGTGAATGGCCTCACATTCAAATCACAGGACATAACATATGTGGAGGAAGTCGCCATCTTACTAGCTGCCGCAGTCCTGGACTCACGTGTCATCACTTTGGTACATGGCTACCGCGTTCTGCAGATGTCCTGAAGGTAGTGGATTTGATCACGGCAGGGACGGTTGCATTACGATGCCTGAGCGCGTGATAAACTAAATTTGTGGAGCAGTAAGTACGGCAACTCATGATTACGGAGTTAGACAAGGAAAGCAGAAAGGTGGGTCTTAAAATTAATCTGCAGAAAACGATAGTAATGTACAACAATCTCGGAAAAGAGCAGCGCTTCGAGATAGGTAGTAGTGCACTTCAAGTTGTAAAAGACTATGTCTACTTAGGGCAGGTAATAACCACGGAGCTGAACCACGAGATTGAAGTAACTAGAAGAATAAGAATAGGGTGGAGCACATTTGGCAAGCACTCTCAAATTATGACAGGTATATTGTCACTATCCCTAAAGAGGAAAATATATAACAGCTGTATCTTGCCGGTACTTAGCTACGGAGCAGAAACTGGGAGACTTACAAAGAGGGTTCAGCTTAAATTGAGGACGACGCAGCGAGCAATGGAAAGAAAAATGGTAGGTGTAACCTTATAAGACAAGAGAGCAGAGTGGATTAGGGAACAAACAGGGGTTAAAGATATCATAGTTGAAATCAAGAAGAGGAAATGGACATGAGCCGGGAATGTAGCGCGTAGACAGGATAACCGCTGGTCATTAAGGGTAACTAACTGGATTTCCAGAGAAGGCAAGCGGGTTAGGGGGAGACAGAAGGTTGGGTGGGCAGATGAGATTAAGAAGTTTGCGGGTATAAATTGGCAGCAACAAGCACAGGACCGGGTTAACTGGCGGAACATGGGAGAGGCCTTTGTCCTGCAGTGGATGATGATGATGATGATGATGATGATGATGAAGTACGGTGTGCCTCAACATCATATAAGGGTTTCGGCTCGTGAAATGTAAGATATGTATGTATTGTAATGTTGACGTAGTGGGGCTCGGGCATGGGTGAGTGTGGGAGTAGAAGGAAAAGAAGAACGAAGGGAGCTAAAGAACAGCCGGTCATTATATATGTCACATTGATGATGTGTACTCCAAGGCAACACGGGCCATGGGGTGGCTACAAAAGCTTGCAAACCGTAAAGCGGGTTTAAGAAGAGATGTGCTAATAATGATATATAAACTTTAGTGCGGCCCATCATGGAATTCGTATGTGTATTATTTTCTGGCAGCGCAGCTTATAAAATGAGACCCCTAATACTGCTGGAAAGAGAAGCGTTGCGTTTGTGTCTGGGTCTACCAAAGTTTGTTGCAAATAACGTGTTGTATATAAAAGCTCGCCTACCTTCTCTGCTAAATAGGTTTAAAATTCTTACTGTGCAAGCATTCTTAAAGATATACAGTTCACACCAAAGACTCTGATTTTACGCTTTTATTCAAAAAACGACTTTATTTTTGGAAACTCATTGGTCGCGACTACACACCCCGCAAATGGTGTTTGCACAAGCGCTACTAAAGCAACTGAATGTAAAAATTAGACATATTGGTCCAATACACAACCTAAAGTCAATGCTTAGCATACAATTCGATTATATATTTCCTCATAACGCGAAACAATTGGCATATAGGTATTTAAATGACCAGTTAGCAGATTATCTAGCTCACCTAGAGATAAGCAATATCATAGCGACTGATGCATCTGTGTCAAAAGAAAAGGCTAGGGTTGACACCTTCTCTCCTTCTTTGGACTGGTCCTTTTCGATTCGACTCCCAGATTATACCCCGGTATTCATTGCAGAATTATTGGCCATTGTTCTTGCCCTACGCAAATTACCCTCAAACCAATCATTAGCAGTTATCATTACAGATTCGTTATCAGTTTGTAATGCACTTTCTGCGGCAATAAATTCAGAGCTGATGAATACGTTTCGGCATTTAGTACCGAAAAACGTAAAAAAACTGCACTTGCTATGGGTACCAGGCCACCGGGGATTATATTTGAACGAAATGGCAGACTCTTTAGCAGCAGTATCCCTGGGTGGGCCCACCATCCCAGTTTTGCCAGATACGGCTTACGTAACCGCGCTAAGGTTCCGAAATGCTTGCCTGCAATGGGGAAAGGTAATTTGGATAAATTCAAAGATTTCGAGCATTTGAGCTATTGCTGGAATAAACAGTGGTGTGTATCTCGCCAGTTAGAGGTCACTTATACCAGATTGCGCTGTGCAGTTCCACAACTAAATTATTACCGTAATAAAGCTCAATTCAAGGCGTCACCGCTATGCATTTGGTGCAACGAAATTGAAACAATTGAACATTTCTTTTTATTCTGTCATTGTTATTCTTATCAGAGAAAAAGATTTTTAGTAGCCACATTACAAAAGCTAGGAATACAAGTAAATCTACCAGTAATTTTATCACTTGGCGGAACTTCATTTCGTTACTGCCGCAGGGATGTATGCTCCGCTGTGTTTGATTACATCAACGCAACTAAAAGATTACCATGCTAGTGAAGATTTTACCTTTTCAGATTTTTAGGTTATAATTCGTAGTTATGTCTTTAAAAAAAAGATGGTTTGACCGCTCACTCAGCAAACATTTTTGCTTTTTGGTAGTATTATTTTAAGCTACTTTTTCAGAGTGGCTTCATTTTCAATTTAGTTTCATTATAGTATCCTGCCGCCCGATTCTCGGCCCATCCCCCTTTTTGGGTAAGCGCCATCCATCAGAGGTCATCAACAGCCGGTATGTTAACACAACTAAGCTTTTCGTTTATTTAAAAAAATTAAGGCAACCCCCCCCCCCCCCCCAAAATACCACCCACTGCCACGCAATTTATGGCCGATCCCCTGTGGTTAGTTGGGCCATTCCTCTTGGGTCCAACCAACGAACCAACCCGCAGAAGAGGCGTTGTCTCAGAGTCTCGTTCATTACGATGGCGCAGTCGACGAAGAAGTCTTACGTCCCGGGTTCGTCGTCCAGGACACCCGCCAACGTGCAGGCGTGGTAAGCGCACCTTGAGGACCGCGTCCAGGCCTCCTCGGCAGCAGTTTGCCTGCCGCCACTGCCACCACCGTTCGGGGACGGCGTCAAGGCCTCCTCGGCGGCCCCAGCACACAAATGACAAGGAACGCTGTCCACGCGTCCTCAGTCCCAGACCCTGCCATGAGCATTGGGACCACCACGTTCTGTGCGAACCCCACCCATGGTGCATCGGACACCTCAACCGACAGCAGCGCTGAGTATTTGCGTGCCCTCACACAATTGGGCCACCAGCTCGTCCACATAGCATAATTTAGCTTCGGATTCTGTCTGGCCGTGTCACCATATAACGCTCTCTTGGAAGTGCCGCAGTTCCGAGGCTTCCACGATGACGCTGATAAATATCAACAGCATCGGCTCTCAGCATGCCTAGCCCAAAAATTAGAAATGGCAGGTGGCCCTCGCCCGCCTTCGCGGTGGTGCCGAGGCGTGGCACAAATACGAGGGCATCAAGCTACTCACCTGGCTGGAATGGGGGGGGGGGAGGGGGGGCTCATCGTCGTTTTCGGCCGGATCCACCATGAAACATGCACGATGCACGCCGACCCAGACAGATACCTTGGATGGAGCAAAGAAGGAGCACGTCCTCGAGGCTGAACTTCAGCTTATTGACAAGTAGTTTTGGCTTTATTCGTAGCAACAACACCTGACTCTGCTGGTTCTCTTATCAAGTCCAGAGAAACGACCTCCCGCCGAGTTTCGGTAACTGGGCCGATAACGTGGCACCAACAGATGCACGACATCGAGCCACCCAATACCCAATGCAGCCTCTTTTTACGGTACAAGTCCGCGTTGACGGAATCAGTAAGCTTGCCCCGCCACGGTGGTCTAGTGACTTAAGTACTCGGCTGCTGACCCGCAGGTCACGGAATCAAATCCTGGCTGCGGCGGCTCCATTTCCGATGGAGGCGGAAATGTTGTAGGCCCGTGTGCTCAGATTTGGGTGCACGTTAACGAACCCCTGGCGGTCAAAATTTGCGGAGCCCTCCACTACGGCGTCTCTCATAATCGTATGGGGGGTTTGGGACGTTGAACCCCACATATTCATCAATCAATGGAATCAGCGAGCTTACGGCAGTTGTACAAACAGAAGCTCCACGTTCTGCGCTACATCGACTTCATGCCCCGGTCGCCCTCCAACCTTGGTCCGATGCACTCTTGTGTGGCCTCGGCAGGGGCGTGTTGCCTGACCATGCACTGGATCTGCAGTAACACCCAAGCTGGGAGCAAGTTTCTTGCTGCCGTTCCTGTCCTCGAGGACTTGCATGTGGGCGTGGTTTTGAGAGCTTATTACCTCTTGTTAAGTGAAGTTAAGCTCACCATAGGTGATGGCAGAGTGAAGCTCCGATGCTTGACACTAAGCATTTCCTCGTCTCGGAAATCCCCAGTTGAACAACCGTAGTCACAGGCGTCCAACTGGATGGAGACCGGCCTGCGTCACGGCAGTCGTTGGTCGAGCGTGCGAGTACTTTTCCCAATAAAACCATGGCTGCTGGCGACACACCGATAAATGACGTGCCTGATTTGACAGAATCTGCCCGCCGCACTTTGACCGAAGCTAGCGATGCGCCACAAGCGGGAGACGCCAGCATCACTACTTCCGGCATTCCGGCGTGTGGCTCTGCTAGCGGTGTCATAAAGTGCGTAATGACTTCCAGCGCTCCAGCTGAGTACCATGCGGATCACCATGAGGCAGTCTCAGTTAACTGGTAACCTTACGTGAAGCGCTCAGACGGCGACCAGCTCGTTCGAAGCAGCGAGATGACGCTTGGCGACTGCCGCGATGTGTACAGCCATGGTGGCTTTAATCCCTATGGACGCTGGCGTGCAAGACCATCAAACAGCACCTAGCTTCCTCGTGGCCGCGGAACACGAGATTGCGGTAATGGCAACGCAGAGGTGCCTGTGTCAAGTCTGCACTTATTTTTCTGATTTGTTGAATTTCTGCAATTATACTTTAAATTAATGTAATTGTTGTATTTTCATAGTGTATTGTTTTTATGCGTTCATACTTTACATGTTTACGTTATATATATATATATATATATATATATAAGTATACGTAATTACTGAGTGTTATGCATTATTGTGACGAGAGCAGGGGTCGGTGCTCTGTCAGGCATTCAGTTGCCTTTTCATCACCCCTTCCAATTCATCCACTTGATAAATCAATGTTTTATGTTTTCGATTGTGAATGAACTTCAAACTTCAAACAACCAAGTTTCCTGCAGCGTGGTGAGATGACCACAACATGGCTCGTGCATAGTGACGGCGTTGATATACGAAGTGAGGCTGCCGATCAACTCATTTGGATTCGAGGTCACGCAACTCTACAAGACGGTGGTGTAAGAGAACGCGGCCGCTCCAGGTACACTCTTGGCTCCAATTTTTCGTGTATAGAACACAGCCCGTAGAAGCTCCCGCCTGCTGTGGGGGCACAAGTCGCGCGCAGATCATTGCCGCGATAGCTCGGCAACCTCCACCCCCGCCCCCTTGGTCGTATATATATATATATATATATATATATATATATATATATATATATATATATATATATATATATATATATATATATATATATATATATATATACATACATATATATATATATATATGTAACGGATGAGACATGGCGTCAGTCAGAACACCAGTTTATTCTGACCCTTCGTCTTCCTCATCTTCCTTCCCCACATTCACCTGTGAAGCGTCACACGTTTCCCCCTCCCCCCGAGAGAGCGTCAACTTATTGGGACAATAGTAGCGACGCAGTTTGTTGACGTGCACAATATCAGTAGTTCTGCTTAATGGAGCTACGCATCGGTCGATCTCATAGTTCACAGGAGAGACTCTGCGAAGAATTGTGTAAGGTTCTTCCATGGCTGAACTGAGCTTTCCTTTGTTCGGGTGCCAAGGTGTTTCGTAGAGGACCAATTCACCAGGTTGGAGATCTTGTGGTAGGAATTTTTTGTCGTAGATTATCTTCTTCTTCTCATGATAGGCAAGCGTGTTCTTGATTGCACTTTTCCTTGCTTCTTGCACACTCTCCATTGGTGCGTCTAAAATTGTGTCGTATGAAGGAATTCCATACATTAGATACGATGGTGGATATCGTGTTACTTCATGTGGGGTTCTGTTGTATTCATCGACAACATCCGAAAGATGTTTGACCCAAGACTCCTGTGGCTGCTCATTCATTTTGCACTTTAGCCGGGTTACAATAGTCTGATTTGTACGTTCGTTCATGCCATTACATTGAGGGTGTTGGGAGGATCTGAACAATTGGTGGACACCATTGCGTTTTAGAAACTGCTTGAATTTTCCAGCTGTGAAAGCTGGTCCACGATCAGATAGGAACTTCTTGGGTTTTCCTGCTGCAAAGATGGCGGTGATGCACGAAATGTATGCGTCACAAGTTACGTTCTTGTGGGGAAACGCCCAGACATACCGCGTAGCGTGGTCGATCGCCAAGTGAATAAACTTCTTTGTCAAGCCATATCCTGAAAAGCCACCTATAGTGTCCATTGCTAAAAGATCGAAGGGTTGTTCTGCAGGTGGTAGTGACTCGAGAGATCCGAATCTCTTGGTTTTCGGCTTCTTGCAACGCTGACATATGTCACAGTGGCGGACGTAGGATGAAACGTCTGGGATGATTTCCGGCCAATAGTAGGATGATGACAACAAGCCCAGAGTTTTCTTTACTCCGACGTGTCCGAACTGACAGTGTGCTTTCTGCAGAAGGCCCAGTCGAAGCTTGAGAGGAACGTACACTTTGCGAATTCCTTTACGTGTCACGATAGTGACCCCTTTTTCCGTTGTGTACTTGCAGCGAGAGTGGTCATCCTGGTAAGTTTGAAGTTCTGGTAATGAAAGGAGTTGAACCATAGGGCTTCGCGAAAATACGTCCGCCTCGATGTTTTCACTGCCTTTTTGATGTCGAATGTTAACGTCATACATCGACCGCTTCAAAGACCATCGAAAGAGCCGGCCATGTGGGTTTTTTATGTTTCTGAGCCATTGTAAAGCAGCATGATCGGTGACAACAGTGAATGGTCGTCCATGTAGGTAGCAGTGCCACTTGTCAACAGCGTCAATCATAGCGAGGCATTCGAGCTCTGTAATGGCATAATTTGATTCGTGCGCGAGAAGTTCACGACGCGAGTGATAGGCAATGGGGTGTTCTTTATTATCATGATCTCTTTGTTTCAGAACTGCACCTACGCCTACGTTAGATGCGTCGCAATAAAGAATGCATGGTTTCTCACAAGAAAAAATTCGTCAAATGGGTTCTTTGGTCAGACAGTATTTCATGTTCTCAAAGGCTTGTTCACATGAGGAATCCCATTCCCATGGTGTGTCCTTCTTCAACAGCTTTGTAAGTGAGAAAACTATGTCACTGAAGCGCGGTATAAACTGGCGGTAAACGTTGGTGGTGCCTAAAAAACGCTGAAGCTCTTTCGTGGATTTCGGTCTTGGGAATCGCAATACAGCTTCTATGTTTCTTTGTATAGGCGACACTGTACCGTGCGACACTCTGTGACCCAGATATTCAATAGAATCTTGGGCAAAATGACATTTCTTCAATTTAAGTTTTATATTCTCAATTTTTAGGGCATGCAATAGAGCTTGGAGGTGCTGTAGGTGCTCAGTAAATGTTTCGGAGAAGACTACGATATCATCAAAATAATTAACGAGATTCTTTAAGTTATGTTTTCTGATAACTGATTTCACAGCTCTTTCGAATGTAGCAGGAGCATTTCTCAAACCGAAAGTCATAACAAGCCACTCATAATGGCCATTCGGCGCGACAAAAGCTGTTTTTGGGATGTCCTCTGGGTTCATTTTGACATGCCAATAGCCTGATGTGCTATCCAATGTCG
This sequence comes from Rhipicephalus microplus, assembly GCF_043290135.1. Lineage (NCBI taxonomy): Eukaryota > Metazoa > Arthropoda > Arachnida > Ixodida > Ixodidae > Rhipicephalus > Rhipicephalus microplus. The sequence goes on along the minus strand of NC_134705.1, from coordinate 163,460,597 downwards.
AAAAATATTTCGATTTTCCCAGGTAGTCTAGAACATCGTCTATACGCGGAATAGGTTGGTAGTCAGGCACAGTGACAGAGTTAAGCTTTTGATAATCAATGCACAAACGTGTGCGTCCTTCACCTTTTTTCTCTGCAAGAATGACTTGAGCCGCGTATGAGGAAAAAGATGGACGCACTACACCTTGCTTGAGAAGTAAGTCCACTTGCTTGACAATTTCCTCTTTGTCTGCCAGGGAGCATCGATACGGTGGTCTGTGGATAGGCACGTTGTTGCTGAGGGCAATGCAGTGTCGTTCCTCCGCGATACATCCGAAGTTCATTTGAGACTTTGAGAAAATGTCTTCGTAATTGTGAAGCACCTCTCTCAAAGCAGCTTGTTGCGATGGTGGAAGGTGTGTGACATCAACGGCTTAGAGAGGGGTTGTATCGGCGCTGAAGACATACTTTTGTGTTTGAAAGGAATTCTGCAAAGCTTTCTTGTCTTGAAACAAAGTCATCGTGTTTAAGTCCAGTGATAGGTTGAAAAAGGAGGCGTTGTCCAGGCTTAGCAAGAATTCAGTCTTCATGCCTGGTAGAACGTGTGCTTGGACTGCCCGCTTTAACTTCCCTATTTCCAACTGTATGTGTACGCGGCCCAAAGTTTTTGTGGTTGAGGTGACTTGTTGGACACTAATGCATGAATCCTTGAGAAACTGCAGTTCGAGTTTTATGAACACAATTTCATTGATACAGGTAACAGTCGCACCTGTATCCAGAGTTGCGTTCACCATGTGTCCGTTCACAAGTGCACCAAAACGTATTAATGAGCCTTTGGGCCGCCCTCTTCGTTTCCCTGGTTGTCAGTTAGAGCAGACACCATTTCACGACGAGGGCACTCATTGTGCCAGTGAAACTGATTCGGCAAATCAGCAGATGCACAATGTTGGCACTCATTGTGAGGGATGCGCATCAATCCTGTAGGGAGCCATGGTCGCGTAGAATGAGGCTCTCGACGCATGAGATGCCGTTTTGACGAGTGTTGGGAAGCATCTCTGTGGTCAGAGTCTTCCGCTTGAAGCGCAGCAGCAAGCCACTTGGGTGGGGTGGTGAGCGTCAATCCAGCGAGGCGCCTTTCGATTTCTTCAGGTACACCATCAGTCAATCCTGATACTATGTGAACGTCTTTTAAGTCTGCGAGGCGACCAAGGTGTGTCTTCTCTTCGTAGTAGTGCCTGATGCGCTGTTCTCTTTTGAGCCTGCAGTGTATGAATTGGCGGAAAGGGTCGCTAACAGGTGCAGAAAATCGTGATATCATGCTTGTTTTGATGCCTTCCCACGTATCTTCTGCGTCGAAAATCTCGGTGAGGTACCAGCGGAATGCCTCACCTTCCAGGTACTCGCTGATGCAGTCGATGCGATCTCGTTCGGACCAGCTGACGTTGCTCGCCTTCGTTTCGAAGAGGTGCAACCACTTGTCAACAGGGACGTCGTCTTCAGCTCCGGTGTATTTCGGCAGGCTGATCATCTTTGGTGGGCTCATGATGTTGCTGCGGTAGATCCTGTCGACTTAGTGTAACGAATAAGACATGGCGTCAGTCAGAACACCAGTTTATTCTGACCCTTCGTCTTCCTCATCTTCCGTCCCCACATTCCCCTGTGAAACGTCACACACACACACACACACACACACACACACACACACACACACACACACACACACACACACACACACACACACACACACACACACACACACACACACACACACACACACACACACACACACACACACACACACACACACACACACACACACACACACACACACACACACACACACACACACACACATATATATATATATATATATATATATATATATATATATGTGCAGGCATGGTGGCGAAAGTGGCCATAGCGTTGTAAATAGTCAAATAGATTCCCCGTCAGAACGGTAACTACGCAAACGTTTCATTTCACAGTTTTGATCAGAATCTGGCCTTCATCAGGGATGAGGGTACATTCTGTTCGCGCTCGCATTTATGGTATTTTGAGTGAAAAATTGAGGAAAAGAGCTGCTAAGAAAAAAGAAAGAAAATAAATGACAACAAAAAAGAGAAAAAAAAGTCTAGAACGTTCCAGGGCTCACCTTGCTATGCGAGTGGCGTCGGTAGTGTGTATCTTTACAGAAGTATTGCGTTCAACCCCGTATTCTAGAACCTCCCTTCACTCAAAGCTTTGCCTTCACTTGAGAAAGCCGATGGGAGCGTCATCTCTAGGTAAGGCAAGTCACTGCATATCAGCGATAGTCTGCTGCGATTCTTCAGTAGCGCAGCGTCATTTTCAGCCGAGTGGAGGCACAGTGCTCAACTCTGTCAAGTGAAGGGTGAAAGTCGAATCGAGGAGCGTGTGTGAATACAAGACTTAGTGTAGTTGGGTGGCGGTCCCTTTATTGTAGATAGTGGCTGGCTAAGGTAAGGTGTTATGGGTCGCAGAAGTTTTTTTTTCTTTTTCATATCGTGGTTTCAGGACGTTAAACCCCGGATACTATGCAAGACTCTGTTTGCGGCTGTGATCCGGCTTGGCCGAAAAGAAGGAAAATAACTTTATTTTGGTTCTGCGGAACGCAACAGAGTGACGCACCCGGCTCAGTCTTACGTAGGGTCAATGAATTTTCACTGGCAGTGCAGGGCTTTGCAAGGAAGAAGGGCTTTCCAATTTAGCGGGACATTCCTATCAGTGATCGCTACGAACGGGTTTATGAGAGGATGAAGAAGAAGACACCACGGTGAGCGAACTCTGTTCTATATGAGGAATCACGAATTCCTTTTTTACCTGTTAGATTCGAATTATTGACAATTCAAACATTCTTAGGAGTCTATGACTTGCCGATAAGACGAGAAGAGTATATATTTGTTAATGATCCAGCTGTGTTTTTTTAATATAACATGGCCTCGCTTTCATACTCCTTAGGTAATCGTTACCCAGAAGTTGTTGGACCCATTGCAGATAAGGCTTAATGATATAGTGCCTATGAGTGGAAGGTTCAGTGAATTAGCCATATCTTATGACGATATATTTCCTAACAATTCGAAATTACTACCTAATAATCTTCTGAATTGCATTTTTAAAAATCACCTATAAATAGAATTGATTCTACGGTTGTGATAGCATCCGATGCTTCGCAGTGTGAAGAAAAGGCCGGGGTGGGAATATTTTCTACACACCTAGACTAGTCATTTTCTGTTGGGCTTCCTGATTACACCCAAATATTTCTCACCGAGTTCTTAGCTGTTTTATTAGCCCTACGTGAAAACCCTTTAACTCTAAATTATGTGGGTATAGTTACAGATTCACTGTCGTTATGTTCGGCACTAACTGCTTCAACAGATTCAGATATTCTAAGATTGTTGGAATTACTTGTTCCTCGTCATCTGCGAAACCTATGATTAATCTGTGAAACCTACGAAACCCACACAGTGGAATTGTACTTAATGAAGTTACGGGCTCTCTGGCGAAGGCTTCTCTGGCGGGTTCAGTTCTCTCTCTCCTTCTTGGTACGGCGTTTGTTGCTGTGGCAAGGTTCAGAAAGTATTCATTATCCGTGTTTACTCCAAGTGTGGATTCGTCACTGGACTTTGTGCACCTACAGTACCCTTGGAGCAAGAAATGGTGTGCAGCAAGACAGGCTGAAATTGTAATAACCAGAATGCATTGTAGAATTCGAAATCTAAATTTTGTCATGCACAGAGCGGGTTTGTCAATCTCCCCTTTTAGCTCCTATTGCAACAAAATATAAATTATCGAACACTTCTTGTTAAGATGTCGATGTTTTTCATACCACAGAAAACGTAGTATCAAAATTATATTGCGGCAATGTGGTCTACCGGTTACGTCGCCCGTTCTGTTATCATTTGGGCCCTGTGCGCTGGGACGCTCGGACAGGAATATTTTCAAAGCAGTCGACGAGTTTATATGTGACTCGAATAGATTTGGTAGGTGTATAAACTACTAACATTTCTTTATTCCGACTTCCTAGTCAAAAGACCTTCAGTCTCTTGGAGACTACACAAAATAGTGCAGCTTAAGAATACAATCGTTCATAATTAACGTTACATTTAAAAAACATTTCAAAACTATTTTACCTTTTACTAAATAATAACCGTAAATCCAGTATAAATCACCATCATCATCATCGTCGTCGTTGTCGTCGATGTCTTCTTGCTGTTCTTTTGTGAATGTGCACGTCCCATAGAGTTGATCCAGTGGCAATGTCGCTTCGGTCAGTAGAATTGGTTCGTTTACAAAGGGTTTCCGATGTGGGTGAACCCTTGAACATTTAGGTTTTTATTCGCTTATGGAACTGCAATGACATCTAGCTGGGGAAGACGTTTTAAAACATGCCTGGTATACCAGATTTCGTGAATTTACCTGTGTTTCGAAAGTGGATGCCCCAAGCACTACGTATATATTCTATGTTCAACGGTCGGCCCCCTGATCTTGACTAGCTCCGTCTTCCGTAAGCTTGATCAGCAAGAGTTGGTAAACTGTTTTAGGCCTTGTGCTGTCGTATTACATTCAAAAGTACGTGTGATAATCTTTTTACTATGCAGTAGTTGTATTAATACAAGCATAGCCTCTCAACAGATATATGGTATAGTATGCGGAGAACAAGAACGGTAACAGTAATAATAAAGGGTCCAATTCTGTGCAATGACTCTTCGGACATTCCGTAGCTAGCTTGTTTTCTCAGCATATAGTGCTCCAAGGTACTAGCTGTACTTCCATAGATTTTCAGCAATTAGGTAACACAAGTGACGTCACGCGTTTCCGTTCCCACCCCCCCCCCCCCAAAAAAAAGCGCGTCAGCATAAATTGGGGTTGTCTTCACATGCGGCAGCGTCGCACGACCCGAGTCGGACCGGTATACTCATGACGTCAAACCACCTCCGTAAAACGTGAGTGAAAGAGAAAGGGTCTGCTTGGCATCGCGTAAGTGTCGGTGTTTTGCCACTGCCAGTGGTCGGCTCTAAAGTGTCTCAATTTCCCCCGCTTTTTTTAAGTATTAACAACAGCGGAACCGCCACCGACGAATTTCATTGGCCAACGCTCATTCACGGTATAGTCTTGTTCTTTCTAATTTGTTAGAGAGGATAGGGGGCGTCGAGAGGCAAAAAATGGGAACTGAAAAAGTGCGACCCATTAGCACATTGTCTGCTGAAAAATGCGGGCATAATATACTTAGTCATACGTGGCTTCGTACATCTTCGAAGTTAGAAAGACAATGGCGGCTAACAGGCAGTTGTCGGTACTTAGGTAAAAGGGAATCTAGCGATTTTAGTCGGCCCGTGTCACCGGCGAGCCGCCATGGTAACCCCCCGTCCGCTTCGTGGTAATATTTCGCCAGCATTGATATTGTTGCGACAAGATCGACAAGAGTCGACAGCACAGGTCGGCATACTAACTGCACCTCACTGAGACTCACTAAATGATTACACATTGCTCTGAGCGCTCGCTTTTCATTTTCATCAACAGATCTCATTTCAAATTTTCATCAAATTTTCATCAACAGATCTCATTCGGACTGACACTCACCAAATATTTTTTTCACCGGAATCATTCGTATTCAAACTCACTAATACATTGCTCTGCTAGACTCACTAAGACCCAGACTCGCAGCTCGACTGGTCTCGGAGCGAGTTAACTCATGAGTTCGCTGGGGTAAAATCTTCTGTTCCCATCGCGGTGTGAATGCTCTTTAACACTAATATCTCAAATAATCGGTGCTCTACGATGTATTTTGGCCTAGCAGCTTAAAAAATGAGTTATGTGTGGTTGCGATGCAATAGGGGCATTTCTATGAAATGTGCGACTCATGCTAGATATTTTTTATCTAGAAATTCCCCGTGGGAGAGCCGGTGGTGGGAGCCCACAGATCGACACGCTAGGCACGCCGATCAGCGACATGCTTAAATGAGTACAGACACAAAATTTAAATATTGTCACACGGTTGATACGGGGACGAAGACAGCATGCAGCGTGCGCTAGCAATGTCACCTAGATATCAGGCCTGCTCACTGCCGTCGTGACGTCACGCGCCTTGACTGAGCGAGCGCGCACAGGAGGCTGTGAACTCATTGCCACCATCGTCTAACGTTAGAAGATAAAACGTTCGCGACGAGTTTTACATGTACACAACAGCTTCATTCAACCCTTTGTGTCTAGATTGGTGCTAGAGTATTGATTGTATTGCGCTTTAAATTCTTTGATGATTTATTTGCAATTCGTCTGGACGTAAGAAAATATTACGCGCTATCGAATACGCGACAGATTTATAAGAGTACAGTTTCGTGACCGAACAAAGAAGTGAAATAAGCAAGGTAAATCTGAATAATTTTGATTGACACACGCAAACACAGAGTTCAGAAGATGCACACAAAGTGTTCTTGTTCCTAGCTAAGCTTTTGCAGTTTTTTTCTGCTGAGTGAGTGTGTTTGTTCTGCTGTGCATGTTCGTGGATCGTTGTACTTGGTAGTTGTTCTCGAGTATTTGACTTGAGATGAAGGTCACACTTATGAAAAAAACATTCAACACAGCAATTCATCGCAGGCTTTCTGCTCTACATGCGCCTTATCGATAAGCTACAAAACAAAAGTTACTGAGGCGTGCAAAGGCATCTAAATTGAGTTGAGGAGCAGCAGAACGTATATCAAGGACAATAATTTAGGTGAAGGTACTAAAGAGACTGGTGCATATTTATAAAATCGCCAAGAAATGATCGGAGTAGCAGTAAGAAATACGTAGTATACATAACAGATGCACCACACCCCGCACTAGCCTTCTTCCTTCACCTAAACAAAAGGACCGGAGGTATCGTAATAAGAACAATGTGCTATGCGCAAATAGCGAAATGTTTACCGACCCTGAACGAATGACGCATGTTATGAGAATACATTGCCATGCGGTGATTATTGCTTTATTTTGAGGCGTTTGCGGTGCGAAAGGCGGAACCTAAAACGTTGCTGGTTGAGCCGTGAAGCTGCGTCTAGTCCGTTTTGTCGTTATTTTCAGCCAAGCAGACCGCGTGTCGGCGAATTCGCTCGTCAGAAACGCAAAAGCTATGCAGTTCGTAGCACTATCTCGGGACGATATACGTTATCGTGGGGTTCAGCGCCAGCACCGCTCAGCTAAATGTGTTCAAGGTCAAGGCTTCCGCTAACAGTTTAGAAGCGTACATGACACCATATTAAAGAAAGAACTTGACGTCCTAAAGGTGGTGCCGTTAAAGCAACTCAAAATCAAGTAGTATAGACTCACACATACCATCGAATCACGAGGAGAACTCTAATAAAAACCCTGGAAATTTCGGCACATTGTGAATATCGATGACAGCTGGGCCCGCATCACTGTCCCATTGCAAAAGCTTGCAGGTGTACACCACGCGAATACTCAGTGAACGAAGCACTTTACATCACCCCGCAGCACTTCAAAGACGTAGAAAAGCACGTTCATCTTCATGCAGTCGCCAAAAGAAACACCAGCACTCAAGGACAGGCTTCGTCAGGCTTAGAAATCCTGCTAACACGAACAGCTGTAGCATGCAAGCACAAGTCTACTCGGCACGAAACGAGTGTCTAAACAAAGTGACGTCAGAGGCCACGCCCGGAGTAGCGAGCAGGCCAGAATTGTTTTTCTAGGTGGCATTGGTTCAAGATGAAACTCCTTATTGGGCTGAACTTGTGGCCACGTAATTAAATGTCTGATTACAGAGGAACATACTGTACAATGATAGTGGTGAACAAAGTGTTGGCCGTCGATAATCTGATGCGTGAAAACACGCATCGGCATATTTACACGCGGCGTCGAACATTGAAGCGTTACAACTTATCAGTGGTCACCGAATTTGTTCCTGACGAAACTCAGCTGTTTGCGTTTGCGCGCTCAAGCCGAGCAGATGATCCGCAAACTATCTGGAATGATCTCGGACATTCTGGCCGGGATTGTGCAATTCAGTATCGAGTACATGCAATACGTTGGAAACATTTAACAGAGAAAGGAGCGTGTGTGGCATTGACCTCCCTCAGAAAAGTGCAACAGGCAACAAATAAAAGTACAAAATTACAATGGAAGTGCACAAATAAAGTGAGAAGTAGAGTCCTCAGATTTGCTAACGCCCGTAATACGGCTTGAGGCGCATGACATGGACGGCTTCAGGTCACGCGCAGTGCAGTGGAGAGTTCGCAATGCCATCAGCAGCAACCTCATAGTCGAGTGCCCCGAAACGTCGTCGTACCCTGCGTGGTCCGAAGTGCCACCGGAGAAGCTTCTCGCCAAGACTCCGTCGGCGTACTGGCGTCCAGTCCCATACACGGTCACCGGGTTCGTATTCCATGTGGCTTGTCGAAAGTTGTGGGGGTGGCTGTCGTTCTGTTACTGGTTCCGGGTGCGCAGACGGGCTAGTTGTCTGGCTTCTTCGGCATGCTGAAGGTATACACTGACGTCGACGTTTTCTTCATCAAAGACATTGGGCAACATGGTGTCGAGTGTCGTTGCCGGCATCCTTCCATAGACAAACATACACGGTGTCATCTGCGCCGTTTATTGCACGGCTGTGCTTTATGTGAAGGTGCCATACAAAAGGAAGGCATCCCACGTGTTTTGCTCGATGTCGGCGTACCTGGCCAGCTTATATAGGCGATGGTTTTATTTAGACGCTCGGTGAAGGCCATGGTCTGTGAGTGGTAGGTGGTGGTCCGGCAGTGTCTTCCCTGGCTGCACTCAGGGTCGCCCGAGTTAGGTCCACTGTAAAGCTAGACCATACCTCCGTCGGTAATGAGGACTTCTAGAGTGCCATGACGCAGGATGATCTTCTCGACACGACAGCTTAATTCCACGGCGGTACTGCCTTTGAGCAGGACCCTTGTCTCTGCGTAGAGGCTGAAGTAATCAGTAGCTATTATGATCTATTTGTTTCCGAATTAGACGTCGGGAATAACCTGGGTATGTCCATGGCGATTTGCAGGAATGACCAGTGACCGGCTCGATCTGACGCACGAGTCCGGCTGGCCTATTCACTGGTGTCTTCCATCGCTGAAAGTCTCGACAGGTTTTTACGTAGCGGGTGACGTTGGCAGTGATGCGAGTACATTAGTGCTGTTCTTGTATCCTCCTGAGCATTTGGGAAAATCTAGGATGCCCAGTTATCGGGTCGTCATGCAAAGCATCCAGAACTTCTGGGAATAACGCTGAAGCTACTACGACGAGGTAGTTGGCCCCAAGTTGAGAAAAGTGTTTTTCCTTAGGAGAACGGCTCTCCGCAAGAAAGACGAAAGCCGCCCTTGTCTGAATACCTTCGGAACAACGGTGGCATTGCCCTCAAGGTATTCCACAAAGTCTTTGAGTTCCGGATTGGCTCGCTCTCGTTCAGTGAAGTCATCGGTCTTTAAGGTTCTCAAGAAGTAGTCACCGGACCTCGTCGTCCTTCGGTGGTAAGTCAACGGGGGTACTGGACAGGCAGTGGGCGTCAGAGTGATTTTGTCGGGGCTTGTAAACGATGGTAATGTCGAAATCTTGAAGTCTCAGGCTCCCTCGTTCTAGACTACTTGAAGGGTCCTTCAAGTTAGTAAGCCAGCAAAAGGCATGGTGGTCGCTCAGAACATTAAAGGGTCTTTCATAGAGGTAGGGGCGAAACTTTTATTTAGCCCAGCTGGTGGCAAGACACTCCTTTTTTGTTTGTTGTGGAACAGTCGGCTTTCGCCTTGAATAGTGACTGGCTAGCATAACTGATAACAATTTTTTCGTTAGTATTCTGCACGATAGATAGATATATATGTGAAGTATAACTTCCCAAAATTACCATATGATTATGAGAGACGCCGTAGTGGAGGGCTCCAGAAATTTTGACCACCTGGGGTTCTTTAACGTGCACCCAAATCTGAGCACACGGGCCTACAACATTTCCGCCTCCATCGGAAAGGCAGCCGCCGCAACCGGGATTTCATACCGTGACCTGCGGGTCAGCAGCCGAGTACCTTAGCCACTGGACCACCACGACGGGGCAGTATTCTGCACGAGAATGGTGCCACGGATTCCAGTGTCGGCGTGTTCGTCGAAACGCGCAAGTGGCGGAGGTGTGTGCAGTCGTCGTTGCAGATCCCGAAATGCTTCACCTTGCGTCGTTTCTTACCTGAATTCGACGTCGGCCTTCGTCAGCTTCGTTAGTTGCTCGGAGATCCATGAAAAGTCCTTCATGATGCGTCTGTCTAATAGGCGCAGAAGCCGAGAAATCGGCGCAAGACCTTCCTCTTGGTGGGTGGCGGGAAAGCAGCGATGACAGCTGTTTTAGCAGGTCCTGGCGCACTCGAGTACTGCTGATCATGTGATCCCCAAAATAGCTGTCATTATTGAAATTCAGATTACAGCAGTACACTGTACAATGACATCATCAAACGAAGCACCGGCCGTTGATAATCTGGTCCGGGGTAACGCGTGTAGGCATTCATGCATGTGGCGTCGATCATTCAGGCGTTATCGCTGGTGGCCGAGTTAGCTCCAGAATAAACTCAGCTATAGCCGTTCACTCTAAATAAGAAGTATTTGGGAATGCGCTGCGCGTTTTATTACGATTACTTTAAAGAAACCATTTCGGTTTCGGTATCGAAGGGGTGGCTTCGCAGTGACGTGTCAACACATCTGGCATCACATGACGACTGCAGCTCACGAAATACTAGCACCAGCTCAGTCAGTTTGCTGTGAGTTGCACGTGGTTCACGTAAACAGCGACAGGCGTGTGTATGGTTCTCCTTCAGGGGGGGGGGGGGGGGACAAAGGTTCCTGGCAGCGCCCGCTCCCTAATACGTCAATTTACGGAACAGACTGTGCGCCCCCCATCTCTAAGTCAGTTAATGTACGAGGCACATTTTGTGCCAACCTTAGGTGACTAGGAGACGGTGGGTCCAAGGGACCCCTTTATACACAAGATAATCCCAAAGTGTGCACACTTTGTGCACCCTCTGAAATACCCTTGGGCACATTTTGTGCACAAAGGGTCCTGCCCCCGTTGTGCACAAAGATGAGTGAGTTGTCGTCCAGCGACTCGAAGAGCAATTTGTGCGATTTAGGCTGGATGCGGAAGGTGGACTTAGCAAACCCAGTGAACTATGTTGACTCGTCGCGATAATTCCCATTGCGGTGGAGCTTGCTTGCAGGTACTATAGGTGACCGACACTTCGAAGTCAAACTAAAGGAGTTTACACGTGTTGTCTGGCTGTGGTGTGAGGAGAGCGCTTGTAGTGCCCATCACGACAGCGAAAAAAGCCCCTTTAGGGGTGTATCAAGGCGGATTCAGTACTTCTTTAAGCTTGTCGCCTGCAGAAATAGAGAGTGGCTTCGCCACATAGCCGTGGTTGCAAGCCAGACTTATGAGCAACTCTGCTATCTAAAGCTACAGCATGTACAATAACTGTAAATGTATCGAGTGAGAAGAAAAATGAGGTGGCTTCCGTGAATTTTCACAGCTTAGTTATGTCGCGTAGACATGCCCTGTAGCAACGATGATTTATGTGACGGTCGTTGCCCAAACAGAACTGGAACGAGCCGTAGCTCCCGATATCCCTCAGCGTGAACCCGTTTCCAGTTAGAGAACGAAACCCCATGATGCGCCGCTATGACCTGCCCCGCTACGGGATCGACCCGGAAGGGTACATCTGCGTGGAACCACTCAGAACCGAAGACCTGCCTGAGGTACGTACGCTCGAACCCGCAAACATAAAATTAAAAGAAAGGAAATTAGTTCCATATGCGTAAACTGGGACATTTATTGAAATTGCATTTTCAGCGTGACTTTTGGTGTGCAATGTTGTCTTGACTACATTGGTGACCATTATATAGGAAAGGTGCCTACTCGTCTAAACGTGGGGCTTCTTTTAACTCGATAGCGTTAGGCATTCTGGTGTCGGTGACGTCGGCGTCTATGGCAGAGTCGTAGGGTGCAGTGCCGCGATGGGCGCCAAGGAAAAGAACGTGTCATCCCGCCGGCTCTGAGAATCTGTAGTCATTCAGTGAATGCCATATACAATGAACGTAGGGCAACATGGACTATGTCTGCCACATACGCATGCTCGTTGCATCACGCATTGGCTACCTAATTGATAACGACTTCCAGTCCAGCTAAGTGAACAAGGAACCCGTACGCGGTTCTGAAACGTCACTGATTTTATCACACTTGCTCAGTGACCATGTTCCACCTCAACTGATTCCTAGCCAGACTATACCATTCGTTGAGCTTTTGAAGACGTAGGAACTGCTCCTGCGTCAACCCGATTCTCCTCCGTGCGCAGCCTCCACCTGATAACGACGCCCGTTCGCACAACAGGCTCATGGCGGCACTCGTGTGCGCCGTGGCACTGGCGTCCGTTACGACAGCCAGCGCGGCCGTCGTCATGACGCTACGAAACAAGATCTTCGCCATCGAGTTCGGCACCGCCAAGGACGACAGCACTCAACAATATTTCGTCAAGTAAGTCTTAGGCTTCGAGAATTCCTTGAAAGAGCTTCTCAAGCACACAGAGGTCGAAATTTCGTCGTGTTGCACTTGTGCACGATGCCGCAATAGAGGAGGTATACGCATGTCATGGTCCGGCTGGAACGCTAGAGTGTGCGGCGAAGATAGACAACGGGACGGCGTGAATGTCAACTCTCAACTGGCTTCTTTATTCTTTGTCCTCGTCCTTCATTTGCCCGCGTGGTGAGAGAACCTAGTAGGTGAGGGGAGAACCGATTAGTGAAGAAGAAAAGCCCATGCTTCACTAAGCGGTGGAACACGACGTGCAAATCACGTGCTCTCCTGGAATGCTGCTTCCGACTAGTAAGTTATCCAGAAAAACTTCGCAGAAGCTGAGGCCGCGTGTAGCTCCATTCATGAACCACCGTTGACCCTACGCGATGTCTTGACTTTCTCTTTTGTATTCGTGTTCGCTCGCCCTGTCTTTCAGAACGAAAGCTTACCAACTAGACCAGCTCTCTGTTTATGCAAAGTTCTCTTCTAGGGGGGGGGGGGGAGGGGCGGGAGAATTTACAGCAACGAATCCCTCTCCCCAGCTGTCTCCCATGGAGGCCATTACGATTATTCCGAGAGAATGTCATTAGTGGGGGGGGATGAGACTGCACCCCTTTGCTTCTGTTACATCCTCGAAGCTCGCCTATGACCTTATGCAACGTCAGGCAACACGTCGCTCTTTCATTCAATCCTTGGAGGTGGTGGTATGATGTCATACGGGACCACGTGAGTCCGACTCGATTTCTACGGCAACCGGACCTTCCGCTAAAGCCCTTTCCATAGAGCACTGTTTTATAAAACTCGCTATAGACGTGTGGCAGCTTGGGCTAGTTGGTACGGCATCACGATAATTATAGCGCGAGAACAAAACGACGACACAGAGACAAGAAGGGCACGAAGGACACGAGCGCTAACTTCCAACTGAGTTTATTGCGCAGAGCACGAAAATATATAGAGGAGACAGTAACCATGTGACAAAAACCATATGGCACAAAGAGCAAAACATGAGTAAGAGAAAAACAAAAAACAATACAAAAGCACAGAAAAAGGCAAATAAAAGTAAATAAGAAAACAAAACACAAAAGTAAAGACAATATAACTACTTGCGCCTGAAACTCTGTCCGTGAAGGAACTAAGGTTCCTCGAAGGTTTCGGTGCATGTAAGTAGTTATATCATCTTTACTTTTCTGTTTCGTGTCCTTAAGTTTTGCTCTTTGTGCCATATGGTTTTTGACACATGGTTACTGTCTCCTCTATATATTTTCGCGCTCTGCGCAATAAACTCAGTTGGAAGTTAGCGCTCGTGTCTTTCGTGTCCTTCTTGTCTCCGTGTCGTCGTTTTGTTCTCGCGCTCTAACTATCGTCGCTATAGACGTCCTAACGAAACGTTGCTATGGAGTACGGAAACACGCTGTTCTCTGTTGTCCTACTTTGTTATACACGTGCGCGGCCGTCAAGCTGTCATTCTTCCTTCGGCGCAGGTCGGACACTGGCGATCCTTCAAACGCTAGTTACGACGTCACGTCGCCGATTTACAGCGTGGAGTTTAACGAGAGCTTCGCTCTATCGCAGACCATGACCGAACCTACCGACTCGGTGCGGGATGAATGACGTTTCTCCCAAAGAACAACGGATCTCCTCGCTTCCTCGAAAACAACTTATTTTCGCTACTTCCGGCGTGCCTTTGAAAGCTACGAACTCATGTTATGGTTATGTTGAACTACTTTGTAATATTACCATTTCATATGCGCCTCCTTTTCGTGTTTGGTTTTCTATATCTTTTCCTGTCTATCGGTCTATTTTTTATATTTTTGTTCCTATATGTTTCTGTTTTAATTTCATCACTTTTTCTCGCACTTCATTTTCCTCTCTCCATCTTTCACAAGTTTGACGTTAGGGCTTGGCAGAGAGACTCTGAAATTGTATTCCGGAATAGCTATCAAAATGTGGGGGTTGGAAGCCTAAAGACAAACATTTGCTTTGGACTTATTTAACGTAAAACTTATTTCAAGGATACTTTTTGAAAAGATACCCTGCAAGAACGTTTCTGATACATATGCTTTGGACAGAACAAAACATTTGAGAGACAGTTTTGCAAAGGATGAAAAATTATTTCAGAATACAGATACAGCAAGCCAATCGATAGAATATTGCAGTGAGTATTCTTCAAAATAAAAAAAAATGCAGTGTATTTATCCCAGTACCCACAGCGCCATCAAGTTATTACAGAAGCGGGGGGGGGGGGTTACAATGTTCATCGTTGGCAATCCTATTTACAAGTATCGCTTGCAATAAAATATAGGCCATGGCAGCGAGAGTAACAAGCGCTGTACAAAAAAAAAACCAGCATACTTGGTGAGGTAAATCACTCAATTGAGAAAAATTGTGCATTCATTATGCACAAGACTTATTTTACTACGGAGGTTGCCGTATTGATAGCACTCAAATGACAGGAGCTTCTCAAAGAAGCAGTCTTCTAGGAAGCATCGGTCCGACCACAGCACAATGCTTGCGAATGAGAAAACACTACCGGTGCAAACCACATATTCGCGTTATAGCGAATAAATACCGCCATCATCCGGGGTAGTCTTGCAGCAGGTCCACATCTTTCTTCAAGGCATCTAGGTTGTGACCGAGGATTTGCCTGCCCACGTAAGCTGACAGTATTTACCTACGCATAATGGAGGGTTTAGGTCCTCCCAAGTCGCTCCTGGCAGACCTCTCAAAATTGACACGCGAGCTGCAAAAGCTGCTGGGAGCGCTCGATTAGAGACTGCACCAAATACTCGTCTAGGCTGAAAGGGTCACAACAGTAAGCCGCGGCAGGAGAAGTCTGCTTTAGTTATGGTTACAGCCGGATACAAGAAATGACGCTTTCTTGGTAGACTTCTTGTGGCGTCCACCACCCCTAGGGGAACTGCTTTTGAAAGTGCCTAGAAGTGAACGGGCGCGAGGCTTTTCAAAACCTGTTTTAAGGCGACATACACGCAGAGAGTCACGAAGTAATTGCTCGACGTCCCAAAAAAAAATATTAGCCATGCTGCCAATTGCTTGAATGACAGCGACTTTCTTCGTAAGAGGCAGAGAACCTTGCCTCCAATATTCTGCTGTCAGCGCCGTCGCACGCTTCACCGCATAAGTGCAGTAGTAAGCGGGTGGAGTAGTAAGTAAGGGGACGTCAAGCAATTACCTCGCGACAATCTGCGTGGATACCACCTTGAAACAGGTTTTGCTATGCTTCTGGCCCGTTCACATCTAGGCACTTATACCTCTCTTTACAATGAAAGGAATGACTTAGCCAAGTAAAAAAAAAAGTTCTTTTTATTGCTAGCAAGACCGTCGCTACGCCAAATCCTGGCGCAACCGCTTGAACGTCCAGGTGGCTCCGTCTTTGCCACGGAACTGCGACAGGTGGCGCACCGTGCGAAGCACGAGCGCCCATTGGCTGCTCGGCTCGGTGCGTCACGCGGCAAGCGCCGCCTTGATGGCCTTCAGCCGGACGAACTTCCCTTTGCCGCAGGCGCCTTTGTGGTCATCCATTTCGACGTTGTACACTGCCAGTCCGGTGAATTTCCGGGGCATCACACTCAGGCGGTTGTTCGTCTGTGTGATAACAGAGTGAAAGCCCGAGTTACTTTCGCATAACTATTGATTGTTACCATATGTATATCATTGACGCCGTAGGGAAGGGCTCCGGAAATTTCGACCACCTGGGCATCTTTAACGGCATGTAAATCTAAACGCACGGTCCTCAAACAAATTGCGACCGCGACAGCCGGGATTCGATCCCACAACCTGTGAGTAAACAGCCGAGTGCTTTAGCCACTAGACCGCACTGGCGGGTACGAGTTACTTTCTTATTTTCCCAGCATATTCAATGGCGAATCAAGGGAAATCGCACGCAGCAGTATTTAAAACTACAAAACTTTAAACATTAAAACATTAGAACTTTAGAACTTTAAAACATTAAAACTTTAAAACTTCGAAAGAGCTCTGCGACATGCCAGCCAGATAGAAGTTGCCTGAACTTCTATTGAGAACCTTATTCAACCAAGCGGCATAACAAAAATACACAGAAGTGTATCATGCGTTCTTGGTACATCTGCATAAAAGCGAAATGGGGGATTGTGAAAAAGATGACAATCGCCACAAAGGAATATTTGAAATTTTACTATAATATAAAAATGATCATTTTTTCTGTTGGTTTCAAGATGAACTGCGTATTCATCGATTCGACCTTCTTTAACATCTTAAGAGAAAGATACCTAAATGCATTGCGTGCTGACCCAGAGCCAAAACGCTAGCTTCATGTTTAATTTCTTGTAATTGTACTGTACAGACCAGCTTAAATTTCTTAGCTAATGTCTAAGGAGGCTCTAACAGCGAGATATTTGAATTCGGTTTCTGTACGACAGGAATGGTGCATGAGGGAACTATGGGATGACGGCGATGGCAGTTCCATCATCCTGCCTTGGCAGACCTAGATGGAATTTCAGACGCATTAACACATTTTGCCATGACGTGTGTAAGTCATAGTCTTCCAATTAGATAATTCACTGCAAACTTTCAATGTCGAAGTGAAAAAAAAACAAAGCGGTCATGGCTTCATTGCACGTGCAGCTGACCTGAAAACAATATTGTTAGCCGAAGTACAGACGCTTGCAAAACGAGCAGCTTGATGAGTACGAGCTCGGGAGTGCGCCACTCGAGCCGCTCACGTGTTTATAAACACGCTCTTTACAAATTAGTTTCTAGAACGAAAAGACTCCAAAACGTCGCAAGCTTGTCTGTGAACACTCATTCCACATAACGCAGAATGTGAGCGATTTTTTAGGCTGTTTTTTGACAAGCATGCGCAATAAACCACGCATATACTCCGTCTGAACACATTTTCAAAGTGTTGAGTGTCCTGGCTTGAATCGCGTCAACTTGAATTGCGGGTGTTTAGCTATACGCTGTTACGCGTTCAAATATTTCGCAGCCCCGATGCCCAACTCACCTTCGTCCTGAAGGTGTTTTCAGAGTCGAAGAGGGCCAGGAACTTTTTGTGTTCATCCGTGGCGTACAGGGTGCCAGTGTCTTCGCTGTCCTTTTCGGTTTTCATTTTGCACACCTGGGAGCAAAGGAGTTTGAGAAAACATTTATCACGTTGTGAATCAGAATATAAACTTACGCACTACGCATTCGCCAAGCAATTCCTTTTGCCTACGTAGGGCGAACCAATGTGTGCTGGTTTGAGTTGTACGATTGATTATTTCGGTTTCTACCATAAGCTTGCGTAGGGTTCCCATTTAAGGAGGGGGGGGGGAAAGGTTCGTTCACAGCATTCCCTTTCCCGATCATGTCAATGTATGGAGCCGATTAATGTATTGAACAGAAACAAATAAAAAAGACAGTACTCGAATTTCAAATGTCGTTGCATCTCCACGCGCACGCCGTGGCATACGAAATGAAACACATGTCACTAGAGTTCTCCGAGTGTAGTTTGTGAATATAAACGAAGTCGTTGCTTCTCTAGGTTATTTCCGAAGACCAAACGGTACCGATTGTTACCTTTGAGGGATGTCACGCTTTGTTCCCTCAAATCGCGGTGAACGCTAGCTAAATCTGAAATGACCGGCAAATAGAGTGGCTTTAAAGGGCGACGACAAACACAGCACCACTTCGCACGGGACACAAAGTATGCGCTCTTTCGCTGGGCCTTCCAGTTTCCCCGGTGTCACAGAACGAGCGCTAAACAAGAGCGCGCCGCCAAATCCTTGCGACAACGGGCGGCAGAAACGCCGCGAGGTAAAAAGAAAAAAAAAAAGAAAGAAAGCAAACATCCAGGGCTCCCGGGCGCGCGCTCTCCCCGCAGAAGCACGGCTTCGCAGACGATCCTCCTCACCCCACATCGGCGGCCCAGCAAGACCGCGATTTTTATCGAACGAACGGGGCGGGGTCAGACCGAGCTGAGTCATCCGACGCGGAGGGCAGACAAACCGTCTCGCCTCTCCCCAGCCTTCGCTGCGTATCGCGCCGACGAAATGACGAGAAAGATCTGGAAAGTCGCGCGCAAGGTATTTAACCGAGCAGCCGAGACGAGAAATCAGGAGGTGACGGAAGTTAACGCCAGAGCGCGTAGGAATTCCGCCGTGGAGTCGGCGGAGGTTCTGCCCGTAGTGACAGAACAGGAGGAGACGGAAGTGAGCGCCAGAGTGCGTAGAGAGTCCGCCGTGTAGCCGGCGAAGTTTGTGGTCCGCAGGGACGGCTCGAGCTACAGGCAAGAGTGTGTGTTTACCGCTAACGAGCGAAGACCCGTGGCAACCGCTGCGAGTGTGAAGCCGACGTGTTCCGGCGAAGAAGTTGAAGTTTGAAGAGTGGCCAATTGAAGACGGGAGGTTTCCTGGGAGAGAACTTCGAGAGCTGCGGAACGACAACAACGCTGGACTTTGAGTGAGTGATTCTCGGAAGAGTATCATTCAGACTTTTGTTCCAAGGACTTTGGACTGAATAGGTTTTATATCTCTTTAGTCTTTAAGTGTCTTGGTTGTTCAATGCATGCGACTGCATTGTAGTGCGTATTGTTGTCTGTGTCCGTTGTTTCAAGTGTGGTTGATTGTACTGTGTAGTACATTGTCTGTTTGGTGACGTATCGTATGTAACTATTGTGGAGTGTGCATACGTGTGTATTGTTTTTGATCTGCCGTTAATGAGAATATAATTTTGTTTGTTTATCAACTCTCGGCTCTGACTTGTTCTTTGGGCCACAGCCGGCGTCCGCTGGCGCACCAATAAGGACCACTTCTAAATTGTCCACGCTTTCGTGGTGCGGTTCGGGGGGCCGATACTTCGGCTCTTGGAATTAGCCCGGCGATCGCCTCCCTAATTAACGGGACAGGTGTGACAATTAATCTGGCGTCCGCGAAACAGGACCTTTTGGTGCACAGTGTGTCCAAAGTAGTGAGAAAGAGCCTCGAGTTGTTGATAGTGCTATCGGAACGATTTTATGTGTTGTTCAGTGTTCTCGTTAACGAGTTCAGGGGAGTGTTCCGATAGACTGATTTAGGCAGATACTTTTTGCACGCGGCAAGGTTTTAGTTGCGAGTTGCGAGACACAATGGATCTCGAAAAGTTAGTTGCTCTTGGTGAAAAGATGGGTCTTTCTGGCGTCGAACTACGGAAGTGGGTCACCCAGAGGGAAAAAGAAGAAAAAGAGAGAGCCAAAGAAGAAAAAGCAGCCGAGCTGGAAAAAGAGAGGTTGGCGGTCGAAAGAGCCAAAGCGGAAAAAGAAGCTGAGGTGGAGAGAGAGAGGTTGGCGGCAGAGAGGGCCAAGGAAGAAAAGGCAGCTGAGTTGGAGAGAGAAAGGCTGGCCGCTGAAAGGGCGAGAGAAGAAAGAGAAGCAAAGGAGCGCCAGCTGAAAGAAGAAGGAGAAGCGGAGATGGCTGAAAGGGAACGGCAGCGGCAGCACGAAATTGAACTCGAGCGGCTCCGTTTGCAACAGCGAAACGAAACTCCCGTCCAAGCTAGAGTTGAAAGCAGCGAACGGGAAGATCACGGCTTCCGCTTGAACCCAAGCAAGCTGCTCGTAGCGTTTGATGAAAGGAAGGACGACCTAGACGCGTACCTCCACAGATTTGAGACGATTGCGAGGAGCCAGAATTGGCCGGAACAGCAATGGGCAACTGCTTTGAGTACCTGCTTGAGTGGTGAAGCGCTCAGTGTGTACGGTAGGCTGACGCCGACCGATGCAGCCAACTACGCAAAGGTGAAAGCTGCTTTGTTGAAGCGATTTAGATTTACCGTGGAAGGATTCCGGGACAGATTTCGGACAGGAAAGCCAGCTGATGGTGAGACAGCTACGCAGTATGCTGCCCGACTTTGCCATTATTTCGACAGATGGATTGAACTTTCAGGGACAGCACAGGAGTACGATGAGCTTAGAGAGCTGCTAATTAAAGAACAATTTCTTACTAGTTGCCACCCAAGCCTGTCGCTGTATTTGAAAGAGAGGAAGGCGGAGTCATTTGAAGGAATGCTTGAATTGGCTGATCAATTCTTGGAAGCGCAAGGTGGAACTAATTTGGCCAAGGTCAAGAAGGAGTGTCCCGATGATTCGAAGAAATTGGTTCCCGAAGAAAGGAAGCGTGCACCAGAGAGCATGCAGCGATGTTTTCTGTGCAACCGAGTAGGTCATCGCGCGAAAAATTGTCGAACGATCTTTACGAGCCCTACGGCAGTAAAATGTTTCAAGTGTGGTCAGACTGGGCACAAAGCAGATGCATGTCGGAACGGAGTGAGTCAAACTCACCAGGTATCCTGTGTGCAAGTGGCACCGAAATCCGATAATAATGCCGTCACCGACGGATTCGTAGAATTGAAAAATGGGGAGAAAATTCCTATTGTCGGTGCTGTAATGTCAAAACAGCCAACCGGTGTTACGAAGGGAATGCCAACGCTTCCTGGAAAGATTGCAGGCAAGAAGATTACGGTTCTAAGAGACATCGGTAGCTCCACGGTTATCGTGAGGAGAAATTTGGTACGGGAAAGAGAGTTGACAGGCAGAACGAAACCGGTTTGCCTAATTGACCGTACGGTCCGTATGCTTCCCGAAGCAGAAATTGAGGTTGAAACCCCGTACTTCAGCGGGAAGGTTACTGCGTTATGCATGACGACCCCCCTGTATGACCTTGTCATCGGAAACATCGACGGGGCGCGAGGGCCAAGTGATCCAGAATGTTTGGGAGAAGACCCGAAGATAGAGCCCTCGCCAACACAGCGGCCGCGAGATACAGTGGAGGAGCATCCCGTGACGGATCTTACTAGAGCCCAAGGTGAAGCTGCGGCGCAAGAGACAGCGAAGGAGAAGACGATCGTGTCGAATAAGTTCACGGGCCGAGCAACCGGACTTACGTCGGCACGACCTCAACCGACCGACAGTGTAAAGGAGACGGGGTTGGCCAGCCGGGCAAAATGTAGAGGCATTATCAAGCGGGTAAATAAACAGACAGGACCCGTCGAATGTAATGACGCGTTAACGGTGTCGGAAGAGACAACGATGGCTGAGACGACGCCCCAGATATCGTCGTTGGAAAGGGCTCGCCGAAAAGGAACGTGGAAGCACAAGAAGAGATCGAGCGAGCACCGCAAAAAGGGGCGCAAGCGCTGTTCGAAGTATTCAGGATAAGTGCTGAGGTCGAATCAGAATGTGTTGGGCAGTGCTGAGTGCCATATGTTGTGTTATTGTTCTTGTTATCCTGTGTCTCAAGTGTATGTCGAGCGAGTCAGTGTTCTGTGCGATGGTGTGATGTATAGTGTTGTATAATTGTTGGATAGACAGAACTTTGTACGTTTGTATTGTTTAGAATGTGTGATGAAGTGTTGTAGGCATGTACCTGTGGCTATATTTCATGTGTTGTGGAATTGAACTACAATGTACGATTGTATTGAGAGATATATTGTGAATGTGAAGTGTCATGAGCGACGGATTGTGTTACAGTCTGTGAGAATGTGTGGTGACTGTTCGCGCTCGTTTGTGTGGGTTTGAATATTATGAGATAATATTCTTAAAGTGGGGGGCAGTGTCACAGAACGAGCGCTAAACAAGAGCGCGCCGCCAAATCCTTGCGACAACGGGCGGCAGAAACGCCGCGAGGTAAAAAGAAAAAAAAAAAGAAAGAAAGCAAACATCCCGGGCGCGCGCTCTCCCCGCAGAAGCACGGCTTCGCAGACGATCCTCCTCACCCCACATCGGCGGCCCAGCAAGACCGCGATTTTTCTCGAACGAACGGGGCGGGGTCAGACCGAGCTGAGTCATCCGACGCGGAGGGCAGACAAACCGTCTCGCCTCTCCCCAGCCTTCGCTGCGTATCGCGCCGACGAAATGACGAGAAAGATCTGGAAAGTCGCGCGCAAGGTATTTAACCGAGCAGCCGAGACGAGAAATCAGTAGGTGACGGAAGTTAACGCCAGAGCGCGTAGGAATTCCGCCGTGGAGTCGGCGGAGGTTCTGCCCGTAGTGACAGAACAGGAGGAGACGGAAGTGAGCCCCAGAGTGCGTAGAGAGTCCGCCGTGTAGCCGGCGAAGTTTGTGGTCCGCAGGGACGGCTCGAGCTACAGGCAAGAGTGTGTGTTTACCGCTAACGAGCGAAGACCCGTGGCAACCGCTGCGAGTGTGAAGCCGACGTGTTCCGGCGAAGAAGTTGAAGTTTGAAGAGTGGCCAATTGAAGACGGGAGGTTTCCTGGGAGAGAACTTCGAGAGCTGCGGAACGACAACAACGCTGGACTTTGAGTGAGTGATTCTCGGAAGAGTATCATTCAGACTTTTGTTCCAAGGACTTTGGACTGAATAGGTTTTATATCTCTTTAGTCTTTAAGTGTCTTGGTTGTTCAATGCATGCGACTGCATTGTAGTGCGTATTGTTGTCTGTGTCCGTTGTTTCAAGTGTGGTTGATTGTACTGTGTAGTACATTGTCTGTTTGGTGACGTATCGTATGTAACTATTGTGGAGTGTGCATACGTGTGTATTGTTTTTGATCTGCCGTTAATGAGAATATAATTTTGTTTGTTTATCAACTCTCGGCTCTGACTTGTTCTTTGGGCCACAGCCGGCGTCCGCTGGCGCACCAATAAGGACCACTTCTAAATTGTCCACGCTTTCGTGGTGCGGTTCGGGGGGCCGATACTTCGGCTCTTGGAATTAGCCCGGCGATCGCCTCCCTAATTAACGGGACAGGTGTGACACCCGGCCTTGGTAGTGACGTCTCCAAGTTGCACAGCGACTCACCGACGAGTAATCCATGTTGAGGCTGCTCTCGGACATCTCGCGTGCCGCCGCGCCACTCCACGTCTTCTTCATGCGGTACGTCCTCGCGAACATGGCGAAGGAGAGCATCACGTACTTGCCCTGCTTCGAGATCTCCTTCAGCGGCTCCTCAAGGTCCTCCTTGATGGCAGCCTGCGGACCAAGTGAAATCTCGTTTGTCGGCACGTTAGCACGTTAAACGCTCGGCGTGTGATGACCTCGTGGTGACTACGAATTAGTGATTTTTTTGAAGTTCTGGCGGTTGATAATTACACAGTAAGTGTGATAGCACGACCGAAGCGTCTCCAATGAAGTTGTGATCAATTTTAAGCATGCTTTGTTTTTTTTTCTTGTACGCTAAATAAAGAAGCTCTAAAAAAATCAGATGTTGTTTGACTGTACAGTGTGACGTTCACAAAGTGTTGAATCAGCGTGTTTTAAATAATTCTCACTATCAAGAAGGATATTGCAGGCCAGTTTATGTTGGTTTATGACAGTGCTACCGAAGCGTAGTGTTGTCGCAAAGCGTACTTTAATTTCTTCTTTGGAACTGGAAGGAGGTAAGAATGCGCTAATACACATTATGAGTGTCGCAACTTAGTCGCCTTATTTCTGTCGAGTTATACATTACCAGTTTTTTTCAGTTTCATTAGGCAAAACTGTATTGCGAAATTCATTACTAAAGAAACGTATTGGAAGCAGATATGTTATCAAAATCACTGACCAGACATGAGTGATTTCTTTTAAATGTTCGTTGCATTAGACATCACACGTGAGCATTCGTAAAATGACACGATAGAGTTGATTTTGCGCAGTAGCTACAAGGCACCCGGTGCAGGTATCAAAAGGGCGGCACAATTATTAAGAGAAACCACAATACAAGAACAAGGACAATGAGTTAGGATAGTAATGCGCTGATATTTTTTCGTTCGCTATAAAATTAGTCTTTAATAAACAGCCCGTAACTGACCGGAGCCGAAATGGGAGATGCCCGTGTTGAATTTGGAGCCTCGTTTACATCGCGATTCTGACGCGTAAAGCACCATAAAATATTTAATCACCAAGGACAGGGCGTTGTGCTCGGAAAGGTCCACATCGTCAGGGTTCGGGGCCAGAGGCCAGTGGTCGCCCTCGGGTCCGTAGTTCTCGGTATGCAGCTTAATGATGACCATGGTCAGCTCGGGAAAGTCACTGGCGAGGAAAACGAGAAAACATCGAATTAGACATCCAGGCCACAAGCTGCGTGAAAAAGATGGAGCTAAAATGCGACGAGGTGGTGCAACAATCATGCATCGCATCAGAGGATAGGCGTGCTAGGACTGCGGAGGGGATTGGGTGCCACTTTCAAGACTGCATCCTCGCTTACTTGGCGCCTCGTTGATACGATCTTCACGGGAATAAATAAACCTGGTATCACTCGAATAGCCACACTACCGGTAAAAACGTCACCGAGGCGTATTCGGTGACACGCAATATCGAAATGATGACACTAATAATAACAACATGAATGGTTGAACGTTCCGAAACCATGATTTGATTATGAGAGATGTTGTAGTGGAGGGCTCCGGAATTTTCGACCACCTGTTGTTCTTTAACGTGCACCTAAATTTGAGCATACGGACATCGGACATTTTCACCCCCATCGAAAATGCAGCAGCCGCAGTCGATATTCGACCTTGACCCCGTTACCTTCGGGTTAGCAGTCGAGTGCCTTAACCACCAGACTACCGTGGTGGGGCAATCACGACACTCTCGGCAGAGCGAGCATTGTCACTCGACTTTGGTACGACTGCGCGAAGCTTCGCTGATACGATCTCCACGGGAACGTAGAAGAAAATATTTATCATCTGAAAAGCTACAAAATCGGTAAAACAGCCTCGTAGGCGTATTCGGTGGCACATGGTAACAAAATCTCGACATTAGGCGGGATGCCTGAGCGACTGCGTGAAGCTTCGTTGATACGATCTCCGTGGGAACCGTGAAACGGATCGTATCATCTGATTAGCCACACAATGAGTAAAACAGTCTCGAAGGCGTATTCAGTGGCACATGCTAACAAAAGAAAGACACAGGCAAAGTATGGTTTCTCGATGCCTGAACCACTGCTCTAAGCCTCCTTGATCTCTACGGGAACCAAGAAACAAATTTAATCGTCCGACATGCCAGAAAATCTAAAATTGGAGAACGCTTGAGCTTCGCCTTCAAGAGCAGATTGCGATAGCCTAATCGGACTTCGTGCCCGGCGCTTTCTGAACTGCTAGCCTGCTTCGGTTGTCGATGCATTGCTCAATTGTGCCGAAAGAAACGGCAGTGCGCGCATGAAATTTTTTTGAATGCTCATGGTAAGCCCCAGTGGTTCAGTGCTCATTATAAGATATTTCTTTGGCGCATCAGCGATGGGTCCACTAGGCGAATGTAGCCTCTTCCACTATATACGATGCCTTTAGGAGACTCCTTGCACTACATACCGTGGCTCTGCGGTAGAACGCTTGCTTTCCACATTGGGCTGGGTGCGATCCTCACTAAGAGAAGAAAATTTGTGTTTCATTTGCGTCTTTATCGGTTTTCGCTCGACACCGACGCCGGAATTTTCGCGAAATTAGCTCTTTAACGCTGTCGCCTTGAAAAATCCGCCGGGGTGGCGGAACATATTATATTAGCGAAGACATTACATTAGGTAAAACATTGTTACTCGCCACCTGAGAGCCTGCGCACGTTCACGGGTCCTTGGAATGCGATAGCACAAATGCACTTCCGCCCTCTTTGGGTAAAACTTGATCGAGAATAAAAATGCTAATCGACTCGTTATCCCGAAAAACGCATCAACTAAACGAACTCGCAATAGATATACGTGGCGAACAACTCGAATATAGTCGGTGTCAAGCTGAGAATAAAAGCTTAGTTTCTTTGATATGAAACGTTATCAAACGTCTTCCAAGTGCACCGACAACCAAAACTTTTGGTAGGCAGAAAGTGCGGCTTGGTGGTTACGCTCGATTGTCGTCTCTTTTAATTATGCAGAAAGCTATGGCACTTCGCTTACACAAAACTTGGTAGACTGGTTAGGATTTTCTTTTATCGTCAACGTGTTTATCCCGACGTATGCATGCTGCTTACTTTTTAAGAGTTAAACGGCTCGGTAGTTAGGTTAGGTTTTCCAATGTGTACTCCTTTCAATGAAGAAGACAAACATCATAGAGTTGACCTTGCTAAGATGATGCTTTTCTCAAATCCTCGAGGCGTTTAATCATACATGTATACCATTGCTCACTTTTTAAGCAGAACGGCTCAGTAAGGTTAGGTTAGGTGAACTGCTTTCATTGAAGCAGAAAATGCTGTAGGCCCGGGTGCTCAGATTTTATGTGCACGTTGAAGAACCCCATGTGGTCGAAATTTCTGGAGCCATTCACTACGCCGTCTCTCAATCATAGGGTGGTTTTGGGATGTTACACCCCACATATACAAAACAATAAAAAAATGCTTTCAATGAAGCAAAAAAAAAATCTCTGGCTGGGTTAGATTAGGTAGCGCGACGTCGAAGTAAAGTGACAAGACCCTCACCTGGAAACCTGTTTAGCGGCGTCAAGGATCTTTGGTCCCTTAGAACCATCCCGGAGCGAAAATCCCAGAGCCCTGTGGCGCGTTAGACTCGATGGCTTTTTCTGTAGGAACTCGTCGGCTACCTGCAGCGTCGACACAGAAAAAGGGCTCAACCACAATTCATCACAGTCATCGACCACATCACCAAGAAGGCGTGCGTTATGCACTACAGCACTACAGAGTAGAACGGGAACCACAGCTTCTCTGCAGAATGATGGCACGTAGAGCGGGTTCCAACACTTCTCTGCAGAATGATGGCATAGAGGGTACTTCCTTGCTTCGCAACTGAAATAATTTTCGCGGGCATAGTCATCGACCACATCATTAGGAAGGCGAGCATTATGTTCTACAGCAGTACAGCGTAGAGTGGGTAGCACCACTTCTCTGCAGAATGATGGCATACCAAATACGTCATTACTTCGCAACAGAAGCATAATTTTCGCGGGCATCTGGCTTGGCAGTTAAAGTGTAAAGATAATTGTGCATGTCTAAGCACTGGCGTAACCAGCGAGGTGTGACGCTGCATATGACCGTGCAATGGTCTACGGACGCCATACTCCGTCACGTGACTGTAGTATTCGACGTGGTCTGTATATAGCCGTTTCGATTGTTGACCCAGTAGATGGCGTAATAGAATCCACACTTCGGCGATCACATTTCGGCACGTGATGCGGACAGCGCTACAGTCACGTGCCGCTTGGAGCTATTGCCTCGATGCACGCATTGGGACACGCGGGCATCTTTTATGTCGTCTGTTTTTTTTTTCACCATTTGGTTGTGGACGTGTGAACAAGATTTGCTTTAAACGTTTTGTTTTAGAGAAGCTTCATTTACGCAGTCGTATTCGTTTTTTGAGCCGAAGCGTCACTCAACACATGCCTCGCAGACACGCATATACCGTCATTCTCAGCGCTACAACATCGCCATTTAAGAAAACCGTAGACGGTGGCGCCACACCTCGCTCTAGGCATTTGTGAGAAACTCTATGCAACCCTGAGCCCCTCGAGCGTCAGCGCACGCGCGACTGCAGCGCCGTCCGTACCACGACGTCATGCGCTCCAAGATTACACCTAAGTGTGATGAAGGACATTACTTTGGGTGCACGCTATCGTAAATTTACGGAGCCCTCTCCTATCTGGTAATCATATCGTGGTTTAGGGACGTCGCACGTTAGCAATTATTATATCACCACGGCTCTCTTTCTGGCACCACGTGCTCACCTTGATGTACTGCAAGTCGGCGTCCTTCAGTTTCTCGTAGTCCTCAATGTTCTCAACGTTCAGCATGCCAAAGTGAGTTAACTTGGAGGCGAAAAGATCTTGCATTGCAGCCATCAGCTCGGATTTCTTGTTCCTGACAGTGCGCGCAATCGCACTGGTGAAAAAAAAAACAACACTTAAGCACGTTCATTCGGTGTGCAAAAGCAAAATCGATTGAGCAATAGTTTAGCGGGGTTTTTACAAATTAGAATGTCATCTGCAAGATTCAACTAAGCCGGTAAACACTCCAAAACGAATGAAGTTGAGCATAACAACTTAGTGCAGTTTTTGTTAACCACTGTCGCCCTGCGGAAAGATAAAAAAAAAGTCCGAATGGCTTGACAGTAAGAATTATTATTCGACTATTGAGCGGTCAATCGTAAAACGCTCTGCATACTGACATGCTACGCAGGTGGCGTCACAGGGCTCAGTTTTCACTGCAGTGGTCTACGGACGCCGTACGCACAAGGTTCGTGTAGGGGCGGGGATACATTCAGGGCTCAACTTAGGCGGCGAATATTTAAACCTACTTGAGGTCCGGCTATATTAAGATTGCACGATACGTAGATACATAGACATTTGTCTATGTATCTACGCCAAACATCATTTCTCGCAACTATCAACGAGACCCTTCAGCAATTTCACCACAATATGCACGGTGAAGCACTAGCGATGACAAGGAAGGGGGTCGAAGGCGCGGTTATTTGTTGCAGCTAATCAACCAGGTCCGTCTTGGCACGGAGCAGAGGTGTTTGTCGACTTCACCACAATATACATGGTGAAGCACTAGCGAAAACCATGGCAAGCGTCGAAAGCGTGATTTTGGTTTTTAGCAGCATCATCCAGGCTCATTTTGACATGGAACGATGACATTCATCGTCTTCACGGCAATATACTCGGTGAAGCTCTAGTGACGACAAGGGCAAGCGTCGAACGTGTGGTTTTCGTTATTTGTTGAAGCTATCAACCACGCCCTAGGCACGGAACGATGGTGTTCGTGGGCATCACCCCAATATACACGGACGAAAAGGATGAACGTAGGACGTGTGGTTTTTGCTATTTGTTGCGACTATCAACCACACCTATCTTGGCACGGGACGATGGCATTCGTCGGCACTATGCTTGCGGACAACTTTTCCTGACAACTGAGGGAACGCTACGGGGGTCGAGCTTCTGCACGTGTACTACAACGTGAAGTAGTCCGGTATGTCATGCGTTCTGTACCGCCATAGGCACCATACACTGACCAGACGGAGCTTCGCAGTAACACTGGCCCAGCCCGAATTCACTGACATTAGATGTTTGGGGGACAAAGAACACAGACGTGCCCACACGTTCTTCGAGTAACCCGGCAAGAATCCACTCATTCACGCAGGGAGGGAAATGCGTACGTCGTGTTCCATTTTGATCAGCCCCGTCTCAATATTGCCGTTTTTATTCGCTAGCTAGGTAGGTAAGCTACTTTATTGATTCACGAAGGAATCATTTGAGGGGGGAGGGTGGCAGGAGAAGTGGATTCAGGATGACGACGAGCTCTCAGGCCGCTCTAGGTGGCCGGACACTGCTGTGCTTCGGCGACCCTTCTGGCCCAGCTCACTGTCCGGAGCTGGAACCCCGGTCGCGAGCTGCGCAGAGCAGCCTCCCTTCGCTCCTGGTGGTGCTCAGATTTTGTTGGTGCCCAAACAAACCCTTGCCACGGGTGCTTGGGTTTGTTTGGACAATTCAGAAATATGTGCTGGAAGTCGGCTCTGGCGCTAGGACATAAGTTGCAATGAGGCGAGGTTTCGCCATGTGTAAAAAGGGAGAGAAGAAAAGGAGTCGTCACTGTGGCCGTTTGAAGTCTGCGCCACAAAGCCTGGTCACTTCTGGGGAAAGATTTATGCGGTGGGGGTTAAGTTAGGCGGGAATTTCGGTAAAATAGCGTGATATTGAGATAGCTGAGAAATCGATCCCTGGCACCTCGAATCGAAGGCAGGTCGCTGTGAGCCCGGCTGGCGAGTGCTAGGCTTCGCTTTCCAGCGCTGCAGTCACGCTGGAAAATTTGCCTATAATACCACCATAAAAAGAAAGGGCTTTGTGAGATCAGCGGTTCATATCGATGCAAACGCTGCTTGGCGTTTTTTGTGCACGTAAAAGGCGCGCCTTTCTCACGCATCCAAAAACGTAAATTGTCAATGAATATATCAAACAAATATTCTAATGGCGTGAGCTACGTCCTGTGTCAAAGAGCTACAAGCAAAAATTGAAGGCTGAGTTTTCCATACCTCATGCTGAAAATAAAGTCCCTATTGTATATGACTCCTACGGCATTAGTGGTAAGATGCGTGCTATTTTGTCTTGTAGCCTTCAATGCTCTGCAAAGGGACAATGGCCGCGACTATGGCCACACCGCGATTGGACAGGCGGCGCTACGAACGTGGTGGTGTTCAGCGCGCGCGTCCCTGGAGGTGTCGTTCCCTCGTGGTGGTGTCTGATTGCGTTCGTCTGCAACTGCAAGCTGGTTTTCAGACTGGATAAGTTGACCTTAGCATTGCCCACGAATACCTTACTGCAACTTCTGCTATTTTTAAATGCGGAGCGTTTCATAGACGCACCTACTGGCAAATCTGGCGTCGGCGGTGTCGTCTACACCCCCGCTGCGCATGCTCGCGTCTCCTCGCATTGAGCCTTCGGGAAGCGGTAAAACTGTTAAACTGAGTCATAGCATGACCGCCAAAAAAAAGAAACAAAAGAAAAACCCAAACGTTTCGCAAAACAGCGGAAGAACGCGAAGAAGCCAGCGGGACAATGTTGCCGGCCGTGGTGTCCGACAGCTTCTATCCCCTATTTGGACGCAAATGAGCGGTGTTTGTTGCTTGTTGCAGCTATCAACCAGGCCTGTCTTCGCACGGAACGAAGGAAGGCGTTCACCGACTATGCGGCGAAGCATTAGTGATGACAAAGACTAGCGTCTAACGCGTGGTTTTATTTGTTGCAGCCATCAAACACGTCTATCTTGTGGTTGGGAACGATGGTGTTTGCCGACTTCACCGCATTATACATGTTTAAGTATTGGCGACGACAAGAGCGAGTGTCGAACGTGCGGTGTTTGCAAGTTGAAGGGTCGAAATTAAAAACATAAAAAGCAAGGCAGTTTTGCTCAAAGGTGCTCAAAGAACCAGGCCTTTTTCGTGTGACCGCGCGTTCATTATGCTACAGTTGGATATTCTGTATGTAGCTTTATCGGCGTTTATAAAATATGCTATAGCTGTCGGCAATATGTTACGGCGTTAACAGTGTATTCTATATTAATCGCACGCGTAGCGTAAATGGGCATGACTGGCAAAGCAATGGGAGACCCTTAAGTCTCGCTTTTAAGAGTTTAAAACTGCTAATATTCTGTTCCTCGTGCGTGCTTCAAGCAGTGTGCGATATCTTTTCGAGCTTGCTACGCACCCACTTCGTGACCTCAAGGGTGCAGTAGCGCGCACGCCTTTCGTAGTGGGGGACTGACTTTATAAGCTACGAAGTACAATCCCATGTTCTGAAGCACGATGGGAATGTACGCTTGCACCACGCATCCTTGCGGCAATATTTCATGTCGTATTGTGAAGCATGTATACAGAACGTGCTTGTAAAGCATGAAAAGTTACTTTCCCTGCATTTACAAGCAATATTCACAAGCAAGAGGCGTGGCTGTGTGCTGTAAAACCCTATTGCCACGCAAACTACCCTTGTTCGATCCCCATTCAGACCATTCAAACGCCAACGTCCGAATTGCTGCGAAACGAGCTTTCAAACGCTATCGCGTTAAAAGGGGTCGTGTATACATATACAGGTCAGGGAGGACCTGGGATAACTATCATGGTTAGCCGGTTCCACCTAAACCACATAACCACACCGAGAATCGCTGCCGCCTACATATCTGGCCCATAATGCAGCTGGTTAACAGTGCGTTAACCAGCTATACCTGGTACCAGTTAACCAAGTATACAGTGCGTGCTCACCCGGTAGCCATGGAAGTACCGAACGACGTCCTCGTGTACTGCTTGGCGACAGACTTGAGCACGTCGAAGGCCGGGCCCCCGTCCCGAGAAACGATGGCCTCCGCGTCGTTGTCGTATGTGACGTCAGTGTAGAAGATGACATCGCACAAGCCGTCAGAGGGCACCATACTTCTCACCACTCCAGATTCTCCGTAGGAGCACACGAGAAGTTTAGGCTTGCCTGTGCGCATAATAAATGCAGGTTAGAAGAGTTATCGTATTAAGGGCTCGAAATATCTAAGTGTTTACGTCGTTCACGTTCGGCTGCGTGAATAGGTGCTTCTGACCAAGTATTGACGGAAAACCAAGCCCCGAGAACATCTACATACGATTTTAAAGTAGCCCCACCAGCTTATTCGAGCTGACAGCCCCCGTGCAACATCGTCATTGCATGAAGCTCTTAACAGCAGTTCAAGCATCTTTTAGTAAAGGCAACTTGAACCGTATAATGACAATTTAATCCCAGCCAACTCAAAAAGCGGTGCAAGAGCTTCTTGAGATGCTGAGCGATTGTGATGATGTCACCTTTGGTACGCGCCAACATCACCTTAATTCGACAGCAGCACCACTTAAGCGCAAGCTCTGCGATTAGTCCCGGCAACGGTATACCCAGTCTGAGGCCACAGCTAAGATTTCGTAATTCAGTCGTAGAACTTTCAGCTTCTTTCCACCGGCTTGAGCCTCCGTTGTACGTAAACAGCGCTGCCGCAGTTCAGAGCAGCGAGCGGATTAGCAACCTCCCGTCGGAGTGCAGCGCGATTCCGCGTAAAGAGCCGATGATGACGTAGGTTTCCACACGCACACTTTTGACCCGCTCGCGTGAGAAAACTTTTCTTCCACTCATTCAAAAGTTGGTGCTGCAATGATTACGGGACAAATTAAAGGGTGCTAAAGTCCCCCCTTCCCCCGAAAACCACTAAAGATACGAATAACGATCGCGAGATTCTGTCCAGTCTTAGAGGCACAATTCGTGACGCCAGCTGTTGGTCACGGCGCGAAGCCTTTCGATTACTACTTGTAGAAGCATTAGAGGGCCTCCCCAATGTCATTACGGCCTCAAGCCCTTTTATTTCTTCGAGGTGTCAAATGACAGCAGCGCACAACTCGCTAACGGCACATCAACGTAGACACTCGGTAACGAAACGAAAACTGCCGTTTCTTCGATGAGCATTGCTTCTATGATCTGCACTGCAATCGACGTCATAAGTGCGGCATTCCAGCGGAGCTGGGAGCCAAAACTCAGAAGAGGCCTGACCGAAGTCTTGTGTGCATCTCCTCACTGTCTCACAGGAGAGGACACCTCAGCAGCGGTGCACAGGGAAGGAGCACGGGAAAATGGAGAGGGGATCATAGGTCACGTGCGTAAAAATATTGAGTGCACCCTCACAGCCCGCTGCCGTCAAGGAAGTCCAGCGGCTGTTAAAGGCTGCTTTCGCAGTCGTTTCAAGGACTTCCACTCGGCTGTGCAAGTTCGTGATTAATTGCAAAACTGTCCTTAATTTTTTTATTTCAAGCAGGATGTTCCGTCGTCACCCTGCACTCTCACAATATAGCTAACTTGGTTAAAATTGAGGCGACAAGAAGCTGGTCGGACAGTAGCCAAGTAGCCGATAGTTTTTTTTTCTGGCTCCGCGTACCTTAAAAAATACCTAAACCTGACGACACTGCTACGGAGCTGTATGAAAATAAAATAAACAATCTCCAGCAAAATGAGAATAATAAAAAAACAGCAGTGAAAAGGTTGAGCAAGGTGAGTTGATGTAGTTAGCCTTACTTGGGGCAACCTTTACAGCCGACATTCCAGCGGTGCGGCGCCCCTTAGAGCGATGGCGACGAGATTTGCCTTTCTTGGTGGGGTGGACGGGAATCACCATGTATTCAGGATTGGGGAGCATGATTGTGGCCTCGACCTTTTTGGTTTTGGCATCGAAGAACGCGATCCACTTCAGATCGGGCCAAGCAAGATCGTCGTCGGTCAGGGTGAGTGTGGCAGTCTTTGCACCCGGCGGAATCATGGAAGGACTGGGCGGGAAATGAAAAAAAAAATGCTTTTGTTCTTGTGGAAACGCAATCATGACATGAAGCAGTTTCGGAACACATGCGCTTTCACACATCACATGTATAGACAGGTCCACTGTTAAAGGAAACACCTACGTGAGCAGCATGTTTAGATTTCGTTATCAAACGGAATCATAGCGGCTTAGATATGCATAACTGGGGGTTGAAAGTTCAGACTCCCCTGACAAACTGCTGACTTGCATGAAGAATGTTTCTTAACCCACTTGCTCTTAAAGGACCAGGAATATTGATGGTGTGCATTCGAGTGTTCCCCTTAACAGTGTACTATACTGTACATGGGTGGTACGAAAAAAAAATGTGCCAGATATATAGAAAAAAATTACAGAATGGTATCCGCTTGCCAACTTCCGCGTTTCCTTGACTGTGGCAAGAGGCACCTTCAGATGCGCACAAAAATCGTGGCAGTAGCAATAGAAATAAACTTCTTAGCCAGTGGAAATGGGCGGTCGAGTTCAATGGGCGCAACTGAGTATACAGTTCGCTCTGAAGAACGCCCTCATCGACGACACTGTTTCCCTCGTTGTTATCAACCTCACTTCGTTTCGTGGAAGCGCTTTCTTGTCGAGTGACCAAGCGATCAACGACCGCTTATCCTCTATCCCCGATGCGAGGGAAAACGCAATAAGTACAAAGTGCTCGAACGGCGAGATAAGCGCGCGCGCACGAGCGCCCACACCATGCGTAGGCGCGCGCATCGCAACGCGTGGGGCGCCAACTTTTTGAGCGCGCTTAACGCACGCCCTTCGCGCCATCTCGTCACTGACCACGTAAACACGCTTCTGCATTATTATGGCTACACTACCTTTTTACTTGCTGTGTTGTATTACAATTACAATAAAACTCGGAGTACCTCCAACTGCATATGGTGTATATAAATTGGTCATAGGTTCGAAGTCCGGAGACAAACTTCTCGTTTATTTGCTATCTTGGTATTGTATGAGTGAGTAACCACACGTCGCCTGTCCGCTCCTTCATATGACGTGAATTAGGGGATAAATTGACAAAGAGATTGCCAATTGCAAAAGCTTTTTCGGCTGTAGCAACGATTTTCTGTAACCTCTACAGGCGCGACTCGCTTTCGCCACTTTCTCGGACTGATGAGAAAGCAAAGACAAGAAATGTGCAGCTGCTAATTTTAGTTAAAGTGCTTCGTTCGACGGGTAGCTCGATGTGCCATGTTCCAGCACTAACTTTATAGGTGTAGCGTTTCTTTGCTGAAAAAGAAGACTGCCAAAAACGAACTGCACAGATTATACGCGCTTTGATTCCGCGGTGTTGCGAGGGTTGACACTGCTTACCTTGAAAACAAAAAAAGCCTCCCTTTTGCTCAATATTCTGTCAATAAATCTTTAAGCGATTGCGTTTACCATCAACGCAAGTTTTGTAAATGACGCTCCTCGAAAGAAAAAAAGAAGCAGATGTCAAAGAGAGGAAAATAATTGACCCCAGATTCTGTTACTCGATTCCTCACTAAAACCTGCTAAAAGTAGTGGAACCGTTGATGAAATGAATATGGAGCCATAAGCTCACATAATGACGCATTTACATCTAGTAGCTATTTTTAGAGCTTGTACTTATTCATCTCGTGTCAACTTTTAGTAAATGGTATGACGCTGTTTATCTACAGAAAACGGGGGTGATTTTCGCGGTATCGAATCCCGGCTGTGGTGGCTGCATTTTCGATGGAGGTGAGGAAGCTGTAGGCCCGTGTGCTCAGATTTCGGTGCACGTTACAAAAAACCCTAGGTGGTTTCCAATTCCGGACCCTTTACAACGGCGTCTCTCATAATCATATGATGGGTATGGGACGTTAAACCCCACAAATCGGTGAGTCAAGCTTATGACCACCATATTTTTCTTTACGAAGTTTAGATCCACAGTGAGTATGCTAGTAGGCCTTTCTGAGGTTGTGGTTGGCCTGCAAGTTTGCCTGTGTTGCCGCTTCGCGCGAACATTGGGCAGCTCGGAGTGCCTTTAGCCGTCAGGGTATATGATATGTATCAAATTGTACACTCGCATACAAGCGAAGTTCGTTGAATAAACTAAATATTTTGTGGCACGCGCGCGCCAGTGTGGGTTTAGATGTTAGCAGAACTTGCGAAAGTTCTATGTAAATGTTACTCTCTGGCTTGACTATAGCTTGGCACACGTACGAAAAGTCACGCTGTTATATGCCTGAATGTGGCCACCAGGCCTTAAAACTGCGTGTGACTTTCAGCATTAAAACGAATCTCTTCCTAGTGAAAATTATCGTAGTGATCGACGCCGGCGAGATCTGTTCCAGCGGCTACACCTGTGGCCACCACTGCTGCATTAATCCCGTCACCGAGCCAACTTACAACGCTCATGGCCGACATTCCTGGCGCCCAAGAATGATATTTGCGATAGTAGCACCTCTTATTTTCTAAATCGGCAATCTACTGTCTCCCTATGCGGCCACATTGATGTATGTTGAGGTAAGGGTATTAAAAAATATCTATGATGCGTTCCAAGGCACCACATCACTTTTTTAGGGCTCTCGACACCACTTCCTCCATTCAGATCAACTGATTAAAAAATACACACCGCATTTCGACATGAGGTGTTACATAGTACGACTTACCTAGACCGTGGCAAAAAAACAACAACAGTAGGGCTACAGCAGCTGGCTAAGAAAAAAAAGTATTCTTGAAGGCCCTGCAACAGCCTCGATAGCGTTGTCTGACCATGCTGGATAAGTTTCGTGGGGCTTCATGAAAAGATATTTCTCAACTTACCTAATGTCAATGGCATCCTGATCGTCTACGGGATGGTCAGACTTGCCAGCCCTGATGACGTAATCTGGAGCGTTGAAAAGTGAACAGCGCAAGTAAAAATGATCGCGAACTTTCAAGCATTGGAAAAGTAAAGTGATCTCAATGCAAGGCTAGCAACCTTGATACTGGGACACACGCTCTGTCGAAAGCCCTTGTCTTCACGTCAGAAGAAATGCGGTCCGGGTTAGACGTTCTCGAATAAAAGGAAGTTAAATGGAGCGTTTTGCAAACACAGCTTGACGATCTACATTAGCGGCGGAATGGATTGTTCGGCAGCAATATACCGTGAATGATAATCGTGAAGATACGGTGAAGGATAATCCGACCAGATCTGGGGAGCAGGAGCTACAATCGTGGTCCCGGAGCAAAATTCATGACGACGGCGGGAGAGCAGTTAGAAATCTATTGAAAATGATCATCCATCTACGCACAAAGCGCAGGCTTTCAACTGAATTTCACTTCTTGAAGGTACAGCACCGGTAAGGCTTGAACAGAAACAATCGCACCGATAATCTTTGTCAATATTTTTTCTTGATAATTCATTTTCTTCATAATGTCAATGAACGTGATCTGACACAAGTGTCACATTGAAGCAGCCACCGATTTGACTATAGAATACGACCGGCCCCATGACAACGCAGCATTACATACACATTCACTGTACTCAGAACGCAAACGTATTATTATTATTATTATTATTATTATTATTATTATTATTACTTTAATTAATAACGTACAGGAAGTGCAAATACTTTCTGCAACATGCCTCGCGAAAAAGCATCGCGTCGCAATTTCGAAGTGACTTTGGGTTCAAAAGTCGTCACTGAATGACGCGTTTTTTTTTTCGACCCAAACAGTAATGCTTGCAGCAGTCGAGAATTGTATTGCCAGGCTTTTGTAAACGTCACTGCCAGCATGCTTTCAGGCGTGATTTGGCGCAAAATCGTGCAAGTAGATGTAGTCGCCGGGGGCACTTGACCCTGCCAAGATTTTGCTGTCTCTGTCCCCGTGCAACACCGTGTAATGGAGTAGTACTGCAAAAATGAAGTTTAACGGAGTTCAGTGATGTAACAGGGGCATTCTCGAAGTTCGTAGGATGAGAGATGAAGATGCGTCGTGAAATGGGCACGTAGACACCAAGTCGATTTGAAATGGATGTATGTGCTGGGTGCTGCGTTGTGCACTCATTTCACTCTGCTTGATTAGCCGAGATTAATTCCTTAACCAACGGGTACACAATTTTATACATGATGTTGTAGTGGGCCGCCAGACTTGTGCCCCCGACCCCCCTATAGCACCAGACTTGTACCCCCCCCCCCCCCCCCCTGCAACACTAAACAAGTGCCCCCCCTTCCCGACAACACCACTTCCTTTGCGAAACTTTTCCGTACAGCTTACCGGTAAACTTTTCGTCCACGTGGGCTCCTTTAATTTTCACTGTGATTGTGTCTACAAGCGTGACCGCGATCGCATCGACCATGTGATCAGGAGATTGCAGATTATTTATGTCCAGGTCCATTGCCTTGGGAATCTCGACATTCGCTGGTATTTCCACATGTCCGAAGCTCGTCTGCGAGTAGAAAATCACACTTTCAGCCGAGAACAACGCGGCATGCGAGTAAAACGCCAATTCAAATGCAGGCCACATGGATGGTGCATTGCCAAACTCGAACGCTTGGCGCGCTCGGCCTGAATTGACATGTCGCCGAGGCAGCGGTACATATCGGCAGCGGAAATCTGGTGCCTCCGCCTGTTCGGGAGGGTGCAGAAACCATATCACGAGATTTATTTTGCCCAAGTGCAAAGAGGGAGTTGGCAAAAAAAACACTATCAAAACAAGAAATTGAAGCATGCATGAAACGCTGTGGTACAAACAGAGGAATGCAAGTATGCCTGCAAGAATACTGATGCTAGGTACAGTAAACGTTTGGGTAATGTGCTTTAAGTGTTCATGGCTGTCGGGAAATACCTGAATGTGTCGTTCGAAGTTCCTATTTCTGGATCATTTTGCCATTGTGAAAACGCGTGCTGTGTGCGGTCGGTACTACGACCGAGTATCAATTAAAGCTAGGCATTAGTGCAGGTTACTGCCCTTAATGGTTGCTTGATTAGCTAAGATTGATAAACTTCTGAAGCTACGGGCAAAAATTATTTCATTTGTGATAGCAAATATATGGACACTCTTGGTTGAATTTTGCCACCGGCGTCCGCGTCGCCGTCACTCACCGTATATGCATACGTTATCTATATATATTATGACGGGGCGAGATCTAGGCTTACAGTATATATAGCGTCCACAGAGAACCGAACAAGATGGCTGAGTTGCCTCTCGCGCAAGCGTTAAACGCACAAGCGTCTTCGTCCTCTTCGCAAAAGTGCTACGCTTGCTCCTGTCAATGATGCACCGTAACATCACTCCCCAGCGGCGGATGTTACGGCGCTTGGTACGGCGGCAGCGAACTAGCAGGGTGATACGGTCCGAGTCTGGAAACGTGGACAACGTCCGTCTGGAGTGAGGGGGTCGAAGAGGCATTGTTTAGGGACGTGATCTCGTAGCTCACGTCACTGAGTTGTCGTAACACTTTGTAGGGGCCATGGTAGTGTGGTAGTAGCTTCCCTGATAAGCCGACTTGGCGGTTTGGCGTCCAGAAAAGTACCAGAGACCCCGTAGGCAAGTGCACGCTTTGGTGGCGACTGTCATAACGGTTTTTTTTTGTACTCTTGCGACAAGTGCAGCCGATCATGGGCAAGCTGACGGGCTGCATGGGCTCGAGAAACGACATCGCTGGCGTACTCAGTTGACAGGGGGCAGTCGAAGGGAGGAGAGTGTCAAATGGTAACGCTAGATGTCGGCCAAATGGCAAATAAAACGGAGAATAACTATATAGCTGTGTCGTGCCGTGAAGGGTTGTACGCAAAGGTGACAAAGGGGAGTGCTTTGTCCCAATCGCGGTGATCTGGTGAAACGTACATAGACAGCATCTGCGTCAGCGTTTGGTTCAGACGCTCGGTCAATCCATTTGTGTGTGGATGATAAGCGGTGGTAAGCTTGTGCTCACAACCTTACCACCGCTTATCAATATGCTTAACAATATGTAAACGCAAGAAAGAAAAAA
Organism: Rhipicephalus microplus; assembly: GCF_043290135.1. Taxonomy (NCBI): domain Eukaryota; kingdom Metazoa; phylum Arthropoda; class Arachnida; order Ixodida; family Ixodidae; genus Rhipicephalus; species Rhipicephalus microplus. Next base: position 163,420,401 of record NC_134705.1, on the reverse strand, counting down.
AAGTTGGCAGATCCCACGTACAGTGGGAATCGATGATATGCGAAGCGCGAATAAGGAAGGCTGATATGTTACTTTAAAATCACCACAACGTACGAGGTGGAGGTAAATTATATTGTACATGACTTCAGTGTCATGATCATCATGTTTGGATGTGTCGTTTACCTTCATCATCTGTTCACGTCATGTGATGCCAAATACAGTATATGTAAAGCTAGCAAAACAACCACGAGCACTCTATGAACGTGTTATATGCTCACACGCGTGTCATGATTGTCATCTTTGCACCAGTCATATACCTTCATCATCTATTGACGTCACGTAACAGCAATTTTGGTATATGTGGAGCTAGCGAAACGGCCGCGAGTGAATCATGAAGGGCCCGATAGACTTCAACGTAACCTTGATGCGCGCGCACGCTGGACACAGCGACGCTATAAGTTAGTGAAATCTTAGAACTGTATAGTCTGCGCCAGGCGCGACCAGCGTCCGTTAGCGTTCGTCGGCAAAGCCCGACGCCAACGGCGCAAAACGTGACATGCTGCATTTCACGCCCACTAGGTTACCCACACAGCACTGCGTCAACCTCTTTACGTGACGGAGGGATGCCGCACGCACTGAAACGCGCATGCGTCAAAGCAACGCAACGCTGCGCCCACCTGCGAGTATATGGCAAGACCGGCGACTGGCGCGGCAACGCGGGCGTGACGCTACGAAATGAACGCCAGTGAGCACGTGCGCTGTGTCAAGTGGAAGTGTATTGGCACCTTGACTGTAGCATGTAGTCATGTTGTCACATTACACGCATCTACGCATCTCATGATTTTCATGTTTGCATCAGTCACATACCTTCGTCATCCATTGACGTCACGTAGTACCAAATTTGACATATGTGAAGCAAGGAAAACGGCTGCGATCGCATCATGAGTCTGGCATGTAGCCATGTTGTTACATGACACGCATGTCCTCACTATCATGTTTGGAGGTGGCATTTACCCATGTCGTCCATTTACGTAACCTAATACCAAATTTGGTATATGTGACGCTAACGAAATGGCATGAAAATCAAGACATCCATGTCATGATTTTCATATGACTAGTCAAATATGCTCGTCATACAGTCATGTTTTGCCATACCAAGTTTGGTAATGATACCATTATCCAAACAGCTAGGAGAGCTAAAATATAGATAGATAAGATAGATAGATAGAGGAGCAACGTCAAACGTGGCAATAATTAACAGCGAAAATGCCGCATATACGAAGTCACGCACTGCGCCCCTCGCAAAAGAGGTGCTACAGTCGCCGCGGCGGCAACAATATCTATCTATCTATCTATCTATCTATCTATCTATCTATCTATCTATCTATCTATCTATCTATCTATCTATCTATCTATCTATCTATCTATCTATCTATCTATCTATCTATCTATCTATCTATCTATCTATCTATCTATCTATCTATCTATCTATCTATCTATCTATCTATCTATCTATCTATCTATCTATCTATCTATCTATCTATCTATCTATCTATCTATCTGATCTCATGATGAGCTGGCGGCCGTTTGGCTAGCTTCGCATATACAAAATTAGGTACTACGGAACGTGAATGCATTACAAACGTATGTGACTGATACAAACATGATAATGATGAAATACGTGTCATGTAAGAACATGACTACATTACACACCCAAGGCGCCAATACACTTCCACGTTACCAGGAGCGCGTATGCGCCGGCGTTCGTTTCTTCGTGTCACGCCAGTGATGCCTCGCCAGGCGCGTGCCGCGATGCGTTGCTTTGACGCATACGCATTTGAGTGCGTTCAGCGTCCTTCCATCACGAAGAGAGGCAGACGCAGCGCTGTCTGGGTAACGTCATCGGCGCCAAATGCAGCGTGTCGGATTTCGCGCTGGTCGCCACCGGTCACGGGAGAAGCGCCTTGCCAGCGGAGGGGACGGACGTGCGTCGCATGAGCTCCATACATCTTGGCCCGTTTCACCGCAACTCTTCGCCCTTTCTTCGTGAAACTTCCCCAGTGCATCTGTGAAGGTGAGCGGATAATTTTAACACCTTCGGAGCGGAATCACTCCCGTTTTTGACACTTCTAAACCACTTTTGTGCTTTGCCACGCCGTCGACGCGACGATGGGTGTATCCCCATTGATGGACGCACGGACGTGTAAAGTGGCTATGTGCCACAGGGTATGCGAGATGGCGGAAATTTGAGTGTTCTCTAGATGGACGCACGGACGGACAGACAGACAGGCTGGCAGACAGACGTGTAAAGTGGCTATGTGCCACAGGGTATGCGAGATGGCGGTACTTTGAGTGTTCTCTAGATGGACGCATGAACGGATGCACGGACGGACAGACAGACAGACTGGCAAACAGATGGACAGGTAGACGGACGTGTAAAGTGGCTATGTGCCACAGGGTATGCGAGATGGCGGTACTTTGAGTGTTCTCTACATGGACGCACAGACGGACGCACGGACGGACAGACAGACAGACTGGCAGACAGACGGACAGGTAGATGGACGTGTAAAGCGGCTATGTGCCACAGGGTATGCGAGATGGCGGTATTTAGAGTGTTCTCTAGATGGACGCACGGACGCACGCACGGACGGACAGACAGACTGGCAGACAGACGGACAGGTAGACGGACGTGTAGAGTGGCTTTTTCCCACAGGGTATGCGAGATGGCGGTACTTTGAGTGTTCTCTAGATGGACGCACGGACGGACAGACAGACAGACTGGCAGACAGACGGACAGGTAGACGGACGCGTAAAGCGGGTATGTGACACAGGGTATACGACGCGCGAGATGGCTTGTAATGCGTGACCACGACCTCCACCACCTGGTTCAGGCCTTTGTTCTCAGCCGCTTTGTTTATTCTCTACCGTATCTCTTCCTTTCTCGCACCGAGGAAGACAAAGTCAACTGCCTTATTCGTCAGGCGCATAAGTCAGCCCTGTCACTTCCCACATCTACCTCAACTGATCGGCGACTTCGATGGGTGTCCACAACTCCCTCACGGAGCTGACGGAGGCCCATCGCACGGCCCAGCTCCTCCGTCTCTCTCGCACACGGTCATGTCGCGCACTTCTCTCCACCCTTACTCTCTTTCCTCTATTGCCTCTTTCCATCTCACTGCCTATCCCTTCCCACGTCTCGTCCCTTCTAGCCATGGATCCCCTCCCAAAGAATATTAATCCCGAACACCACCCCTCCCGCAGAGCAGCGCGAGCCTCCGCGCGCTCTGGCGTAAGTTCGGAAGGCAATTCGACGTGGCCTATGTGGACGCCTCCACGTATCGCCATTACGCAGCCCATGCCCTCGCAGTCACCGACAACTCCCTCCGACCTATCGTTACTGCCTCCGTCTGTACTTCCACCTCTGTTGAGGCTGAAGAGGCAGCTATTTCCCTCGCCATTACACAAACCTCAGCAGAATACATTTCATTTCATTTCAGACTTAGGTAGGACGGGTGGCAATCCCAGACGCACACATCCTGCTGTCTAGCACCATTTCCTCTCGCCCCATTCATATCATCTGGGTACCTGCTCACGCGGATCATCCAGGCAATGAGGTGGCCAATTCTATCGCTCGCGATTTGACCGACCGAGCAAGCCCGCCCCCTCCCGGGATGAATACACGAGACGTGCTTCTCACTTACCACGGCATCACGTTGCACTACCGCCTGTCCCACCTCACCTTCCCCCCACCACACCAATCCCTTTCCCAGCACCAACAACACCTGTGGCGCCAACTTCGGGCCCGCACCTTCCTTACTCCTGCACGTCTTGCCCTATCCCCCCCCCCCCCCTGGACCGTACTCGCCGGCCTGCCGCTGTGGCAGCTCAATCGCCTACTATGAGCACATACTTTACTCCTGTCCGCCACATTTGCCCCCTGCCTCTTGGTACCTCAGAAGTCCACAGCAGTGGGAGGCTACTTTGTCCAGCACCAGACCGGACCTGCAACTTCGGCTGGTGACTTGGGCGGAGGACGTCGCGGCTAGGCACTGCCTGGACGCCACAACCGGCAGCCTGAAGGCCGCCTACTACGCCGCTTTTTATTTTCTTTAAATATTATTTTACTTTCTTGGCCTTCTGACGAATAAAGTTTTTCACCTACGCCGGCCACGGTGACGGACGCTGGTCGCGCCTGGCGTCAGACTATTGTGTGTTCGCGTTTTCCTAGCGTAGCGTCGCTGCGCCGAGCGCGCGCACGCGTCAACGTTACATCGGAGTATATGCACGAAAAGGCTAGCGTTTCCAACGCTTTGCTAAGACGGGGCGGTGGTGGTTCCTACCCGTAGCCTTGCGTTCCACACCTCATCACCTTTTAGACGGGCGCGTACAGACGTCTCAGAGCCACGCGCTTCGTTTTTCAAGATAACTGTCAGGTAGCGCTCATGTCTCACGTTTGACGTTACTTGATGCGCTCGTTCGTCTCCCCTGCGCGCTCGGTCCAGAATACCATTCACCGATTTTTTTGCGCAGAACATCAAATAAATGTTTTGTTCGCTTTCTCCACACGCAAGACTATCCTCTTTCGATGACATTTGCCGACTAACATGCAGATACGGGGCCAATTTTTTAACATCTCGTTCTTTCTAGCACCTTTAGCCATCATTGATTATGCGATAACTCTTCGGTTATTTCGAACACGCGCTATTGCGATTCGAGCGCACATAGAATCGAATAGAACGTTGGTCGATTCGTTATTGTAAAGCTTGCCGAAGCACAACCCAATTTTAGTGGAGTATACCTAATTAGTGTTTAAACCGACACAGAAATAAATGAGGGAAGCTTGCACTACTTTGCGCAAAGCTTGGTGCTATGTAGCAGATTAGCTTCGGCTAGTCGGGCTGTGGATAAGGAACCGCAACGCCCGTGGTGATCGGCGTTGTTGGTCGAAGAAGTGTCAGCCAGGACACGGCTCGGTTGTGGCCTGGCTGCTTTTTATCACAAGTTGGTGCGCAGCTGTGGTGCCTGCTATGGCAACGGTGCAGCAGAGATTTATTGTTAACAGACGTGTGACTGCCAGTAGTGAGCAACGTGAATTCTAGGGAAGGATGGGAAGGGAAGATAAGCGGGGGCGTTATTTCGGAGGCCCCATTGTTGGTTAGCCTCCAGCCGGACGTAGTACCGAAGCACCAGGACGCACGTCCGAGTCCCAAACATATCCATGCATGTCCGATTCCGGTTGCTCTAAAGAATTTCTATACGCATCGCCGTAAGCAAGCTGGAGTTAAATGAGGCAGCCTGTATACTTTCAGGACGTTAGCGTGACACGCTGGTGCGCGGACAGGGCTCGATGGACAAAGCCTTGGTGCTCCTCCTAAAGATACTCCAAAACAAGCGCCCATCGTGTCAGTACAATTGATCACAATGTCACCACGTCATTGTCACCACGTCATTGGTGTTCGGAAATATTATGCGGTACATCAAGTAACAAATGATGTCGTTCACTCATGAGTAGTGGTGGGTAGAGAGCAGCGGTAATCGGAATCCCAGAGGATACTACTAATAATGCGCACGCAGAAACTGAACGCCAAAGAACATTCCATAACGGGTACGCTCCATCCCACAGATTAATACTTACTGTGGCCTGAACGCAGTAAATGTAGAAGTACTTGAACTCTGAAACCTTTTTCCCGTCTTCTAGTTTGATCATGATATCTGCATTGTTGTATGCTTTTAGTTCCTCGGTGCTGAAAATAGAGGGGAAAGAATGGCTTGCATTAAAAATAAAAACATTGAAAAGGTTTCATAATTTGGTTCTGGAGCAGTGGTAATAGAAGATATTTTCAAAGACAGAATCAGGTTGTTCGGAGCTAAAATTATTCAGTGTATTTTTCAAGTCCAATTTTTTAACAAACGCAGCGATCTCGTAAAGGTACACCCACATTTTCTGCGAACGAGTCTCGAAAAAAAAAATGGTTAGGAGATATTTTTGAAACCATGAGTTTGCAAGCAGCATGGAAAAAAAAGTATTGGCAGCGCGCAAGAATGACTCCGCTTGGCCTTTGAGGAACGAGTTTTTTGTATTCGAAATCACAGCATGACCACGAGTGAAGTAAAGCAAGAATGGTGGGAAGCAACGGCAGGCTGCCGCACGCGATCGCTTCATCCTCATTTACCACACCAGCTTCGTCTTCTTTGAAGAAAACGGCACACCACACAGAAACACGTCTACGTCACCTTAAGCAGGTGCACCACCATTCAGGACATTTAACCGACTAACACTGCCAGTGGCCATCGCTTGATACTGGTGACCGCGCTGCCGGTGACCATGACTATAGCACAGATAAACAACTGGTGCCTCAATGCTCACGCGGCCCCGCCGCGGTGGTCTAGTGGCTAAGGTACTCGGCTGCTGACCCGCAGGGCGCGGGTTCGAATCCCGGCTGCGGCGGCTGCATTTCCGATGGAGGCGGAAATGTTGTAGGCCCGTGTGCTCAGATTTGGGTGCACGTTAAAGAACCCCAGGTGGTCTAAATTTCCGGAGCCCTCCACTACGGCGTCTCTCATAATCATATAGTGGTTTTGGGACGTTAAACCCCACATATCAATCAATCAATCAATGCTCACGCGAGAGACATAGAACGTGATCCCGTTCTAACCAAAGCAGACGCACCGAGTCTGACGGAAACGTGCAAGCCCACAGGTTCAGACACTGTTTCATCATGGCACCAAGATCAAAGACGCCGAGGACTGGTTGGTTGACTTCTAGTGCGTAGCTGCCTTGAACGAATGGAACATGAAACGACACGGCCAAACTAGTGTGCCATTGTGAGCAATAAGAGCTCTAACACGCGAGTGCGAGGCAAGTAGCATCAAAACAGATATAACGTGATACGTGGATGGCACTGTTGAAACCAGCCGGGAAATAACGGGTGCTCGATCACTGTCCTTTGGCACTCCCGCTTCGCTATAGCGCAGCGGTCAAACGACAGATGATTCTGTGCGATCTGCCTCTAGCGAAGATAACACGAAGAACATTTCACGAAAAACGAAGTGCAAGACGTACACTAAAATGCGCATATCATATTGCTCACGATAGTACTTCTACTTGGAGGACAGATCAGGTACATGATACCTGAACCAGAGGACGAGATGACGTCGCGGCGCCAATTCTACTGCCAGCTGCTGGATACTTACACCACTGCTGATCGCCAAGAAAGAGCGGAACGAGTAATCCAGGCCCGTATCGGGATGCCAAATGAAGCTGCGACTATTCCTACGGGCTGATCAGAGAATGATAAGACAACTTCTCCTAGGAAAATACGTTGCGTCACCTGATGCAGGGAGCTGAGGAGCAGCTTCTTGCTGGCCTTGTACGGAGCCCTCTGACGATAGCCACCGAATTCGTGTCCGAGACCCTCACGATGAAAAAGATGCTTCAGCCTCGATACACCCATTGCAAGCATCATCAAGGACGAGCTGCACCAGGCCCTTCGTGGCCCTGTGAGTCTCGATAACACCACACCCGCCCCGGCTGACTACCACCATGCGACACACATGCGGAAGCCTTGAAACGCCCTGCTCCCTCTTCCCCGCTAGTTCAGGCACCACCGACGGTTTCGCTTCAGTCGGCGCAGCCGCTCCTGTACTACAAGAATACACGCATACCGCCACCTTTCATTTACACCGATCCTGCACATCTTGCCGAGATACCAGCATGTTTACTCGACGACAGAAGCGCGTCGCCTCGGAAATGTGATGTTTGGCACACTCATGATCACCGACCTCTCTTTCTACCGCGGTGAAGCGGACCATTCGTACCGCCATTGCCCATACCGGCATTTCGGGCAGCGGGGCTTCTAAGCATTATTCAGTGCCTCCTCGGTATTTCCAACGACCTCGGGACATTGACGACTACCTGGCTCTAGCAGCGCATGCCACCGCCTTTCTCGTGTATTCGAAATCACAGGATGACCACGAGTGAAGTAAAACTGCCGCACGCCATCGCTTCATCCTCATTTACCACACCAGCTTCGTCTTTGAAAAAAGCAGCGGGCAGACTGTGAACGGCACGCTCACCGTCGCCGAGGTGCTTTCCAGCTCCACCCTAGTCACATGCTGGCACGCAGTCCTGCAGTGCCCGCCGGGAAGTCTAACGAAAGCAACCTTTGGAGGCGAGGTCGCTGGCAGTCTACGAGCTGAAGACCTCCGATGGGCGGCTTTCTCTGGATATACCGGCGCTGAGAGAAGGCCACGCCGGCAGTCCTTTACTGGATACCGGGGCTGACTAATCGACACTAAACGGGAAAATGACCACACTACGAAAGCAGGTAATCACGCCCTGGCATTGCTCCGTGACAGCTGGTGACCACATCGTCTCTCCGCTTGGAACCTGCACGAGTAGAGTTCGGGTCTGCGGTTGTGTTTTCGTAGCAAATTTTCTTGTGTTGTGTCAGTGTTTCCGTGACGTCCTTCTTCGTGTTGACTTCCTGCAGGAGTATGGAGCTGGTATTGATCTCCAAGAGCATCGCATCAGCTTCTCAGCCGACCGAGCGATCGACGAGCAGCACGACTAACAACGTGTCGACGTTTTTCGTGCTTCTGCTGACGCTCCCTCCAAGAGCCGGTGTTATAGTAGACCGACGTTACATGCTGTGGATTGCGAAATGGTGAAGCAATTGCAGAAAGTAGCTTTGGACACCCACTGGCTCAAGGTGTTTGTGTGGATCGGAGTATCATACATCTCCGGGGTGACCGATCTCCACTGCTGGTTACCAATATCAGTAACGAACCCTTTCCGTGGCACATCGTTAGCGTTCGCAGACGAATTGGGAAACGTTCCCACCTGCTTCACATCGGAAGCAGTGAGGGGCGCGGATGCGTCTCTTGACAATATTAATATTTCTGGCCTACCATGGAATAAATGAACATAACTGCGCAAACCCTTGCTTGGATTCAAGTCGTGCTTCACCACTTCCTCAAAAGTGCGCAAGACTTCAATCGGTAGGCACAGAATCATCACTTACGATGACGCCCGCCCAGTACATCAGCACCCCTACCACGTGTCAACGAAGGAACGCGAAGCCATTCGCACGCAAGTACGAGAAATGCGTCGTCTTCAGTCGTCCTAACTGAAAAATAAAGACGGAACGCTACGCTTTAGCATCGATTACCGGAAGCTAAACAGAGTGATTAAAAAGGACGTGTACCCACTGCCACGCATCGATGACTCAGACAGATTACGCCACGCCCAGTACTGGCCGATTTCAGTTTATGAGCGAGACCACGAGAAAACTGCCTTTGTGACCCCCCAATGGTCTCTATGAAATATGAGTATTTCATATTGGTTTGTGTTCAGTGCCCGCAACTTTCCAGCGAATGATGGACACTATGCTTACTGGTCTGAAGCGGCAGACTTGTCCTGTACAACTTGACACATTCTCTTTTTTTCTGAAACATTCGAGCAGCATCTTCACAGCCTCAGCGGTGTACTAGAGCCTATTCTATTGATAGTGTCACTTTGGCTATGAAGAGCTCAAATTCCTCGGCCATGTAGTGAGCGGAGTCCCACCCGATTCCGAGAAGCTTGCCGCTGTAGCCGCTTCCCGCCTCCTACCAATAAGAAGGCTGTTGGGCGATTTCTGGGCTTGTGCTCCTGTTATTGATGATTTCTTAGAGGGTTTTTGAAGACAGCGGAACCCTAGACCCGCATTACACGAGACGACACACTGTTTGTATGGGCTACCGAGCAACAGGCTGCTTTTGCCGAACTACGACTGCGGATGCAGTCAGCACCCGTTCTTGCTCATTTCGACGAAGATGCCGACATCAACATGGCTAAGAACGAGTAATAGCCTATGCCAGCTGCTCAATGTCCCGTACCAATGTAAATTACACGACTCCAGAAGAAGGGCGTCTCGCAGTAGCATGGGCGATCACCAAGTTTCGCGCGCACCTATATGATCATCCGTTAGAAATGGTGAGGGACCACCATGCCCTCTGCTGGTTGGTGAACATACGTGATCCGTCAGGGCGATTGGCCCCGTTGGAGCTTGCGTCCACTGGGATTTGAGGTGAACATCGTTTATAAATCTGGATGGAAGCACGAAAACGCTGATACACTATCGCGTGCAGTCGTGCATTTAATCAGTCAGGAAGAAGAGAACTATTATGGTTTACTAGGCGTCCTTAGCTCATCGGACTTGAGCAGACGGCAGCGAGAGGATGAAGAGATTCGACAGCTCATCGACTATTTGAAGGGTCATAGTGCCGTTATTCTGCACCATCCATATCGCGTCGTGACGTTTTTCTGCTTCCGGGATAGTGTCCTGTACAAGAAAAACACCCGTTCTACGAGCTACGCTTACCTCCTTGTCGTTCCGAAGGACACGCGGGACGACGTCCTCTTCGCGTGTCATGACGAGCCCACATTTGGTCATCTAGGCTACTCGAGAACACTCGGCAAGCGTGAAGCAGCACGTTAAAGCTGTCGTGAATGCCAGCGTCGAAATTCGGCTCAAGCAAGCCGGCTGGATTACTTCAACCAATGGACCCATATCACAAGTCATTTGACCAAGCCGGCATGGATATTCTCGGCTCATTTCCTTTATCGACCGAAGGCAACAAATGGGTGATTGTAGCAGCTTACTATCTGACAAGCTATGCCGAGACAGAGGCGATACCCCTAGCCACGGCTTCTGAGGTAGCGCAGTTCTTCATGTGACACATTCTCCTGTGTACTAATTGGTAACATACCCCTTGCTCATTGTATTGCCTACCCTCTCCTTAAAGCGCACCAGTGGGGGCGACGAACGCGGTGCTAGCAGAGATCAAATAAGCCGGCCCAACTCTGTCGCTTGATGGGCGCATAGAACGGTATCACTGGGTTCGAGTTCTTTCGTCGATTGCTGCTCAAGCAGAGAGGAAATGCCCCAGACGTTTTAAAAGAGCATCACGAATGAAGGATCCCGTAGTGACGTCACTAAAACTGCGATGTTGGTAAACCGCATGGCACGCGCACTGTCACGTTTCGCTTTAATGTTAATAAGTCACTCGCTAGTTATTTTGTTGCTGACGGGCAAAGACCAATAACATTCTGGACGCATCGCAATCATACTGAAGCATGTCCAACGCGATGTGATCACGGTGCCTCCACGTCCTTTAGGGCACTGCAGGTGTTGATGAACCAGTGCACTGTGGATCTGCGACGATCTGGTACATTGAATAAACGCCGGAGAAGGGAAACGGCTCTTACTCGAGCAGCAATTGTGAAGTGATTCCCAAAAACGTGGTCGCGATCAATGGCGCGCGTGCTATCTCGGCAGGTAGGAGTGGACAGCCTGTGTATCCCTCTACGTGCGTTCGAAATCATTTTTCCTTAAAGCGGCCGTATTCTTTTACACAGGCGTTTCGTAGAGATTGAACCGTACTTCACTTTGTATTACACACCATTGTTGCTATCACATTCATTGCTTCGCCCTCGCACTGAAAATTCAAGTCATTCGGTAAGAAAGTAAAAGCACTCACTTGCCATTCTCGTCTTTAAGCCGAACGCCATTTTCATCAATCTTATCATTCGAGACGTAGAAGAAGGTCTCTATAACGAAATAAACAACAGTTTTGTGAGCAACAAAGAAATGTCAGCCGCGTCACAAAATTGACAATATGCTCTCATGCGCGCATGTACCAACAATTTCGTACATGAATGAGCCCGACATCTGCAGTATACTCGTGTGCAAAAGTACACGGACCACGGGAGCGCGTACCTAAATCACTGTCTGCGCCATCTAGTGGCAAACTGTTCGCTCTCGGATAAGTGTTCTGCATGACGAGACCGCTGCCCAGAGCATAGCTATGACGCAATTCGTCAGAGAAACGCTCTCGACAACCGAAGACTCGCCACAGACGGCGCAGATTGTAAAAGTACACGGATGGCATTGATTGATGAACTTTTGCTCACGAGTGCACATGCATGACGTGGCAGACGTTCAAACCAGTGCCCTCACTTGAGGTTTGCTGTGTGTCGTACATATATCGCAAACCAGCCCCTCATCTTTATCTTTTCTTTTGTTGACCTCATCAGCTTTGCAATGAAAACTCCTATACTGCTGCAGGATTTCCACCGGCTATCCAGTGAAATTCGTCAAACGGCGAGTGAAAAGTCGCCAAAACTAACCATATTTCTTAAAATTCTACCAAACCGCTCAACATATGTGTGGCCTGACTGGTAATAAAAATTCCTAATTACGCACAGCCGCCCAAATATTTAGCTGTCTTGCGCAAGCGCCTACATTTTTCTGCATCAGCGCCGTACGACGGAGCCAAGTAGTGAACAGAGAGAGATAGTAAGAGCATGGCCTCAAAGCGCGCTCAGCTGGGCCCATCGTCGGCTTGGCTGTGCCTTCGTGAGAATCTCGCCTCGCATTAACTCACCTCAGAAGGAAAAACAACTATTGCCCGTATTTTATGTACCGAAGATCAGCAACTAAACAAGAAAATGAAATCAGCGGATATGTCACGCGCCCCCACGCATGAGAAGCTAACAAAGGTGGTAAGAGGGCCGATAGCTACGCCAAACGTGCTGCAATGCTTCAAACATATCGAAATGCCATCGCTAAGGGAAGCTGGCAAACAAAAAACGTTGGCTCAATTCACACGCGAATTCTCACTCATAAGAAATAATCTTCGTTAACTTCGTAAATTGTAGAGAAATTTCGTTGCATCTGAATAAAACGAAACGTAATGCATTCGCGATGAATTTTATGCATGATGTTCGTTCCAAAGTGCGGAAACTTCCACACTTCGGGAGTACGAGTGCTATAACAAGATAAGTTGCCAGATAGCTTCGCAAGTTCTTCCAGTAAGAAAGTGTAGTGTTTAGCACTAAAATAATATTCCCGCAAGAGTAATTTTGTAAACGCCCAGTGGGATCCTTCCAAGACGACCGACAGCCAGCAGAGTGCGCGGTGGTTGCGGCGGTGAAAACTATATTTTAGTGCGTGGTGGTCTGTTATGATGGTGAAATGACATGTGAATAGGGCCACAATTTTCCTACGGATCAAACGAGAGCGAGGCATTTTGTTTCGGTGATTGAGTAGTTCCCTTCGGCGGCGGATAGGAGATGGCTCGATAAAATGGGCGCACCCGATGGTTGAACGGTGGGCCATAACTGCACCGGTTTCGTGGCCACTGGCGTCGATGCGGACTTTGCAGGGGCGACAATGCCCAAATTGGCCACAATAGGTGGTATTAGCAACGGGATCAGTGTAGAGGATACTGTAACCGCATGCACGCAATTTCTTCGCGACAGCGACAAACGACAGCGACGAGGGACAAGATTTGCTATCGCAGAGGCCCATTCGTCGCCGGTGCTTGTTGCGTCGTGCTTTTATGGAAAACTAGAAAATGTCGCTTGTCGCCCGGAAGCCAGCGTGGCGATTTCCGAAAACATGGCTGCGCCTTGGTCCCTCGCTTCAGTTGCGATTCGCTCTCGATGTTTGTTATCCGCGGGTACTTCAAGAAAATCAAGGTGTCGGCTACCTATTTTACATTCTCACCTCAGGCGGGGAGTGATAGAGCGGCCGTATTTTGTCCTAAATCTTCTTATTGAAGATTTGTTTTGATGTCTTGACGCTTTGTAGCAAGCGGCAATCGGGTTGCTTGCTACAATGCGAAATCATCGTGCGAAGGGCGTCGTTGCCGTCGTGGCGTACGCTTCTGGGCAGCCTGTCGTGGTTAAACGCGAGATTGCAAAATAAGACGGCCGTGAAGAGCTTTTCACTGCCGTCTTACAAGACGGCCGTGAAGACAAGACAGTAATAACACAAGACAGTAATAAATTTGGCATTTGAACATGTGGTTGCAGCCATCGCGCCGCGACGGAGCAAGTTTGTCGCGGCCGCTTTTCTCTGTCGCTAGGAAATCGCATGCAATGGGTTAGGACTTAAGGTTGTCAAGGTAAGACAGACATATTGGCCACCCACGCAAGGAAGTACCACACCCGCTCGGAAGAGGCCGGAGCAGTGCATAACCGTAAGGGCGTGACCTTAAACTGGAAACAATCGTCTGGAGTCACAAAAGCGATCTTTTCGTTCTCCATTTCGTTGACAGCAATTTCCCAGTAATTCAGAGCATTGTCAATACACGGTAGTGGATAAAGGTCTGTTTTAGCTTTTTTTTAGTGATCTTGTTCAGATGTCGGTAAAGAACACCGAATTGCCACTTTGTTGACAAGAACTACGGGATAAGCCAGTATGACCGTCGATGCACCGGAGAGGCATCGCTGGTGTTAATGCGGTGCTTTGCAGCATACGTTTGCCCTAGAGGATGAGTAGAGAGGGAAGGGTAACATAGGGAGGGAAGGCAGGCGTGATACGGCAAAACGTCTAGTTCATTCATTTGTTTCACATTAAGAGAGCGGCTTGCTAGTGAAGACTGGAAAAGTCAATGTTGTGGTAAAGCCAAGTGACTCTACTGGGTCGGGGTTGTAGTGGGCTGATGAGTGGACTTTAAAATATGGCTGGACATGTGTGCGAGTTGAAGGCCACGTGCTTTAGCAGTGACCCAACATGTGTCGAATTCGTTCGCATTGAAAGCAAGTCAGGCTGGGCATGTCCGCGAGTTGAAGGCCACGTGCTTTAGCAGTGACCCAACATGGGTCGAACTCGTTCGCATTGAAAGCAAATCAGCCTTTAGTCGGGTGTCTTCACACATGGTGGTTCTTCGTGCAGAATGGTTTGTATGAGCGATATGGTTGACAGAGGATCACTCTGCGCCAGTGCCTTCAAGGGTGCCGGTGATATGGATTCAATTTCGTGGCGAAGGATTTTTTATAATGTCGTCAAAGTATGGAGTGTGCTGGGTGTGAACATGTGCGCAGCACAAGTCCTCCCAAGTTAACGTCACAGCAGTGTGGTGAAGACTGGTGAAGTGGTGGGCAACGTGACGGCTTTAGGCTTCCTCAGAGAGTTTACACCGCGAGATAGCATCTTGAACCGTTGAACAGCTTTTGAAAATGAAGTAAATGCCGTTGTCTCAAAGCGCCTGAGCACGTGCACTGCCTTGTTGGCTTTGAACAGGGGGATGTCAAGTTTGCGAGAAAGGGTCAAGACATCTTGTATATACGCACCAGTGGCGACTCCATCGATGTCTGAACACTTATGTCAAGTTCTTAGCGGCTGGCTTGCAGCCGGCAGATTGGCCCAACAACTCGCGTATGTTGTATGCGCTGCAGCTGGTTATCGTTTTCGTATTGTGGAACCACGCCTGTCATTTTCATTACCGGAGTGGTGCTGCCGGTGTCAGTGCAGTGCTTTAATGAACTGGTTTGCCCTAGCGGACGGGTTTGGTAGGGGTAGGAGACGGGCAGATTGGGCATGTAATGTAGCTGGAGCGACCAACATCAAGGGGAGATGACGCTGCCGAGGGTAATTCTCCTAGCGTTCGTTTTGTGTACAAGTATCTGCCCTTTTGATTGAAGCTAATTAATAACTCTCGTGTTAAGGATGATAGTTCACCGAGCGCAAATTAGAATCAGCTCTTCTGCAGGTGCGCGATCACCATATTTAGGTGGCCTTTCATGTAGGTTTCAACAGTTGCAAACATAGAAACAACATCCGTGGAGAGCGCTTAAATTAAGTAGGCATACGGACTACTTGATAGGCGCATAGGCATTTACATATGCAGTGAGCGAAACAGGAGTCTGCTTAGCGGGAAAGCATATTGGCTGAGGTGGCAACAGGGTAAGCGTCGGTATTTTAGATGCGAAGCATCTTAGAGCGAAGCACGGTGTAAGATACAAATATCTTACACCGAGGAGTGGGGTGAAATCCTATGTGCGGTGGCGTGACCACCCCTCCTCGCTCTCTCGCCTGGCAACGCTGACGAAGGCAGCGTCTGCTGACCAACGCTCGCTCCACTAGGCATTGTAGCTCAACCGTCTATTCTCTAGGCATCCCTCCCTGTGTCGCCGGTGTTGTTTACACCATAGAGTTTTCCAAAATCAACTACAGGAGACTACGTCGCTGCGATCGTTCAGCGACCATGAGAATGATGGGTACTACACACATTTCCCTAGTCTTCGTACTTGCGGGCAGCGAATCGGCTTCGTTTATTGCTGTGTTTCGGTTTTGTTTTGAAAGAAAGATTCAACCCTTTTGAACTTTGTGACCAGATTTGGAAAGGTAAGTCTAAAAGAATAAGGTGGTGAAGCGCAACCGCTGAACATTTGCTGATTTTTGTTTCATGAGAAAACAACTCCAAGTCGCACGAAACTACACGGAGCGAAAAGCAGGCCAGAATTACGAATATTAGACAAACGTGTGTACTACCCATCATTCCCATGCTCGCTGAAGCGCCGTGCGTTGCAGCTCCCATAGACACTAGCGCCAGAGTTCCCTCTAGTGTATATTAGGAAACTCTACGGTGTACACCTTCACTGCGCATGCACGTCCCCTCTCCTCTCCTACTCTCTCTCGCTCTCTCGCCTGGCAATGCCCAATGCAGGTAGTGTCTGCTAGCGAGTTTTGCAATGCAAAAAATGCCGCCGCCATTTTTCCATGGAGAAAACTTGAGTATGGTGGGGGTATCGGGTCAATGTTGCGTAATTATGTATGGTTTGAGAATGCTTACTTGTTATTTCATCTTTATTATTCTTATTCATTGAATGAAGAAGTGTTGCCTTCAACGAGTGGTGGGACGCTGGTGTGCAATCCAGAGCAAGTTTCATCGCCTATAGGGGGCTCACGGGGTGGTTCAATATGGCGTCCACTGAGAGTATTGTAGTTAGGGTTGAAGTCGCTGAGCACATATGCGGCCTGAACTGCAGTGTTTCTTTTTCGCTTCGCGATGACTCTACCTTTTGCAGTTGCATATTATGCACCACTTAGACGCTTCAGAAACTCGGATACGATGCCTCGTTGAAGGCGAAGAGGTCCTGAATGCCAAACACATCACTTGTTGTGGCGTGAAGGTCTGCAGCCGATATTTTCGACGCATCTTTGAAAAGGGGTGCGCTGCAATTGCTGGAGTGAGCGGATGCATATCACGTCGGCTCCGCAGTTTTCGCTTGTTTTCGTGGCGAAAATCATCAAGCGTCATCACATATTCTACATCAGCAGAACGAGCTCATCACCAGGAACCAGGGGACACGCAGCTCCAGGCAAGGAGGCGTTGCTCCAGGTGAGCATTTCAATTGTCACGAAGATACGGCCGTTTTTGTGCCAGGAACGCGTAGCAAGAAGCCCAGCCCCACGCCCGTAGGCACGTCACCAGCGTTCCCACTGATGGTGCGTCGGCAGCCCAGCCTCGCGTCTGGTGAACAGCGAAGCACTTTTCCTGCAACCTTCTGGCCGCGGCTGGCGTTCCGTAGAGCCAAGTTTCTTTACATTTGCTGACCATTCTCACAATTCTCACAATAATGGAAGTCACCGTAGAGGAGCACAGTGTCACAGAGGAAGAAGTAGATAAGAGCAAGGGATGGAAAGAAGTCAGGAACAGAAGGTCAAGCCGGCAAGACTCCCAACATAACGGGAGCAACTCGTCGCCGACGCGGTCTGTTGAGCGCAACGATGCACCCAGGAAAGGAACACTAGTCCAGATACGCAAAGCATGCAGGATGCCACATTTTTCAAGAGGGCGTTACAAGATTGCCATCAGACCAACTGGAGGAATCCAAATATCTGGGCACGGCGTGGTCAACCTAACAGCGGTGGTGCAAGATACGGCGGCATCCCTTAAGAGGAACGGGAGGAGGATATCATCTGCCCGAACAACTATCAAAATATTCTGATCGCCAGTACACCTGATCAGGAGCATACCAATAAATATCAAACTATAGAACGTATCAAAGTTCAAGACAAGTTTTCCGAGACAAATGCTTACGAGACAGCGCCGGACATGACGGCCAAAGGAGTCTTCAAAGGAATCCCACTCAAAGAGGGCCCAAGAGACATCACAGCAGCTATAGTTACTACCGAAAATCCAACGTTGATTGGCACCGCAGAGACTCAGTAACACTATCACAGTGATTGTGTTCTTTGACGGACACATTTTCCGATACAGGGCAGCTCTGCACCGATGCTCACTATACTGGAAACAAGTGGATTTCTGTCGCAAATGCAACAGACTTGGACGCAGGGGAGACGTGTGTCCCAATCCTGACAACAAGCTTTGTGCTGGTCGTGGAACACCAAATCCAGAATAAGGTCATCGATGGGAACACAAATGCCAGCTATGCGGTGCGGACCATGCCACCGCAGACAAAACATGCAAGGCCAAATTAAAAAAAAAACATTGTGAAGCAGAGACTATGGCAAAGACTATGACAAGATTATGAAGACTACATCAAGAGAAGAGAAGGCTGCTTTTCGCGGAAAATCTGGTCTCCCAGAAGCAAAGGAACTGCGCTCAAGGTCCAGAACAAGGTTGAGCACGAGATCAAGATCTCCATCGACCCGTCGATCTTCATCCCATTTTGACTCCAGAAAACCGGGGACACGACGCCAATCTCGATCCAGGTGTCGGTCCACAACAAGGTCACCCACTACAGGAGATCCGAAATTTAAGGTGAGCTGGGCAGACGTGGTCGAGGGCGCGCGTCCGAGGGTTGACGGGGAGACTGCCATTACCAATGAGTTAAGGGATTTAAGGGACAATAACGCGCAGCTGAGGATAATGCTAGCACGTATGAGTGGTGAAATAAAAATCTTCAAAGAGAAAAAATGCCCAGTAGGCCAGGTAACTCCCGCTCCACATGCGAGCACAAAAGAAATAACTGACATCCGAGAGAACAAGATGGACCAAGGGGATGATTCCCCTCCTCTCAAACTCAAGGCTGAAGCGAGAAGTGTTAAACAAGATGACGCAATGGTAGATAGAACATTAGCTGATATAAAAAAGACCCTTGAGGAGATAAAAAATCTAATAAAAACGGGATGAAATGAACCAAATGGCTAAGGCAATAGCGATGATTATGAATAGCTTAGAAGTTCTAGAAACAAAGCAGTTACGAGGCAATGAACTCTCCTCCAGCACAGCAAAGCGCCACAATTCATATCACATCCTCAACCACAGAAATACATAAGATCACCCTCTCGCCAACCTCCCACTTCCATTCCAAGGTCACAACCGCAATGACGCGGCCAAAGAAAGCTTTCCGAATGTGGCAATGGAACTGTCGAAGATTAGGTCGTGAGGGCAATTTTCAAGCACCGTAAATAAAACGGGGACATGCTAACACGAGCGGTACACCTTCCAGTGATGGCCACGGTTCCACCAACAGCTACGTGGAGGGCTTTAGTCGATGCAGGCGTGAGGACGTTTTTGAGTAGGCGACACAGGTGAGCACTCATTATGGACACTTGAGCTCCAGTATCAACTAACGCCGTCAAAGAAATGCCGTCCACATACATCTCAATCAAGTTCGTATTAGTGGGGAGTGTCAACGGAAGATTTGGATCAGTGGATATTGATGCAGCACAACCTACCGGAGCTGCATGGTCTAGTTTTTCGTCCGAGAGGATCCATAGTTGACCGGCGACGGCTAGCGGCGTGGTTGGGGCGATGGGGAACGGCGGCGTTGAGGTGCCGGCGAGCGAGCGGTGGAGCGGCTGTTAGGGACGTCGGAAGAAGGGTACACACGACTGGGCGAATACCGACGGGAGTCCTCGTAAGGCCGAGAAGAGGAAAATGGGCTCCAGTTTGAGGGCGTCAGAGTGCTGTGGCAGTAGTGGGAGATATGGCCAACTCGGTGGCAGTGGAAGCAGATAGGTTTGTCGTCTGCAGTTCTCCATTCCCTCGGATTGCGGGATCGCGGAAGAAAATGTGAGTCATGGCGTGATGCATTTATTGTCATTGGTCTGGAGGTGGGTCGGGAGACAGAGCAGGCCACAGGAAAACCGAGCTTTGCAATTTGCTGCCTCACGACGGCTGGAATAATGGAGACCGCCAGAGGCGTTTGTGCGGCGCCGTCGTCGAGCGGATGTGGAAAAAATGGTGCCGGACTTGACGCTTCAAGCTCCCGTCGAACTATTCGTGTCACGCTGTCTTGCATGGGTGGTGCGGCACCGAGATTGGTGCAGGTTGATGTCACAGCCGTGTTGGGTGGCCGCGTAAATTGAGGCAGAACACGGTGGCTTTTAGCCATTTCGAAGCGGCGGAATTCCTTGATAATCATATCTGCGGTCGTGACGTTGGTGCACACGAGCAAGTTGAAGGCGTCGTCCGCGATGCCCTTGAGTATGTGGCCCACCTTGTCACTCTCTGTCATTTTCTCGTCCACTTTTTGGCTCAAGGCGAGCGTGCCCTATATGTACGAGACATACGACTCATTTGAGGACTGCACACAAGTGGCGAGTTACTTTCGCGCCCGCACGGGTCCCCAAAGATGTCGCGTAGTCTCTTTTTGAATGTATCCCAGCTGGTGAGCTTGGTCTTATGGGCGTCAAACCAGACACGTGGGGTGCCGTCCAAGTAAAATATTACATTGGCGAGCATATTGTAGGGTCCCATCGGTGTGTCTGGCTAACACGCTCGTACATACGGAGCTAGTAGTCAACGTCAAGCCCAGGTTGTGCAGATAATGTACCGGGATTGCGGGGGGTGGGCATCGTCAGGTAGGCAGTGGAGACTGACGGGTTGTTGTCATTGGTAGCCATGGCCGGAGACTGAATGGTGCGGCCACTGCGGAGCTTCATGGGGAAGACGGGGAATGTTCCACCTCCACCAAATATAATACGAAAAAAAAAGGGACACCGTATCGACGAGGCTGGGGACTGGATGTATTCAAAACCAGCAATAATGGCGTGACCAGTTCACCAGCGATTGAGCGGAGACAACCCTTCGTCTTCCTCGTCAGGCACACACGCGCGTCGCCCCCTAGAATATCAATATACATGCATGTAGCACTATTTTGGGTTTCCAGCCCATGTTTAAAACGATAGATAATTAAAGGCTTAATTATTTACTGTAGGAAGGAATTTAAAATAGCCTCCATTAAAAGTGCCTTTTATTTTCGAATTCTTCGCTCAAGTTATGTGGGACACCCTGCATATAGGCACTGCACCTTGACATCCAAGGTAGTGCCGGAACGAGATTGCTCCTGTGCGTTGTTGAACAGTAAAAAATACGGAGCGTTAATAGGGAGCGTTAATAGGGAGCTTTAATACGGAGCGTTAACGGAGCGTTAATTAAAAGTCGACTGCGGGTCTCTGGGTCCAACCGAATCTATCATTACTCATTAGAAGCGATTGGCGTGTTCCAGCATAGGAAACACCGGTTTATCACTGCGTGCTTGGCGTCTCCCCAGCAGAAAAAAATTGCGCTAAAATAGAAAACGATACCACCAAAGGAAGATTACTAAACAGATCGAGCACAAACCAGCAACTGTTTTTATTGACTGTAGAGCGTTGGTTAAAAAAGGAAATAGAGCATAGCTGCGCAAATGTGCTGAGAAACATCACGCGCTAACGCACGTTATGCATGAAAATCACAGCATATGCCCGGAGTGAATGATGATGAGTGGGGCGAAGCGTCCTTCCGTCCGTTCATCCATCCATCCATCCGTCCGTCCGTCCCACTGTCCGTCCGTCCGTCCGTCTGTCTGTCTGTCTGTCTGTCTGTCTGTCTGTCTGTCCGTCTGCCCTTGTCCGTCTGTCCTTGTCCGTCTGTCCGCCCACCCACCCGTTCATTCGTTCGTCCGTTCGCCCGCCCGTCCGCCCGTCCGTCCGTCCGCCTGTCCGTCTGTCCGTCTGTCCTTGTCAGTCTGTCTGTCCGTCTGTACTTGTCAGTCTGTCTGTCCGTCTGTCCTTGTCAGTCTGTCTGTCCGTCTGTCCTTGTCTGTCCTTGTCTGTCCTTGTCTGTCTGTCTGTCCTTGTCTGTCCTTGTCTGTCTGTCTGTCTGTCTGTCTGTCTGTCTGTCTGTCTGTCTGTCTGTCTGTCTGTTTGTCTGTCTGTCTATGTTCAGTCCGCACGTCTGTCCGTTAGTCCATTCGCTCATCTACAGTACTGCTATTTCACATTTCGCATCTTTCCATCATATATTCACCATATACATTACCGCTATTCAGCGGACATAATGACTAAACGAGCGATGGCACAGCCGCTCTAAACTGCATCGCCACGCGATTTTTTTTTGTGGCTTTATCACTCGTCGCGAATACAATGGGAGAGTTTCCGAGTATGTTACGGCACCCGTCAGCGGTAGAAGCGCCGCGACCCCGACATTGCATCTTCTGCGCAGCGCACACGGCACGAGGGAGTTTGTCGATGTGAAACCTTTGAATAAAGGTTCTCGATGAAGAGGGGGAGGGGATTATTAAAAAAATTGAGGATAGAGGAAAGATCGACTACTAAAAGGAAACTAATTTACCAGATGGCTTGCCGCTTAATGTAAGTTTGTATGTGGTCGTGGATAATACAAGCTGAAACTCTGTGAGCGCGGAAGAATCGGCTAATGAGAGGCATAATTCAGAAGGCATAAAACACTGGCAACGATCAGAGAGATAAAAGAACAATGCTGCACCTGCTCTGTAATCAGAGAGCACTGAGCAACTTTGGCGCTTGGATTCGTCGGACAACGACGTCGCAATTAAGAGAGGTCGCTTACGAAGTGACGAGCATGCCTTCCCTTTTCTAGCTATTTTCTATTTTTCTTGATTTTTCTAAATACATTTGGAGTGTTTTAAGGGCTAATAGCTGCTGTAAGGAGCCCGACAACTCTTTCAAACACGAACAAAACTGCGTATAAGGAGAAAGAAAGTAAAATAAACGACAGGGGCCTTGCTGCTGAATAACAACTTCGCACGGCACACACAGAGTGGTGGTGTGCATTGTCAAGGTGTTAACACCACTTGGAAACATTGATTCCGGAGGCTCAAAGCCCTTTGCATTCCCACGTCCATGAAGAATGCGAACGAAGTACGCAGCTGCTTACGCTTGCAAGCCACTTGCACCGGAACTAAAATGGAACAGCAATGTTTAGAAATAAAAATTGACAACATTACAACTTTTCAGCAAAGAAGCAGCTGTTTTTCTGAAGAATCTGTATGAATTCTCTTCTTTCTCATTGCTACAAACAAGAAGGTTGTTGTGAATTACCTTTTCTGCTGTTTACCCACCACGGCTGCATTTCATTCGGTGCTTTGTCAGTGTTCAGTCTACAGTAATCTTTTGAGTAAAGAAGGCAGTCGCACAACCTTCAGTTCGCGCATTACGCACATGGATATAAATTAGCTGCTTGAAGGTGTATTGCTGTGTTCCGTCATGGCCGCTCGATCACCATGGTTCCGTATTGCAAGTCCCGTTCGGGGAGAACACCCGGTGTTCCTTCTCACCGATTCCCAAACAATACTCAGCTGTGCGGTGTGAGACAAAAGAATATGGCGACAGACAACGTCATCACGAACGACAAGTCCGCATCGACAGTCGTATGCAGCAGAAACTTGTGTGATGAACACTATGTGCCAGCGTTCCACATCAGAAAACTAATTCCTAACGGCGCGCGCTCTTTACTCTTTTCGAGAACTATCCTTACTACATAATTTCAAGTGCATAGAAGCCTCGCAAAGAACTTGCTTCACGAGTTTGGACCCTACGTTCAAAATTCGAGGAAGTGCAGGGATTGCTGAGGGAATAAAAAAAAAGCGTCCCAATATTATCGCGAATGTGATGGAAGAAAGCATTCAGCGTACCCAGACGATTTTGTGAGGGGTGTGTGGTACGCGGCTTTCCGTTACAAAGAGGCCACGATCATGCGGGCACTTCGGGGCTTGCGACACTGCCATCAAAGCGCCCTCTTCAGTGGTGTATAGGTTCAAGCCCAGCATCATCAGGTATCAGCAACGCCATAAACGAATTGTGCGTCTTCAATGATAAAGCAACTTGTTTTTCAACGCGCGGTGAGTGGAGAAGCGTGCCCGAACTCATGCGTTCGCGCACTGTACGAAGTGGCGGCAGATGGCAGGGTCGCAGCGCCCCCCTCAAAGGAGTGGCGAGAGGCATGTACTACACCCATCGCGAAGGCCGTAAAAAGGGAGCGTGCAGGTGCAGAGTTCGGCCGTGAAAGGGGCTACCTGCTACTACTGCTACTAGTACGCACGACCTACGGCTCATGGAGTTTCACCTATAAGAGAACATTTCTGTATAATAAAGCGATACCGAGTCCTCCCTTACACAGCTGTCACTTTATGTTGATAAAAAAAAACGCTTCCAAAACCTCGCAAGCACACGTGCTTTTTTGCTGTGCCTCGGTATCTTGGTCTGTTCAAATCGTGCTTCACCTTCACAGGCTGCGATGTGAGCAGGCAAATCGTGCATGGAACGATCTGTACTGAGCGACCACTTTTGTTGGAATCGAAGCGAAGGCTGCAGAACCTAATTGTTTGCATCCTACCGCCGGTGATTGTAGTTTCGAAACGGCGCTTAAATTTTCAGAGTGAAATGTGCCTATACGTTGTACGTGCAGCGATTTCAGACAGGACGCTGATCACAGTGGTAGTATATTTGTAGTTCTTTTAATTTATCCTTTGTGACTGTGCTTTTGAACGCGCGAGAACGTCCCGCCCTTTTGCGTGTACCTAGAACGCTCAGTGGTGTTTGCGTAACTTTTAATAGCATTACGAGACGTGCACCAAAATGGCGCCAAAGTGGGGAGGTTTAGAGAAATGTTCACAGGCGCTGCGGGCTTTGAGGGCGTAGCAAGTACCATGCAGGTTTCAGAATAACGTTTGCCTCTCATAGGGAGAAATACAGGAACTTTAGTGGCCCCACAAACCCAAATGCGCAGAAATTACACATAGCCTCGACAATAGCGCTTTGCGGGCCTCGCGGGCCGCACGCGCCGAACGCTATTTCAGATTTTATGCGGACGGACTGCAAACACGAACGGCGGCTCACGTTACGGCGCATGCGCAGTGGCAGCGACCGCACCGCGCAAGGGCTCACGGTGCGGTTGCTACGCTAGCAGCACCTGTGAACTTTGGCACTATAGGGAGGTTTAGAATAGCGCACCGCAAAGGCTTCCGGTGCGCTATTAAAAAAAAGTTTCACAATCAACGTCAACGTAAACATGGAACATTTATAAGAGATCGCTCTTTGCAGCGAAAATAAATTGCGGATGAAGAGTATTGAGTTTTTTCTTTACTGAGTTATGCCTACATGTTGATGCTTCTGAAGGAAACTTGTGACACAAAGGCATACGTCTGTCACTATATGTTCCAACGAATTAGTAGTATACCCCGGTTAAAATTATATCTGGCCACCGGTAAGATGGCAGGTTCTCGCAATCACTTTCGAGGCATATCATTACCTCCAGCAGTTTTGAACATCATCGAATTGCCTAAGCTTTGGAAGGTGAAAGACATTCAGATTTCTTCATACACTTCATGTCTTGATTCACATTATATGGGGCGACGTGAAGTTACCTACTCTACCCGAAGCATCGCACACTCGCCATGATTCGCGGAGATTGGTTCAGTTTGTGCTAACAGGGAGGTTTAGAATAACGTTCGCAGGCGTGGCGGGCGTTGCTTCAGTTGCGGGCGCCATATGAGCTTTAGAATAGCGTTTGCTCCCCCCTTCCCCAGGGAATAGTCTGGGGACTTTCCCTTGGGGAGGGGGGGGAAGTCCCCAGACTTTCCCCGCCCAAGGGAAAGCCCAAATGACAGAAAGCTACACACAGCACTTGGCAGGCCTCGTGGGCCGTGATCGCCGCACGCTATTCCGGAATTTCTGCGGGCGGGCCGCAAGCGCGAATGGTGGATCGAGTAACGACGCATGCGCAGTAGCAGCGACCGCACCGCAAGGGCTTGCGGTGCGCTAGTCTATACCTCCCTAGGATCTTGCTTTCCATACGCCACAGCGTTTAGACATTCATACATAGACTGGCACTCACGTGGGCCCTGTCCATCGTAGCTGAACTGCCTTATGCGGAACGTGTCCTCGTTCGCAACGTAAACGTATCCGAACACGCCGTGGAAAACATTTTCGAAGGGGCCCAGGCGGACACCATGGTAGCCCGGATCTGCAGGCAACAAGTAATACGTCAATTATACTCTGCGCGAAAATCGGTAATGTTTCACAGCAACGTTTGTGCAACGATATGTGTGGTAGAAACTCAGCTGGATTGTAACACTTATAGTATCATTGATTGGCAGATTCGGAGTGGCCGACAAATTCTGCGCCAGAGCACTCCACTCTGCCGGAGGGCGACATAAGGGAATCTACCAATGAAACACACGTGCTTCCTCTGGAGGTTAATATAGCAGACTCACAGTGGAACGCGATACGTGCGTCTCTTCTTGCTTGAGTCGGCACGCTGCACACAGCGACGCTACGCTAGCAAAACGCGAGCTCCAGCGCGAGGCGCAACCGACGCGAGCAGCGTTCGTTGTCGCGCCCAAAGTTTGCACTGTTTCAAGTCCTGGTGCGCTTGTGACTTCCAGTCGAATCCGCCGATTTGCACGGAGCAGTTGCTCCACGGAGTGATCTCGCGGCGTAGCTGCTTCAGATCTGCCAATGGAGCCCTCAGAGAGCACTCTAAATCTGCCAATGGAATAGACATGCTCTGTATGGGGCAGATAAATTATTACTGGAAGTGCTCCGAATCTGCCAATTGATGACACCAGTAGTGAGATAATTCCGGAGCATGAGGAACACAAAGACAGAAAAGGAAAGTGTGCTATGCTGTCATCTTGTAATGTTGCTCACGTGTTGAACGATTCAGTACATTTCGCTTTACAGCAAATATATAACTCAATTTGGGGCAGCGAAGTTCGTGTAGCTGAGCTAGCGCTACGCGGATCAGTAGGGCTCTAGTTGGGTCTATATCTGGTGGCAGAGAATCTTCTGCTGCCCAATTCCAATTTCTTTGCTGCTTTTTGTTCATAAAGCTTCAGTATTATTCGCGAGTTTTTCACCTATGTATAAAAATTCAGTTGTATTGGCCCAGCTCAGTTATCAGTTAATAAAGAAATGACCCACAGCACTCGGCTTCACCCTATATGGCAGAGATCTGACAACGCGCGTTTGCCATTAGTTTTATTCCATTCACTGAACTTTTTTTCATTCGCTAGACCTTTTTACCAGAGGAACGTTCATAGGGGTACTGAGAAAACAATTCTGGCCTACTGTTTTTTCGCAGCCATGTGTTCCCGCGTGGCATTCAGTCAAAATACGACACACATTGTTTTCGAACAGTGAACGTGGCGGCAATGTCGCCCGACACAAAAGGAAGTAAGGGGGTCACGAATGGTCCCCCTTGAGGGTCTCATTAGGGTGAGGAAGTCTATCACTCACGCAAAATTCAAATATAATGTAAAGTAGCCTCCAAGCAATGTTCGCTGTTGATAATTTGGAGATAAACGCATCCCAACGCTCCTCCCCCATTTCTCTCAATCGCTGCTCAAATTTTATCTTGCTGCTAGCTTCCCTGCCCTGAAGCCTCCAAGTAATGTTCGCTGTTGATAATTTGGAGATAAACGCATGTTCACGGAATCAATACCGCAGGCTATCTCTGCCGCGAAACCTTGTTTCAGTACCTCTTTAACTAATAATTCTATCTATCTATCTATCTATCTATCTATCTATCTATCTATCTATCTATCTATCTATCTATCTATCTATCTATCTATCTATCTATCTATCTATCTATCTGTCTATCTGTCTATCTATCTGTCTGTCTGTCTGTCTGTCTATCTATCTATCTGTCTGTCTGTCTGTCTGTCTGTCTGTCTGTCTGTCTGTCTGTCTGTCTGTCTGTCTATCTATCTATCTATCTATCTATCTATCTATCTATCTATCTATCTATCTATCTATCTATCTATCTATCTATCTATCTATCTATCTATCTATCTATCTATCTATCTATCTATCTATCTATCTATCTATCTATCTATGTGTCTGTCTGTCTGTCTGTCTGTCTGTCTGTCTGTCTATCTATCTATCTATCTATCTATCTATCTATCCATCTATCTATCTATCTATCTATCTATCTATCTACCTATCTATCTATCTATCTATCTATCTATCTATCTATCTATCTATCTATCTATCTATCTATCTATCTATCTATCTATCTATCTATCGACGTAGAAACATGTGTAGCTGGTACAGTCGAACTCGCAAACACTGGACACAAAAGAACAAAGAAAAAAAGAGATTCATGCGTAACATCAAATATTTCGATGTACGAAGTTCCTATATTTTGTTGCAGTTAGAATACGCGGTAATACGTAGGATATTTAACTGTTAATTGGCACATTGCCGCAGTTTGTAGCTGGGCGGGACAATACGACAGGTGTAAATTATGCACATTCGGCCAGCCGGCCAGCCGGCCGGCCGGTGAGTTTTCAAGAAGGTCTCTAGACCACGTGCTGTGAAAAAGTGAAAGCGATGTTCGGAACTTGGAGGTAGGATTGGAGCGAAAGGCTTTTTTCCTGTATCATTAAACATTCTCGTAGATTACCTTCTGATGGTGTGGAATGCTCTTTGGGTTCGTCCGGCTCCGGCTCCGGGACCGGTACGGTAGTGGCTGCTAGAGAGAGAGAGAAAAAAAAAACGTACGAGTTCTTAGACAAAAAGTCCCCATTGGAAGAGCATGGCAGGCATCGGCAGTAAAGAACGGAATGCTACGCCTCGGCACGAACGCCTATCGAGCTGTACCAGGCATGTATAACTCCAGCATTGTAAGCAGTCCGGGAGCGCTAAACGAGCGATGTTTCCATCGTCCTTTAAGGATGCGGCTGCAGCTGTTGATATCTATGGAGCACTCATTATGCTGGTGAACTAGAAATGACCAGCCAAGGGACCCATTTTCATAACTCGATAGAGCGCTTCTCTGCATGCGCTGCATATTTGCCCTATACTAATGGCGGCCCCGGTCGTGCTTCAGGCGGAGATGCAGTCCTAGTTGAACGTGCCACGGCTTGTCTACTATGCGCACTTATATCGACATCATCACCGTGCTTGCAGCACAGGCTGTTTGCAGAAATTGACTGTAGCCGCCATGAGTTGCTTAAGCTACATAGCAGGAAAGCTGAATTTTGAAAGGGGTCTCGAACTTGAAACGAAAAATCGATGACAGAGGGATATATATATATATATATATATATATATATATATATATATATATATATATATATATATATATATATATATATATATATATATATATATATATATATATATATATATATATAACCGGATTCTGCCCAGGGAAAGTTATCTTTTTATCCACTTTTCTTTCTTCTCATTTACATTACAATGGGCCTAATAACTTCCCCTATACCTTCCTTGGCATTATTGTCTGTTAGATCTCATTAATATTGTGTAAAACACGGAAAAAACGAGCCATTTAGTATACACTTCTTTCCCTTATATATATATATATATATATATATATATATATATATATATATATATATATATATATATATATATATATATATATATATATATATATATATATATATATATATATATATATATATATATATGTATAACAAAACTGGATTAAATTTAGTGTTTATTTTCCGCACACAGGTCAGAAGGTTCCAAGCAAACGTAACGTAGGTAATGAGCGCAAATACCAGTTTAGGTCACTGTCACTTCAGACGGGAAAGAATAAAGGAAGAAAGGGAATGCGGTAGTTGCTGGGGCGGTACAATACCACCCGGCGCGCTGAATGTTGACTATTCTCGATCACTCGCAATCCACGTTTCTCGATTTTCAGTGACATTGTGCGAAGTGCCTGAGGGCTGCCCGAGTGAAAAAAAAGAAGAGAAGGATAAGAGCGAGTGTGAGCTCGAAACATTCACCATCGATGTATAAGAAGAAAGTCGAAGAACACCCTTTTTTCATTGGAGTTGAAGATGCCCTCTAAACGTGCCTCCCTAAGAGGCACGTTACAGATGTGAGCAAAGAGATGAATGACATCTTTCTGCTTGGACTTAAATGACACCCTTCTCCCTAATGTCTAAAAGTGCATCTCCAAAGAGCGTGCGACAGGTGCAGCTCTTATATGTATAATAAAAGAAATGTCAAAAGACACATTTTCGCTCGGAGTTCAGGCGACAGTTCACATGCATAAAAGAGTCAGAAGATATCTTTTTGCTAGGAGTTAAGAAGAGTCAACGAGCCTATGAAGAGCGTGCTATGTTAGTCGTGTTTCTTTGAGGAGAACATTATGAATGTATGAAAGGAGAGTGAAAGGACACCTTTTTCAAAGTCTTCTCTAAAGAGCATGCTACAGATGGTACTCTGTACCATCTGCATAAAGCATAAAGCAGTGTAGATGCATAAAGCAGTGTAGAAATACACCATGTTCTTGAAAATAAAGAGGGAGTGAAGGAGGATATATGAAATGGGAGTCAGAGGACACCTTTACAATTGGAGTTAAGGAGAGTCAATGTGCAAAACAAGAGTCAGAGGATATCTTTTTTCTTGGAGCTTAAGAGACCCAACGTGCTTCGTAAAGAGCGTGCTATACAGATGTGACCAACAAGTATTCTTTTAAAAGTCGAAGGACACTCTTTTCCTTGGAGCTAAAGAGAGTAAATGTGCCTCTGAAAAATGCGCTACGCATGTCTGAAAGAGGAGTCAAAGGTCACCTTTTCACTGGAGCCTCACATGTATGAAGAAAAAGAAAAATGAAAGCTTTCTGCTTGGAGTGCGCCATTTTAGGTCGAAGTAAGGAGGTGGTTGAAGAATAAATGCGAGAAGCATGCCTTATCCCGGAGAAAAACAAACGTTATCTGTATTAGCGATGCTTCGGTGGCAGTTTTCTGAACTAGAACTTGCATTGAGAGTGTCCGATGGTGCGATGTGACGTGCGGCGTGTTTTTGCGCAAGTGTGCCATGATGAATGTATTGCGGTTGTTTTGCGAGAATAAAACTAGTCGCAAGTTGCGAGTGGTTTGCGTCGTTCGCGTTCCTAAAATCATTGCCATTACTTCCGGAATTTTAATATATGAACAACTTGCTATTGACGTGTTTCGGATAAGATATACAGGGTTCTAAATAATTCGAGCGACATGCATGTGAAACCCCGGTGCACCAAATCTACCTAGTCATAACGGTGAATATCACAGCCAGCGAAAATCGCTATACTACGCTAAAAATTCCTTTCGTTGTATGAAAATTTCGGTTCATAGCTGCCACATTCAGAGCCGCCAACTCTCCCTTCAATAAAAGTAAAACGACATGTCTTATTTACTGGATTTTAATGGGACCTCGACTGTGGTCCCAACACACGAACTACAATCGCAAAGACAGTCGATCAAATCTCATTTTCAACATGGCATCACGGCTACATGATCAGTGAGAAACAAACAATATTCGTAACTGGTACGTGTTCACAACTCTGATATATATTTTTTTGAAGTTGAATGTAAGTTTGCCCGAACAGAACAGTTCCTGTATAATGTTACACGAACAGCGAAAAAAAACTATTAACACTTTTTTATAACGTGGAGACGTGTGCAACTAGTTAACTACGTCATTACTTTTCGCGATACACGTGAAATATAGCCCTAGTACGTCACACCTTTAATGTTTACTATGTTCGTGCAGACATGCGAAAATATATTTCATGAGATATTTTTTATACGTAATGGAGGTTTACTTACCATGTTCTGGATATTCGGACGTTTGCGTATAGAAAGAAAAAAAAACGAGAATAACTTGACGCACACAGCCAGCAATGACAACAAACAGTTTATGAAACGTTACGACCATTATTTGATTTACCTTGAATATACTACGTTCTGCTAAGTCCAAGTGTTCGGTCCGACTCGGAAGTGCAGCCGCACTGGGCTCAGTGTTTAATATGAAAACGATATTTTTATGCACCTTCAAATTGTGCTCTTGTAACCAGATGTTTAGGTATCAACCCGTCTGAGCAATGTATTCTAAACCGCAGGTAAACAACCCTACAGACGATTTTGTGGCACATTACACTGTGGCTTTTATTTAATTGAACTTGCGCAGTGCCTGCTTCATCAAACACGTCCTGCATATTGTGCTGCGACAGAAACACCCGAACGAAGGCTCTTGTACTGGAAGTGTGCCTGCAACACAAACAAGGAAGCGTACGCATTTGGGCTGGTTGGTTCATGTTCACAGAAGTTAAAAAACAGCGCTAAAAAGTTAAAAAACAGCGCCCTGTCCTGTTGTCCTTTCTTTTCTTGTCCCGTCTTTTTAGCGCTGTTTTTTAACTTCTGTGAACAAACAAGGATGCTCAGAGAACGTTGCTGATTGGTAGTCGAGGTTCCTGACGTAAGCGCAGCACGTTTCTTGGAACTTGACTCAAAACAGCTTTCTGTTACGTCTACAAATCATGCTGTTGTTGTCTGTGCCGCATATTCTAATTCACAGCTATCAGCCAGCGAGCATTCGTTCCGTGTACGAATACAACCAATGAGCGAAGCACTTTAGGAAAGAGACGCAAGTGACTATGCTATTTTGGAACCCGATTTCGCTGCTGGCTTTCATGAAGGTGCTAGGGTAGTGAGCGGATGGGGTGAGCGTGTGCACGCTCGGTGGCGACAACGACCAAGCGAGTGAGCGGGCAACTCCATCAATCTTCCGCCATGCTCGCGCCTGTTTCGCTTGGCACGCTTGCTCGGCGCAGGGAGCTTCGACGGCGGTAGTGGAGAACGGGCTTAAGAAGCTTCGCTCCTAGAGAATCTTCGGTCGCCACGTGGGCGGGATTTCACGTCTTTCCCCGAACGTGACATGTGTAGTAGAGCGCTCTGCGGCACCCAAAAAGGGCCAGTCGAAGATCAGTCTCTCGCTTGCAACAGAAGTGAAACCAGGTCTTGCCCTTCTAAACTCTCGGAAACGGAGATCAAGGCGCACACGTAAATGTTACGTTACTTGTAAAAAAATTGTTGCCGATGAAAGTAATGCACTGAAATGACTATTGTTGACTGTAATAAACTTTGCCCTGGACTTCAAGGCTTTTACGAAACGTGGTTCTATCAAACTGAAAGCCCGCTTCGTACGAGCGTTCAATTTTAAAGCGAATTCAATGAAAGCTCGGCGGCATTAAATTGACTATGGCGTGTATTTTTCAATTTAAAAAAATTCATTAACTTACGGCATGCGAGGAAAATGTTCAGTTTCCTTCGTGGAACTCTTAGGATTCATTGTGCCCCTACTATAGTGAACTAGCTGGAGACCGCAGCCGCCGTCATAGAGAGGGCGTGGAGGCATGATTTCACTGATTTTTTGCTCCAGCGCTGCGCAGGCATATTAAAAGCTAGGGCATTAGGAAATAAATTCGGCCAGTAGTAAAGTTAAAATAATATACTTTTTTCTCGCTCGTAACTCATGAATTGAGGCAGGTGTTTCAAATATTCAAGTCATTCATGTGAAGTTCATGCAGCTTTGAGATATAAAAAAAATGGCATTCAGCAATACTTGCGAAGTAACGAACTTCAACAAGTTTTGCTCTGGCGCAGCGACCAAGCCAGCCTCTGTGGAAACTCGTGCAGGTGCCAGTGTTGGCCGAGCCTTGAAGAAATAACTCAGCTGATATTTCGACTTTGCTGCTTTCTACCTGCGTGCCCTGATCTGGCCGAACGCTAGCCCTGAGCATTCTATGTGAAACCATGCTTTTTTTTTAAACGTTACATGTATCGACCTCGGTTTTCATGGATGTACGACAACATTTGTTAATTAGCAAACATTTGCCGCCCTTAGACTACCTCTAAGATGAAGGTAAATGTATTTATCGCGAACAATGTGCATAATAGGGAAGTTTGCTTACCAGTCGAGCTGGCATTCTGGCTGGCGGTGGTGGAGCCGCCGCCGTTATTTCCACCAGGGCCTTTATCAGCAGCTTCCGGGGTGGTAGTCCCACCTGCGATGGTGAAAACGACAAGAAGAGATCGAGTCGACGTGGCAACATCAATTCGCGGAGACGGTTATTTGTCAGACAAGCGCAGGGAGAGACGGAAAGTTTTGGCGCCTCTGAAGAAGGTTCATTACGTTACAGCGCTGACTGATAACTAAACTTACGTGTTTGTATTAATAGATGAACGAAATTCCACCATCAACGATTACCAGCCATTCTTTTCAGTTAGCGCTTCACTTGTTTTTCGCACATGTAGCCCGTTATCTGCTTCTCAACACTTTTGTAGGGGGGAGGAGGGGGAGGAGCCCTTGGTTTGCCGAGATCACTCCCTCGAAAACTTTGCGCGTGAAAACGGACAGTAATCCACTTGCTGAGCGGCGCAACACTTCAGGTACTAATTTACTCACAATACCCTACAAGCTCCTTACCAGAGCATTGTGTAAGATGAAATGTCCACTATTCATTCTGAAGGGAGCAATCACATATTGCGATGTAATCGAGTGGCAGAAAAGAAAAATTTACACCGAGGTAGAAAAAAATAAAGGAGCATGCACGAAGCGTAAAAAAATTCCGAACCTAATTAACATTCATAGTGCTACATGCTAGTATATAGTGCATAGAGAAGAGGACAATACAGACTGGCGCGAGCTAATCTTTGTGGCTGGCGCTGCTCGCTTAACCGGCTGAAAATTTATCTGTCTACTCTTCCGTGGCGGTCTCCTTCTCGTAACATATTTGGTGCAGTGGTGCGACACATAATTCACCAGATACCTGTGACAACTTGACGCAATTCGTTAGGCGGGAACTTGAAGCGGCTGCTCTAGCTAAGGTGGGACCAACGTCCCCTGACCCCTCTCTTTCTATTACGTTACCCCTCATTCAAGTATAGTCGTCCGGCAGGAAATTGCCAGCTTGGGAATTCGCTCTATTTCAGCGCCTCCCCGCACCGACTTCCAGCCCTGATACACGTCTGCACGTACCTTCCCGACCGGCTCTCTCTCAACGTTCCGTAAACAGTCCACATGGCGAACACACAATCACAAGCCAATCTGCTTCTAGTGCCACCGAATTGTGCACATTTCTCGCAATCGCAAAAGTCGCTGGGGTCCTCCTGCACAAGCTTTCCCTCGTACCACCTATCTGCATGAGACCAGCCACGACCATTTTGCCCAGGAACCTGCTACATAACACCGCTACTCTCGCTCTCCATCGCCCCAACGTCGCCAGTCTCGTTCTCCACTGCCCCGCCGACCATCTTCCCATGACTTCCCACGAGGTTCCCTGACGGAAAACTGGACTGATAGAAAATTCTCTGTTGACAATACAGACGAAGCAGAACCTTATAGAAGTAGACGGCGTACATATCACTG
Organism: Rhipicephalus microplus; assembly: GCF_043290135.1. Classification (NCBI taxonomy): domain Eukaryota; kingdom Metazoa; phylum Arthropoda; class Arachnida; order Ixodida; family Ixodidae; genus Rhipicephalus; species Rhipicephalus microplus. The sequence continues at coordinate 163,385,206 of NC_134705.1, read as the reverse complement.
CTCTTGTCGACACCGGTGCTCAACTTTCCGTGATGACGAGTGATTTTCGCCGCAAGGTTCTCACACCTGTAACCACTCAGTTCGTCCGTGTTGCGGATGGCGGAATAGCATATATCAGTGGAATGTGCTCTGCTCGCATAAGCATTGCGGATCGACACATAGTTGTTTTCTTCCCCGTCCTTGATAAATGCCCCCAAGACGTAATATTAGGCCTCGACTTCCTATCCGCGCATACTGCCCTCATAGACTGTTCGATCAGTACGCTCCGTCTACCCTTGCTTGCAACAGAACCTCTTACAAAAGGCCGAGTCAACTCTGCACAACGGGACATGCACGCCTCTCTCCACAGACACTGACCTACGTAGAGCTCGCCGGTGATTGTGTTCTGACCTTTATCACCGATGTCCTCCTCAATCGCGGCATTACATTACCGCACACTATTCTGTCCATCGCAGGGAGACTCCATGTGCCTCCCAGTTGTCAACTTTAGCTTGACACGTCAACTGCTGCCACAAGGGATCTCTTTGGTGTTGCTCTGCACCTTAGAAGACAACGCGGTAGATGTTTTCATGGTGGCCGCTCCTTCTGACCCCCTGGCTCAACATCAATCTGACACTTGCTCTGCTTGACAATTATCAGTGTTTACACTGGTAACGAGCATCTTATACATAGGCGTGCATATCGGGTGTCCGCGGCCGAGCGTCACAATATTAAAAGTGACGTAGACAAAATGCTCGCCAACGACATCATTGAGCCTTCCTGTAGTCTTTGGGCTTCTCCTGCAGTGCTAGTCTTCAAGAAAGACAGCGCATGGCGCTTCTGCGTTGATTATCGACACCTAAACAATATTACCGAAAAAAAAAGACGTGTACCCTCTGCCACGAATAGATGATGCCATTGAATGTCTCTATGGGTCCCACTATTTTTCCTCCGTAGACCTTCGTTCCTGCTATGGCAGATTGAGAAAGATAAAATTGACCGTGAAAAGACGGCATTCATCACCTCCGATGGCCTATATCTGTTCAAGGCCATGTCTTTTGTTCTTTGTAACACTCCAGCTACCTTCGAAGGTATGATGAACTCCCTGCTCAGGGGATTCAAATAATCCACCTGTTTGTGCTACTTGGACGACGTCGTCGTCTTTTCATCAACATTTGAAACTCACTTAGAGCGCCTCTCAGCCATCTTAGGCATCTTCCGTCGCGATGGCCTGCAGGTCAACTCGTCCAAATGCCACTTTAGACGCCACCAAATCAAAGTACTTAGCTATTTAGTAGACGCCAGCGGTGTACAACCAGACCCGGCAAAAATCAGCGCCGTCAAGAACTTTCCTGTACCACGACCTGCGAAGGATGTACGCAGCTTTATCGGAGTATGTTCCTACTTCCAACGCTCTGTGAAAAATTTTGCGCACATAGCGAGGCTGCTTACGAAGCTTCTCAAGAATGACGTCCCGTTTTGATGGGGCTCCGAAGAGGCTTCTGCATTCCCGACTCTCATCGATGTTCTCACTACTCCTTCGATTCAGGCACACTTCAACCCTGATGCTCCTACGGGAATCCGCACAGATGCAAGTGGACATGCTATTTTTGAAGTTCTGGCTCAGAAACAACGTGGCCATGATTGCGTTATCACATACCCCAGCCGCCTCTTATTCGTCCCCGAGCGTAACTACTCTATCACAGAGCACGAGTGCTTGGCTCTCATATTGGCGGGGGCAAAATTTCGGCCTTATTTATACGGACGCCCATTTTCAGTAGGTACCGACCACCACGCGCTCTGCTGGCCGAATTTTCTGAAAGATCCATCAGGCTGTCTTGGTCGCAGTGCTTTGCTCCTGCAACAGTTTTGCTATTCGATGGTCTACAAATCGGGCCGCCTACCCCATGATGCCGATCGCCTCTCCCGGTACCCTGTCCTGAGGACGATCCTGAGGACACTGACGCACCCACGGAGCACTCTATCTTGTCATTGTCCAACTTCCTTGAAATTGAGGAAGAAAAAAAGCGCGATCCAGTGCTGCTTACATGATCAGCCGTAAGGAAATCCTCCCCAAATGACGCTTTCGTATTCTACTTTGTGCTATATACCGCCGCAATTTTCGACCGGGCCTGACCTTCTCATTGCTGTGCCTAAGCACTTGTGGTGCTGTGTTCTCACTGAACATCACGACGCTCCTACGGCTGGATACCTTGGCGTATCTCGCACGTGTGAGCACGTCCGGCACCATTTCTTCTGTGCAGGCCTTGCTCACTCTGTATGCCGATACGTTGCCACGTGTGAGTTATGCTAACATCGTAAAACACCGTCGCTGCTACCCGCTAGCCATCTTCAACCAATCGACATACCCGCGGAACTATTTTACTGTGTTGGGTTAGACCTGCTTGGTCTTTTTCCCACATCAACATAGGGAAACAACTGGTTAGCCGTAATTACAGACTACGCTACACGCTGCGCTATTACGCGAGCTCTACTGACCAGATGTGCAACCGACGTCGCTGACTTTTTGTTACGGGACGTTATATTAATTCACGGTGCTCCGAGACAACTCCTCACAGACCATGGCCGTACATTCCTATCCTAAGTCATCGCCGACATTCCACGTTCTTGTTCCACGCAACACACACTGACAACCACTTACCACCCTCAAGCAAACGGCCTCACAGAACGATTTAACTGAACTCTCACAAATATGCTCGCTATGTACGTGTCGCCCGACCACCGAGACTGGGACCTTGCTTTACCCTACGCAACTTTCGCGTATAATTGATCTCGTCACGACACAGCGGGCTTTTCGCCATTCTACCTATTGTACGGAAGAGAGCAGACTTTACCACTGGACAAATTCATATCAGCTCTTACCTCGTCCTCCAGCGAGTATGTCCGCGACGCGATAGCTTGAGCCGATCAAGCCCGTCAGCTCGCCCGCACTCGGCTGATGGCGTCGCAGAAAAACCAATGCCGTCGGTACGATGCGAAACATCAAGACGTACATTTCGCTCCCGGTACCCTCGTATTACTCTGGTCCCCTCATCGTCAGCTGGGCCTATGAGAAAAGCCTTTGCCTCATTACACGGGACCCTACCGTATATTGCGTCAAGTAACACCTGTCACCTACGAGATCAGCCCCATCTGCCCATCATCATCTACCATGCGGTCCAGTAATATTGTTAACGTCTCGCGGATCAATCCCTACAAGAGTGCGTCAGATAACAGCCTTTAAAGCACCGGGATGGTGCCTTCGCCGCCAGGGGTCATGCTATGTGCCAGTGCATGGAGATGAAGAGGACAGAGCAGATATATTGGCGTGAGCTAATCTGTGTGGCTGGCGCTGCGTTACACAATAATAAAACGAAAATGTAACAGGTAACAGATGTACAAAGATTTGAATGAGCACTAATAATGTAAGCATGAAATTTTCACATAGGTGATAATGAAAGGCTTAGGGATTAGTGATCGAAGTAAAATTGCCAGGGAGATCGTTCCAAAGTTGAACGCGTCTTGTGGCAGTGCAGAAGAACTAAACGCCCTTGTCTTGCCAAGGATGCGCTGCTCAAAACTGTCCCGATTATGAAGCCGCCTAGACATGCACAGTGGGATTCTCAGAGGGAATGTGGCCTGGTGTTATGAATATATCCGTGAAGCAGACACAAAAGAGAAACGCTTCGGCGAACCTGAAGAGGATGCAGCGAATATTAGTTTTATTTTCGTAATACTGCGCTTGTGCTCGTTATATCCAGCAACAAAACGGGCGGCGTGGTTGACGAGGCGACCTAATTGATGACGCGAATTCTAACTGCGGGCGAACGAACGTTATGTACGCTAACTTGCGAATGTTAGGTGGTGATTCACGCAGATTGCGGTGAGTGTACGCAAGTTTTTGCGATGAACAGACAGCACAACACAAGTGTAATCGATTACGTATTTGTCATCGACTTTTTTGGCGCTGCGATTAACTACTGTAGTTGTAATCGGTTACTTTCTTTCTGTAATGTGTTAAACACCACAGTTATAATCGGCGCTAGTCCGACGACTCTTGGGCTTTAAGTTAACGAGGTCCTAGGTTCACTTTCGTTACTTCGTCAGTCTCCAGGTTTCTGATCTGTAGTTACACGTTGCCGCTGAGGAATACACGTACACTATCATTAATGGCCGAAAAAGAAGGACTGAATGCACTTTGTCCCGCTTGTAGCTCAAGGTTTGGATCCAAGGTCATAATTAGCCCACTTATAGTACTTCCATAACCTCGCTATCTATTGCGAACAAGTATTTGGCTGCGAGGCTGTTCGATCTGTTCACGCGACAATTTCAAATCGCCCATGATAAACTTGTGCTAGCACTCACCGCTGCTTTTTCCCGACAGGACCACGAACACACCAGCGGCGCCGAGAATGAGCAGCACTACGACGCCACCAATGATGAGCATCGAGGACCCTCCACCACCACCTGCCGCGTCTCCTCCTCTGTAAAGACATTTAGTTATCCATACACCCATCTCTATCTACCTATCTGCATCTGTATCTATTTATATACAACTACACTTTTATTTCTGTACATCTGTCTATCTATATCTATCAATCTATATCCCTTTTCCTTACCACGAATCCATTTATTCATTCATCGATATATTTATTAATATATTCATTTGTGATAGCGTACTGGAATTTGACAGCGAAAGCACCTCGGCTGGACTTTGTAACAAAGTTTTATGAACTGGATATAATAAACGATAACTATAGTGAAACATTTTTATTTGACAGTTCACCTTCTCGCAGATGACTGTGTTTAGAGAGAAATGACTGGTTTTAACGACTTCACAGCTCTAGAATCTGACCTTCGTTAGCTAAAACAGATAAAACAAAACAATTGATTTGCCTATTCAAACAGCTATCTGCGTGTCAGATCTCCTTACTAATATCTAATAAAATAGTACAACAAATGACAATGCCGAGTCCTTGCGAACGCTGACAAGCATTGTAAAAACGATGATGTACTTACTCAGCAGTAGCTGTAAAACAGCGGAACACATGTCATTTAGAATATTGCTCTCCGCTATGGTGCCGGTGACTTGCGATATCTTATTAGTCACGAGCCAACTTGCAGCGTATCAATATAAGCCTCGATGGTAATTAAGCAAATTGCAATACCCCACTCACACATCATACTTGCCAGTTATTCTTTTCGCACCTTTTTTTTATTTGAAGAGGACAGTAACCAAACATTAACTAAGAGGAGGTTATACAATATAAATGTATGGAGAGTACCTAGAACTATTTTTAAACGCGAGTGAACGTCGACCATTTTTCTTTTGGGTTGTAGTAAACGATTCATAAGATGAGGCGATGAAAGAGCGAAGCGTTTGTGTGCGCATCCCCACGCTTTTTTTTTTAGGGGCGAAGCTCCTTATGGCGTTACTTGTGCGTCCCTCGTAGTACGTAACCACCAGTGATACATACCCGAAATAGGTATAAAATTTGACCTCCAAGGTGGTGCCGGTGAGAGATTTCTTCTGTGCATTGTTTAACAATAAAAAATAGTGCTCAACGTACATGCCAATGGCTGCTAATGGGGAATGAGAGACAGGAGCATTCGGCTTTTAGTCAACGCACACGCTGCGATCCCCATTAGCAGCCATTGGAATGTACATTGAGCACTATCGGACAAAAAAGGGTTGCTACATTATACTCGCTGGGTGTAACCTCCTTAGTTTTAGAAAGGTTTAGCGAGCGTTGAGCCACAGGGCCATGAATACAATGAACTAGTATATACCATGAATGAATTCGAGGTGGTTAAAGGGGGGAAGCAGATACGAAGCGCAAGCCGTAAGAAATTAAAAGCTGAATCCTCCTGTCTCTCATTTCACATTAGCAGCCACTGGCATGTACATTGAGCACTATCTGACAGGAAAAAGTTGCTAAGTTATACTCGCTGGGCGTAACCTCCTTGGTTTTAGAAAGGTTTAGCGAGAATTGGGCCGCAGTGCCATGAATACAGTGAGCTAGTATATACCATGAACTCAAGGTGGTTGAAGGTGGGAAGTAGACCCGAAGCGCAAGCCGTAAGAAAGTGTGCGTGTGCCACCCCTCATTTAGTCCTTGGAATGTCCACTGAATGGCGGTGCTTCTATATGGCGATTATATGATATAAAGATGTGAGATGGTGGGACTTGGAGTGTTGAATAGATGGACGAACGGACACACAGACAGATGCATGGATGGACGCATGAACAGACGCAGGGGCGGATGCATGAGCGGACGCAGGGACGGGCGCACGAACAGACGCATGGACGGTCACACAGACGGACGCATAGACGGACTAATGATTCGCCCCACTCTCCATCATTCACTCCGTGGATATGCTGCCATTTTTTTCATCTTCGCAACGTTATCTGCTGCAAAAGTAATCCCTCGTATATTTTTAGAAGAAAAGGGTAGTGAAGTTGGCAGTATGAGGAATGGAGTGAAGTCTTATTTTGAATAGAGTTACCACACTTCTAGTCAATGCTGAGGCTGCGTGTTGGTTAGGTTAGAAGGGCCATACGAGGAACGCCCTCCTCGCTTGAGACAGTCGTGCAAGACGACATAAGATTTTATTTCACTGAAGTGTGGGGGAGATCTCTGACATGTGCTGTTAAATTGTACCATTACACTATCAATCATTTGGCATTCCCACATCACGTTTACTAGTATACTGGAAGCCGAGTATAATGCAGTGAAAGCAGTTTGGATGAGTGAAGTGGTAGGTTAAGAGCACTTCCCGATTTTAATAGTGTAGACTGCAAGCACGATTATAGAAAGAAACTAGTGCTCCCACCCTTCCCCCACGGGTCGAGTAATAAAGAACAAGCTTCACAGTACACTCAAAATGAAATGTCTGGGGAGCAAAATCTCAAAACCGTGATATGATTCCATAGGGTGACATAGTGTAGGGCTACGAAAAGTATGACCATCTCGTGTTCATTGACGAGCACTGATTTCGATCGCAAAGCACACGGACCTCTTAGCATCTCACCCCAGTCGGTTATCACCACTAGGATGAGATTGATCTCGCTGGTAGCAAAAATGAAGGAAGCCATGAAGTGTGTCTTGCGATAGTCTCACCTGGTCTTTCACTCTTGAGGGCCGAAGGTGGCAAGTGAACTGTTATTTTATTGCAACATCAGTGGTCCTCTGTTACCATTACCGAAAAATTTGCGTGGCAAGAACGCTTAAAGCGTTGACGGTACAGAACGAATGGGCCAGACTGCACACCCCGTCTCCCCCTGAAATTATTTAGGGGTGCCATGTGCGCAAGTTTGTGGTCGAAGTGACGCATAGACAAAGAAACACCGTAACCGACAACTACGAGGATTCAATGGCTACTGCGCTGCTTCGCAATGTGAACAAAACAATGGTGATCGAGGAGGCTTGATCGAATGCATGCCTAGAACAGCTATCTGAACGACTGGGTTGGGAACGAGTGGGTTGGCCTGTCTCAAACGAGGGGATGTACCTCGTACGACCTTTCTCACCTAACCAACACGGAACTCGAGCATTCACTAGAGGTGTGTTGACTCCATTCAAAGTAAGACTCCACTGCGTTCCTCATTATGCCAACTACACTGCCCCCTTCTAAAAATGGTCTACTGCGCTGCTTCGCAATGTGAACTAAACAATGATGATTGAGAAAGGTTTATCGAAGGCATGCTTTGAACAGCTATCTGAACGGCTTCGTTCGGAACAAAAGGAATAAAGATTGATGGAGGATACCCCGATAACTTAAGTTGTCTTAAGCAAAAATGCCATTCGCTAGATGCTTGCGGATCATTCGAGCTTCCGAACTAAAAAGTTATTCTTATGAACTGAATATCGGGTGGAACGTGTTATCCTCACCCTCTCATTTTCAACTTTTCTCCTAAACGTTTGCAGGTGATGGCACTCAACAGTAATTGAAGGTCTACATACAGCGAGGTCTTTTTTACAAGAACTACAACCGTTCTTGATCTAGGGGTGAAGAAGGCGTTGTGTTGGTATCTGTAATGCGACGCGTGAAAGGCATCACCTGAATAGATATCTGCCTTTAACAAGTATTCAATGTCATGACCATGTCCGAATATAAACTGGTAAAAGATGTTTCAGTGGCCATATTGGGGCGTACAGGCTTCAATATGGCTAAAACAACCTTACACAATATAGCGCAATGTGACACGCTAAAACAACCTTACGCAATAATCCACAACACTCGACAAACATAAGACAAAAAAGGTAGCGTCAAGGTGGCGCCGCCTACGCTCGACTCACCACGAGGACCCAGGGCAGACAATCCACGGTGCCCTCCACCGCGAATCCACCGAAAGAGACAATTATTTGTTCGCGCCAGCCGCCGCACACCAAAAAGACTCGCCAACGGGTCATGTGCTGCCAGCCAGCATTGGCGCCAGGCGTCATTGCTGGCGCTGCCGCGCTAATCATGATGATGAGAAACGCTCGTGAGTACAACGCCCCCTACCTCTCGATGGTTGTGAACTTTAACTGCAGCTTATGCGCGAAACACGCGTGTGTCACGAGGTGCAAACGACTTTACAGGGTGTGTTAGCCCCCGCACGGTGTCGAAGGCAACATTCGCTATAGCGAATGTTGAAGTTTCTAATATATAGGAAAGAAACCATGGTTTTCCATTACAAAAAAAACCTCTACATAGGAATACATGTTACATGTGACGTTGGTGGCGAACATACGATTCCTCGTGTCAACTCCCTTTGACTTTAACCTTTAATCGTTGAAGGGACTCGAAGGTGAGAGGCATCCAGTATGGCATGGTATATCGCTAAATGGCCTTAACTAATTGCTCTTGCGCAGAAAAAATTGACTCGAAACTATATTTAATGCCGCGCACTCTCCGGTCTGGTCCAGCACTTGGCATTTGCGTTATTGAAACTGTAAGCCCGGGTTAACTACAAAGATGACTAACAATTGCTGACTTACAGCTTGGCGCCGCGGAGGACTCTGTAGAGGCAAAAAACAAGAGAAATCAAAACAGTTAACTTTGGCCATTCAAAACTAGTAAGACCAAACAAACAAACGAGATAATGGCTAAACGTAAGGCCAGTGCAGCACAAAAAAGTCACTGCATGTGAGACGTAGGCGAGTCGGCCGATCAGACAAACCTCGCGAGATCCTCATGGATACTCTAAACTTGTTGGGTACCTGTAAGCATTTTAGGTGGTTGATGGTAACGAATTCCAAACTACTCACTAACTACTTTCATCTTTTTGACTGTCTCTCACTCAACGCTCCTGCCTAATCACACTGGCTTGAACAATCCTTGAAACGACTCGAAGATGAAAGGTGTTTGGTATGGCATGCATTACTAATTAACTGCAATTGCAACTGTACTTAACTCAATGCAAGAATCTGACGGACTTGAAACCTACTGCGGTGAGCCTGTTCAACAAGGAGCCAGTGGTTACGCTTTAATACCCACAAACGACTCGAAGATGAAAGGCGTTTGGTATGGCATCCATTACTAATTAACTGCAATCACAACTGTACTTAACTCAATGCAAGAATCTGACGGACTTGAAACCTACTGTGGTGAGCCTGTTCAACAAGGAGCCAGTGGTTACGCTTTATTACCCACAATGACGCAAAAAAGGGAGTGAAACCACGCGAGTTACGTCGAACGCGACCACGTTAAGTTTGTTTAGACTGCTGAATCATACTCTGAAATTTTAGTGCCGCTAATTTCACCACATTCAGTTCGTCAATAAATGAGAAACTAGTATGTTAAGACTCTGGGTACTGGAATTCATAAGTTCATTTTTTTTTCATAATGTAGGCCCTAGTAAGCGGAATCGAAATCTATGACGTTATTTGCAGAGACACCACCCGCAATTTCGTTTCGGGCGTTTTTTTCGAATACGAAGCGCGCTCTTCTGCATCAAAGCTGATTTAGTGTTCACTCTAAAAGAACTGGGTGTGCATGTACAATCCCAAGACGGAATCCTTTAAGAATGATACTTTTAAAAGTGATACCTTTTGATTAGCTGAGCTATATCATTTTTATTTTTTACTGTCCCTTTCATGCAGTGCCACTTCAAGCAATTGTCCCTTTCACGACGATGTTCATGACATCCCTTATTCCGTATTACGAAAGATCATCCCGTAGTCCACGTTACGAAATAACATTTCGCATATACGTGTTACGGAAGATCACTTGGTAATTTGCGTTTTGAATCCCGGGTTCCTTCTTGCGGAATATGAGTGGCACCTTCCATAGTTGTGGTTCGCGCTCTGTATTGTGCGTACTGACTAGTGATTGTGTAGTTGAATTGAAGTTGAAATTGGCCTACTGTACGGAAATAAATGCGCTGGTTGGTGTGTACGAACGCACCTATGGGCAGTACGCACACTGCAACTTTGTCTTGAAGAGCTCTAAGAACATGATCAGCTTTTGTTAACTTGCTTTATCCCTCAGTACGTCGGAGAGAAAGTTAAAAACAGATTGCTCGACCTACAAAAGTGATGAAAATTTTCGCTACATTATATACAGGCTGATGCGGTTTTGGAATACTGGCGTTTTGTCGTCCCACGATGGTTTCATTAAAATTCCGCAACTTTAATCATATAAGCCATTAGTGGCTTACGCAACTGCGATGTTTCATATGTTTTGCGGAATACTGAAAGAGATAAAAAGCAACCTCATGAGGGGCCGCACATTTATTTGAAAACCAGTCTTTGTATATGAGCTTTTTGTATATGAGGCGTACGCAAAGTCTTTGCATATGAGCTTTTTGTATATGAGGCATATTGCCGCAAAGCAATACGACATGGTTACGGTAAAAGAAAAAAAAAACACTTACCCTGGGCTGTAGACGGGGCGTCAGCTGTAAACAAACACAAAGAAATTGTTAAGTTATTGCGTTGTTTTATTACATAGCTTTTAAAAATATGATGATTTGTGGGGTTTTAACGTCCCAAAACCACCATATGATTATGAGACGCCGTAGTGGAGGGCTCCGGAAATTTAGACCATAGCTTAAAAAAAAATAATCGCAGGGCAAATGCAACACACACTTCGCGAATGCTGACCTACGGGTGACGAGAGAGGCGCTGTGTTCCTTGTATCAGTCTTCGTGCTTGCCTTGTGATAAACAAGCTAGCATGAAATCGGCTAAAAGTCGTGTCGACAAATAGGCTACCAGATATAAGATATACCTTTAAAATGATCGCGACTCTGCAGTGCTTAAGTTACCGGAAGTTTTTTTCGAAGATGTATTTTATTTTTCTGAATAAAATGGTAATGGCGTTAGTAGAATCCTTCATTTTGTTAATTTATTATGAAACAGATCAAAGACTGCTCCACGACATGGCCATAAAATGACAGAAGTGAACCCAACAAAAGCTTCTACACACGAGGGACAAGTTTCGCCATGTAGCGTCGTTATCGGTAGGCAAGGCGTTGAGGAGACCTTTGACGAGGAGTCGCGACCTACCAGAAAGAGAAAGATTTGAGTGCGTTAGTTATATCGCTTTTTTTTCAAAATCCGAAGCCTGTGTTTCAACAAGGTAGTTTATCCATTTGACACCGCCAGCTTTGGTAGAGATCATTCAAATAAGTTTGCAGACGAGCGAGATTTTTTTTTTTATGACAGCCAACTGAAAACGAGACAAGAGGACAAAGAAGGTGCGCGCTGCGTTGTGCACTGCCATCTGCCTTTGTTTTGTTCGCGATGGCCGTCAGGAGTGTATTTTAGCCAGCCTATCTTGGTACATCGCCCTTTTTTTACAGTTGTCGACCATGCTTGATGACGCTGTGCTTAACAGAAAAAAACTTGAAGCCATGAATGCGATAGCAACAAATCGAATATTTACAAATGGCAAGCAGCTCGATACTTGAATCGCGCTGCTTAAGCACAAAAAATGCACTAAAAGCACCCACAGGACCAGTGCCAACTTTCACAGCTGAACTACAGCGCGCTGCTTGAATAAAAGGGCCAGAAAGAACTATCAACTGTCAATCTTGCTACTTAGCTGTGCTTGAGCAGCGCACTGCTTTCCAAGGGGGGCCGTTGCAACGAGCAAAGTGGCCTTCGTACGCTCTGCAACTTTACAGCGAAACTGCCGGTTGAGGTTCGACACGTACAAACCTCAAACGAGAAATTAGCGCGAGCGCACAGGCGACCACGCCTTGTGAGCCAAAGAATAAGTGTTAGACGAGCGCGCGCGTCCCAATGAGCGGATCACCGACTTATAAAGCGCGCCCTTCACGTCATATTGCTGAAAATGCAGAGAACACGCCGAAAATGACTCAGCGTTAGTAGGCTAAACGACGTACGTTTTTGTGGCCGAGCCGTTCAGCGCTACGCCCTGCGGAGCGAGAGGTCACCTGTTCGAATGCACGCTTCGAAATACTTTCATTCCATCGCCATGCGGTGAAGCCGCATGGCGATGGAATGAAAGTGGGCCATAAAATGAAAGGCGAGACACAAATATTACAATACGGACTAGTGTTGCTATACCACCAAACACGATTGGGATCGAGGTAGTTCGCATTGGCTTTACGCGAGACAACTCTTTGCGGTAGCAATTATATGGACTCTTTCGGCTGGCTTTTTCCGTAGCCGTTGCTGTTATGTTCCGTATATGATGCGTCCCGCGACAAAACGTTGCCGTCATGTACACGGACATAACGGCAACGGCAGGAGTGAAAACCATGTCTTACATGTCAGGTTCGACGACGGCTACCTCGCCACATGCTCTGAAGTCTGCCACAATTCTAGACATCGTCTCGCCCGCTATTTACTCGATCGCGGAGCTTTCACCGTCATTGATATCAAGCCAACGCGGCCTCTTATCGACTTTGACACTCCGAGCCCTGCCAGCATGGACCATCATCACCCTCAATGTGTTACGCAGCAAAAGTTCACACCCTTAATAAACAGAGGGCAAACTTGAGGCACACGGTAACTATGGCCGACTCACGGATGACGATCCTGGTATATGAAAGCATACCACACATTCCCCGCCTGACATAGAGGCAGCCATCGACCAACGCCCATGCCGACCTGCGTACAAGCGCTCATGAGCCGACCGCCGAAGGTAGTTCTATGAGTCCGGGTGCACCGACTTATCCTTCTGTCCGCGCTTGCAGCATTTCATGAAATGCCTCCTGCCGAGTTCTCGACGGGCGACGCGAACGAGCAGGCATATACCTCGTATACAGGCAGGTCCTTTGACACGCCTCAAGCCTGCCTATTTCGAAGCAACGTTGTCATCGGCCCCACCACCGTGTGATGCAACCGACGCAACGCTACTGCATTCTGAATCGCTGCCTTCTTACGCCACACCCCGGACATACCGTGTGTCCTGGGTTACAATCGTTCGTCGGACTTTCCTCTTCTCTCTAGGGGTAGCTCTCTGTAGTGGCAGCCGCATCGGCGTCGCAAAGAAGAGAACGAGCTCTTGCGCCTGGTGGTTCGGACGCTGGCAGCCGCCGCTGCTCCGCTTCAGTCCTCGGAATAACGTGGTGAAATCTACACAGCCACGTCAGCCGCTGTCACATCCCTATTTGCTCTCGCTACAATGTTATGGACTTGAATTCTAAGTCAAATAATGACTGCACCACGAAGGCATGAGAAGTCTGTATCAAGGATCATATCTCATGAGAAGAGCTGCAGTCCTAGGAAGCTTGCGGGATAAAGTCGGTGGTTCATAGATAATCTGGCTATGCAGATTCCCTCCGGTGTTACTAGGTGACCTCCAGTTGTCCAGATTTTTGGGTGTTTCCAGATGACTAACTTTCCTCAACTTCACCATGAACAGCCCATGCACTGATGAGAATAGTCGGCTCTGGTGTTTACAAGAGCTTTAGCGCTGTAGCGATCGATGAGAACGTTGAGGTCACTAGTTCCTCGTCTAGTATTGCAGTTGTGTCGCGGCAACGATGGTTTGTTTCACCGCTTTGACGTTGCATCGGGGCTCCTTTGTACTGCAATCTTTCGACGTCAAAGCACCATTCAGGTGGCAGCAGGTTCATCAGGTCTCGTGGCGGTGTCGTCGTCATCACCAGATGATCTTAGTTGTTTTGTCGTATAGCAACCACACCTCCATCGGTTGCTGCCCTTAGTTTTCCAGGGGCGGACTAGGTGAACGGCCCTGGGATGGGTTGGTGTATTGCTGGCGGTGCGGAGAGCTGTAGGGGCCACGATACAATGAGCGCGAAAGTCGTAAGGAACTCAAGTGTGCTTGTGCGAGGTAGTCTGCGATATCTTGAGGTCGTTCACTCTGCTGTGAAGACGGCGCATTTACGTACGTTCGAACTACGTAACCCCATATGCCGGTACTGGCAGCGGCAGTAGGTGTGGCTGGCTTCTCCGCTGTGCTAATCAGAGCGGGTGGTTCTGGAAAGCGCCAAACGTTATCTTCCTCGGTACGTAGTGCTGCCCGGCAGGTGGCCGGTAAGTCGCTATTGGTGGTGTTGGCACAACTGCAGTGGTGCAGCGTCCTGATGCTGCCTAAATGAGTGTTGAGGCGAACTGTGGGGCGTAAATAATAGCTTCCAGCTCAGACTGCGGTGCTTCCAAGCGATTGCCTTACTTACTCATGGACAATGTCAGCAATCACATCACCTGGAGGCTGTGGCACAGGTAAGAGCAGGCCATACTTGTTGCCGCGAAACGAAAACTCGAACTACAGCAAGCAATGCGCGCAGTGCACTAATATCGGCAAACAGAGCATTGACTGTCGATAAACTGATCATTGCTGGCTCGCGTTGTCTTTTATACATGCTGCATTGAAGTTTCCAGCCTGGTGGGCGCATAAGCTCTGGAATAAGTAAGACTGATTCCTGCACGCTATCTTATCTTTTCGTACGCAAAGACGTGATCTGCGCCGATCGGTGCTGGCACTCTGTGGGTTAACACCAAGCACATCGAAATGATACGCGTGACACGTGTGTTATGTCTTGATTTGATGTGCTCGATTTCGTTATTGAGAGTGCTTACTCCTAATATCGGTAGTCAATACCCATGACCGTTGAAATGGGGAATATTGAACAACCTCTGAAAGCAGGGTCATCGACATCGATGGGAATGTGATCACTAACATCACTCCCATTATAGGGTAGTGTCAGCGTCGGGGAGCATCTAAATGAGAAACAGGGCCATCAAAATAATGACCTCTGAAAGCAGGGTTATTGACGTTGACGGCCCTTTATGTGATCACTGAGATCACTCCCATTGGTAGTCTGTATAGACGACCATTTAAACAGGGAATATTCAACGAGCCCATCGCTAGGAACGACGTCTGAAAGTCTCATGAACGTCGACAGCTTTTCCTATAACTTTTTGAGCATGGTTGTCGACGCGGTTGATCACTGATTACACTCGCACTTTACGGTTGCACCGCATTGACAACAGTTCAAAATGGGGCAATGGTTATCGCGGCTATCGATATCAATGACCACCGAAAGCAGGATCAAGCTTTGACATCAATACTGACTGGAGCACTGAAGGGACCACTGGAGAGGCGTCCGTCAGCAGCGAAAATACCATTAATCGGGCTAAATTAAGAGGCGGCAACATCAATGACAACCAAAATGACTCTTGGTGCGGTTATCTACTGCGATGACACTGAATATATTACACTCGACAGGAGTGAATTGACAGCTTTTATGTGAAATTCAGCTTAACTGTTATTTGTCTAAGTTGCACGATGTTAAAACTAAATAAAAGATAATGGCATGAAAATAATGAACGTGGTTGCTCGTATGCTGGCGACGTTCACGTGGTTCAACCAAGCAATTTTTTAAACCTACTTAGGTCCAATGACCATTGCATCACATGACATCCGTTGTTACGGTCTCACTCGAGAATCAAGTAAAACAGACAACTCTGGTTTCAAGACATATTCTAGAACACGTTTCAAGAACAGCGCATTTACCGCGACATTTTCGCCTGTGACTGGTCCCGCCCGATGCGGCATTTTCGGATCCCGTGCGACTCCGAAGTGGCCGCGCGCAATAGGGTAATCGGAGGGAGCCCTACGCGAACGAAAATCTCGGTTCTGAAAGGAATGGAGATTGACAGTTACCGCGGCGACTACCGTATTACGCCGGCCAAAGCACTAGGCCTTGGCCGGTTTCCCATGGGTGAAGGGCGGGTCGGCAAGGCCTAGGAGATGGCCGAAGCCCCGAAGAACTGAAATCGGGGTCCACGTCAACCGTACTTGGGCCCGCGTCGCATAAGTCGTCAATGCTACATTATCTAAGCTAAGAAGGGCTAAGAAAAAAGCAGAGAGGACTCACTCATGGCGAAGGTCTGCGCTTTGCGACGCCGTCCAAGCCGCTACTGCCGAGGAACGGGTGGCGAGCGCGAGAGCCGACCGCGTGGCACGGGTCGACCTGCTCGTTCTGGCACGGGGCTGCAACTGGCTGCCCTTGTCCTCGGCACGTGAAGCGCGGGCTCGTGAACATCGACGGTGGCGACACCCATGGCATAAACCTCAACGCGAGGGCAGCGGAAGAAGAAAATGTATCGAGAGGCCCATTTTCTGCGACAAGATACAGAAAACTTGCGCTTAGTGCAGACGCTATGGAAGCAATATTGTCAACACCAGAATTTTCTCATTTAAGATTTCCATGGAAAATTCATTGGTGTCCTACAAAACAGTTGGAAACCATAATAACTAGATTTTGATGTCGTGTCACTCCGTTAAATTTCTATTCACATAGGGCTGGTCTGGCGATATCACCACTATGCAGCTTTTGTTCAGAATTGGAAACAATAGAGCACTATTTTTCGTCATGTCGCCGATACAAATTGCTCAGGAAAAAACTCTTAGTCCTCCCATTCACTAGCCTAGGGCTGAATTTCACTATAGAAAACATACTTTCCTTCGGTGCTTACGATCTGGGCTTCAGCCACGAGAACGTTTTCTATGCAGTTTGCAAGTACCTAAACGAAAGTAAAAGAATTAAGCTTTTATTGCGTGATTATTATTTGTGCAAAAAAAAATTCCAACATACACAAGAGCATTGTTTAACCATGCTGATTCCTATTCAATGTAATGAATAATTGTCTTATCTGAACGAGCGACAAACAACTATTGCACTCCTTTCATTCTGCCTAGGGTGTCTGTTCTTTTTTCTTGCTTTTTTCTGGTGGGTGGTTTCGATATTGAAAAAAAAATCTTACTGAAATAAGTCATCGATTCTTGGCCGATCCCCCTGAGTGGGTACGAGCCACGGCTGTGGAATCATCATCATCATCATCGCCATTTTCTTGATCGTTACATGATAGGAACAGATGATGAAGGAGGGAAAAGTGTAGCGTGTATCATTAGTAGTTCCAATTGGACAGCAATCATTACGACATTGTGGCAGACGGTGACAGCGTGGATGAAGACACAACTCACCCACGTACTGGAGCGCAACCTTCGCTTGGGGAAGGTA
Source organism: Rhipicephalus microplus (assembly GCF_043290135.1). Taxonomy (NCBI): domain Eukaryota; kingdom Metazoa; phylum Arthropoda; class Arachnida; order Ixodida; family Ixodidae; genus Rhipicephalus; species Rhipicephalus microplus. The sequence goes on along the minus strand of NC_134705.1, from coordinate 163,367,776 downwards.
GCTTAATGTGGAGAAAGAAGTAGTGGAATGAAGTTTTTTTTATTATTCGTATATTATTTTTTAAGCACACGTGTAGTTATCATCGAAAGGTTACAATACACTTTGCTTGACAATTCACTACAATGGGTATGTGCCAAAGTATAGATGATACAAGCAAACAAAACGAACAAGCAAACAAACCAAGAAAAATCTTAACCGTCGGGGCATGACATGACACGTCATGGGCCGCTTGCACGTCGGGACAAACAGGCGTAGCCTCTGCGCCACGTCGTGGGCCCGTTGGCATCCCGTTCCACTGCCCATAGTCTTGTTTTCAAATTAAAGCGTGGTAGAGTTTGACGTCTGATTTTCACGATAGATCTTCAGCAAAAGCGTGGCATTAGGACATGTCTTGACTGCTAGAGTCTCAGCGTCAATACCTTAGACCTGTTAAGTTTACCATGAGTCGTGTGGCTGCGCCGGACGGCAATGGTGCTTCGCGGAGCAAAGCCACGCTGAGCGGGTCACTCTAAAAGTGGACAGCACTGTACCATTTCGTTCCTTATGAGAGGGAATACATGAGTACGTGGTCTGCGCTCTGTGCTGGCTGCCTACAGCACCACCAACCGCAACTGCAAAAGAAAACGCGTTCGCTTTCGGCGTAATCTATCAACAAACAAGGAAAGCGCGGCTAAATTACATTCCCACCCTGCTCGCTCAAAGGGTTATGCTCCAGTTTGTGGTCTGCTGCTAACAAATCGAACATGATGCACGAACACGCCGCAAGCTGCAGACATCGCTCAACATTGCTCGTTGCGTAATCAGAGAGTGAACTCAATCTAGCAGCGCTTGTCTACCTGCCGTAGCTCGTTCTCTTGTTTGGCCTTATATGAGGCCGAAAGTGAACGGGCTTGCTTTCACTGTCAGTTGATGGCGCTGTAAGCCGTCACAGAGCGCAGGCCACGTCGTCGCGTGGTCCTTGTAGTAAAGGACTACAGCGTACGGGCCTATCAATGGTGATGACTGTATGGCGAGTACTATAAGATTGCCAACGCTTGCCGCTGTCCGCATTTCATTTGACGCCAATAGGGCATCCCAAGTTGTACAAGCCTGGTGTAGGGTGCACTTGCACCGGCGTTCGCTGTAGTTGTCGCGCACCTATTCCTTCTTCCACCACTCCCCCACGTGAACACACGCTCCTGCTTACGTGGTACCGTGAACAAGAAGTCCTGTTGTGGGTCCAGTGGCATCGAACGCGAGACTGTTTCCACGGGAGGCGCCAAAGTCCCACTGAATATTTCTGCACGTAACGAGGTTCTCCATTGCCATCGGGATGGGTCAGCTTTTGACCAAGCGACGATGTGACGTGGCGACACCATGTAAGCTCGCAAACTTCTGTGATGTGACGGGACGTCAATGGTGACGCAGATCACGTGGATTCTTCCACAACTTTTTTTGCCTGACGCGTATCACCATGCAAGACCCCTTTTAAGTGATACTGAAGATAAATATGTATTTCTCGTATATTAGAACATTACTCTTGGAAAGCACAAAAATCACCGCGCTAACTGCTGATCACCCCGCCGCGGTGGTCTAGTGGCTAAGGTGCTCGGCTGCTGACCCGCAGGTCGCGGGATCGAATCCCGGCTGCGGCTGCTGCATTTCCGATGGAGGCGGAAATGTTGTAGGGCCGTGTGCTCAGATTTGGGCGCACGTTAAAGAACCCCAGGTGGTCAAAATTTCCGGAGCCCTCCACTACGGCGTCTCTCATAATCATATGGTGGTTTTGGGACGTTAAACCCCACAAATCAATCAATCAACTGCTGATCACCATGCTTGCTTGAGAAGACGGTTCGTAAGCGAGAAAACGCGGAAAGTAATAAGCCATGATGGGATAGGTATTAACGGTGTCTACCAAGGCCTATGCAGTACCTAACCGGCAAGTGGTGATAAAAATAGTCGTCTGAGGGGTTATAGACTTAGCGTAACAAGCTTCATAAAATCTGATTGAGGCCACGTCGTCTAAGTACGAAAAAGACGCTTTGGGATCCGTAATGACCCACCTGAAGTTTCCAATGCGAAATTTAAAAACGGCCCTTTGGCTTTGATTTCGTTTTAACATTAAAGCAACGATAATGAATTTAACGACGTTTGTGTTTCAAAGTGAGGTTTATCAATTTAAATTCATTCCTTGTTTCAATTTATTGTTTCTTCAAGGCATTCATTCTTAAATAATAATCAGATTTTGCAAGAAAGAGGTGCAGTCAGGAACAAAACTTAAGACCCAGAGTGACAGTCCGTATACATTGCCTTGAAGGTGCGATGAAAAAGATTGAAACGAAGCTCCGTTATCCATGTTTTTCCGACCTTTCTCCACGTTTCTCGGTTTTACATGCATTTATATACAGGCGCACATAAAGACAGATGCACGAGTGTATAAAAAAGGTGATTGAGCTCCCCTGCCCCACGTGCCCCCCGCCCCCCCTCCCCCAAAAAATTGTTACGTCACGTTGAGAGGTGCGATGCTTGATACAACTTGCCTAGCTAACTACAACAAAACTCTAACTTAATTCCTAACAAAAGTGTCTGAATAATAGTACCACCTTCAGTAACCACCACAATTTTCAACGCTGTTGTTGGTTAAACATTGCCAGCGCCTGCTGTCGTCACACGTGCACGCCTTCGAGCGTCGTGGCGTCTGAGATTGGCCTTCGTGTTCCTAGCTAAGTTGTACGTCTTCAATCGTACTACTCCTTCGACAGGATAGAATTCCACCACTTTGCTCGCACGTCATAGAAAGAGCGCCAATGTCAATAATTTGCAATTATAATACCCTTCCCCCCACCCACCTACCCGAGCACAAACACAGACCCCATGCAGGCATCCTTTACATCCACACTATTCACACCTACTCTTTGCTTTGTTCCCCACGTCAAGATGAGCGATCACCTAAGACACCGGTTGAGGAGCCCTCACAAACCTTCCAACGTTAATGTAATAAAGCACGACTAGTAGGCAACGTGATAGGTGCCCCGACTTGGGTGAACGGGTTTCCGAACCGTATTGTGGTGTCACCGGCGGTGGTCGCTTTCGTGAAAGAGGTCAGAAAGAGAGTCGACAGCTGCCGTCTGTCTCCAGTGCTTATTGACGTAAAATACGGCCCTTCGCACTAACGAACTTAGGAGGGGGCTCGCGTATGCGTTAAGGGGAGCATATGAAAGCGACCGGACGAAGTGTAGGACGTGGTCAGATATCGGCAAAGCCAGGGCGGAAATGTTGAGCTCGTCTGCCGTCGGGTTCGGATTAGTGGTCGCTCTTGTAGTCATCCTGGAATACGCGAGTGGTAAGTGAAGATTTTGCTTCTTAGGGCTGGAAGAATTAACTGTTATATAATAGGAAGAGAGAGAGAAATGGAGAGGAAAGGCAGGGAGGTTCACTAATCTTGGCTCGGTTGGCTACCCTACACTCGGAGGGGGGATAAAGAGGAATAATAGAAAGGAAAGACATAGAAATAAAAAAAAGTAAGAAGAGTAAGAAAGAGATGGATAAATAGTCAGCTCGAGACTACACAGCACGGCCTCGCGCTGTTATTTCACAAGCGTTCATGATGTCGGGTGCACAAGAAAGCTTTCGTGGCTTTACGCCTATGCGAGACCGTCGGCCAAGGTCCCTGAATTTTCCTTTCTAAAAGGGGTCGTTTATCCAGGTGACGGAACTTGGCTTCCGTAACACGTCGTTGAGATCGGCATAATGGGCAGTGGCATAGTGTGTGCTCGAGCGTCTCCTCGCAGGCCCAAAAGTCGCATGCCGCACTGCTTGCTGGCCATTCCGATGAGACACGAATACGCATTCGTAAATGCCACGCCCAACCACATGCGACACAGCAAAGCTTCATTGCATCGTAATAGCCCGGATTGCAAGCGAAGCTGCAAATTTAGGTCGAACGTATACAGGCGCGCGTTGGAGAAACCCTGCGTATACACCGTACGATTGGAGAAGCGTCATACGGCACACACGTGATTGTAGTGATTACGAAGCATCCGTTCTCAAGAGAGGTATGGGCGTCCGCAGGTCTTGGCCATGAGCTGATCGGGCAGCTTCTTCCGCGCGGTCGCTTTCAACAATTCCGCAATGAGTCGGCAACCACTGAAATACAATATTGTGTCCTTCCTCGAGCACTTGGTGGTAGTCGTGTCTAATGTGATAAACTAATTGTTCGTGTAGTTCATGCTGTTAAGCAAACTGTAGTGTCTGTAAAGCCGACCTTGAGTCGCAAAAGATGGCCCATTGATTAGGTTACTCCTGAAGAATGTACATTACCACACCTTGAAGCGCTGCGATCTCTGCTGCTGTCGACATCGTGGTGTGAGAGAACTTGTATTGTAGCAGTAAATTACCAGGTGGAATAATCACTGCTCCTACAGAGCTGCTGGAATTAATGGAGCCATCGGTGTAAACCTGTATGCGGTCGAAGTAGATTTAGTCCAACACACGCCAAGTCAACTGCTTCAGGGCTAGCGGGAACATGCGTGCCTTCTTAACAATGGCGAGTTTTTGATTCGAAAAGGGGTGGCGATCGTTTCGCGCCCCGGAGAAATAGCGTCGAAGCCACTGCGCATGCGCCCTACGCGAACAGGTTTTGGGTTATGCGTTGGGAACGTTATTTCTCGAATTTAGCGGTAGCCGCCCGAAAAAGTTTGCGTTTGACCAACGGAACGGCACCCACTGAAGTGACTGCTTTCGGCCAAGACTAGAGTGACGTAGAATAGAAGGAGTGTCCAAAGTGTCACAGAACCTATTCGAAAGTTCTTCGCACATGCATACGTAAAGGACTTAGGAGCCCCAAACTTTCAGGGCAGCTATTCGAAAACTCCCTAATAACGGTGCGGGTTTACGTCGTGAACATACAGTATGATTATGACAGACACCGCAGTGGAGGGCTGAGGAAATTTCGAACTCCCGAGGTTCTTTAAAGTGCACCTAAATGCTTACACAGTGGCCTTTGGCCACCATCGAAGTTCATGGCCAAGATTTGATTCCACGAACTTCGGTTCAGCCCACAAGCATGCACCACAGCCGCCAGACCACTGCGGCGGGGGGGGGGGGGGGGAGCATTGCGTTCAGTTAACTTGGTCATGAGTTGGAAGGGGGGGGGGGACGATGATAATTGCAACACGAATTCAAGCGAGTACAGTAAAAAAAAAAACAGACCAGCGCAAAATACCAGACACAGAAACCCACAGGATGGAGAGCTTTGTTCTCTGCGTTTCACACTCACGTATTTTGCAATGTTCTTTTGCTACAATTTGAATGGACCGACTAGCCCACCTAAAAGCCTCAGAATGAAAAACAAAATGCTTCTTTTTACCTACAGTTCCAGGAGGCTGATGTGACGGGTCGCAACGACAACGAGAAACAAAATTCTCTATCACTCCTTCAGAAGAGCTCTTAGGCGTAGAAAGAGAAGCTTCACTGCAATCCGTTTGTAGTGCCATTACTACAATGTGTTATTTATTATTGTTACGATAGCCATAATGTCCCATTGTTTATGGTGTTGGACTGCTGAGTCATAGGACGTGGGTTACATACCAGCCGTGGCGGTCGCATATCGGTAAAGACCTGTGTTCTGTGTCATTTTAGTGGACGTTATAGAACATTGCATGCAATCTAAGTATCCCAAGCTCTCCCCTACAGCGTTCCTCATAATCATATTGTGGTTCTGGGTTAAAAAAGTAAACAATTACTACCTAATATAATGAATCTACCCCATCTTTTGCCGCAGCGTCAAGGATGGAGCCACCTCAACACGTTACCAGATGTTGCAGCTTTCAGCGCATAATACTTCCCTTTCAATATAACGAGAAACATGAACAACTTGATTAGAATGGGCTGAATAATACTTGCTCAAATTTAATGATTCCTATATTTAGCACCATGTGGCGCTTCCGCTGTTGGCCCAGTTGTCCACCAAGAAATGAAGCAGCAGCCACAAACCTTCACTAAGAAACTTCGAAATATAGGCTACAATATTTTGGCTTAAAAAGTAATTACAGAATTAAGTTCTTGCTGTTAGTCAACATGCGCCTTCCATATTTGATTTCCAAGTCCTTTTAATCCTACTTTGCAAACAACCAGGCAAGAAACAGATGGCATTACCAGGCCGTAATTGCACACGAGAACGCAAGTGATTTTTTCTGACAATTCAAAATATGTAAACCTCTGATCATATTGTTACGTGAGTAACGAGACAAAGTATTGCGACAGGTAGCAATATTGTAGGAAACTGTTTGAATTAATTTCGATCTTCTCACAGGTTTATAATATATACTTGTGTACCGATAAAAGCAACAAGTTGCAAGCCAATAAGGGTCAAGGCAGAACATCAGTGAATGCATACGTGTGTAGTCATTTCTTCGTTTTTGCTTTCTTTCTTTTAACTGATACGTGTAGTCATGCACAATATGAGTTAAAACCTGGTGGCTGTTAGGTTATCTCCGGCAACTGAAACTATGCCTACTTCACAAATGCTTTGCATGAAGTCGGCGCCTCTTTGCAGTGTTGGTGTCAGTTTCCGCATGAACATATTGAAACACTTACTGGGCGCACCTGCACTGATTGTTTGCCTGTTGTGTTGCGCTAGCCACTAGCCATTGTAGCCTCTCGGTCTAAATGATCGTTGTATACATAATTTTTTGTCCTTTTAGAAAAGTTACACTAATAGATAGATAGATAGATAGATAGATAGATAGATAGATAGATAGATAGATAGATAGATAGATAGATAGATAGATAGATAGATAGATAGATAGATAGATAGATAGATAGATAGATAGATAGATAGATAGATAGATAGATAGATAGATAGATAGACATACATACAGACAGACAGACAGACAGACAGACAGACAGACAGACAGACAGACAGACAGACAGACAGACAGACAGACAGACAGACAGACAGACAGACAGACTAGGCCTAAATCTGGCGTTCCATTGGTCACATATCCCACGAAATTGCTTGTATATTCCTCATCGCGAGCGGCCGCTGTTTTTTTATAAAAAGCTAAAAGAACTGACTGATGACGGGCACTAAGACACTCTGTCTCTACTGTCTCTCTTTCAAAGCTGACGACAGCAAGGAATGTCCAAAACTCGACTGCAAGAAACAAAGCGCCAGCTGCGTCGTCGTGAAAGACGATGGCAGCAAGTGCGGACGCTGCTCCTGCAACGACACCGAAAGCAACAATTCGGATTTGAAACCTAAAGCCGAGCCGGGTAGCAAACCTTCCGACGAGGATACTAACAAAACGACCACAAAGGGCACAGTGACTGAGAACGCGACCGTCAATAAAACGTCACCCGATTCAAGGACCGAAGACAAAGCACAATTCAAAGCCGAAGCAGCTACTGAAACCAAGGAAGGCGCAGCCGGTGACGCTAGCGTAGACCACAGTACTTGCTTACCATGTCCGGAGCACTGTATGGTAACAATGTTTAGGGGCAAATGCACCGGATGCGTTCGGGTGGATGACACTGACGCGGAGTGCCATTAGTGCTGGTTTGGTGTTTCGATTCACGCTGTTGTAAGTTCGCATTGTGGGACTGGTGATGCACGTTTCTGTGTAATTCTGTAAAGCGTAGTGGCCATTGGGACAAATAAACATGATTTAAAAGATTCACGTGGTCTCTTAAGCTATCACCCGAGATGACTGGAAGACAAAGGCCTTCCTTTTGCTCCTCAGTCGATCTATATTCAACTTATTTCGCCCCCCTCTGACATAGTTCTGCTCCTAACATAGTTTTCCTAATGCCTCAAGAATCAGAGGTACGACCAAGCTCTTTACACCTCTACAAGTCATGCAACGCTTCTGTGATCGGTCCACCATTGACCTAGTGAGGATGCCTTATGATGACACCATCGCTTGAGGCCATGTTATGTGACGTCCAGATGACATCACATGCTTTGTCAATTTGTGTCGTCATGGTGATGTCATACAGTGGCGTCATCACGAGGTCTCTTTTTTTTGCACCACTGAGTCGGAGCAGGCGGTGCGCTTCCTGTTTCTGATCGTGTCTCAGAAGGAGGGAGTCTCTCTACGCAATACAGTTGATCATGTCGTGTCGATCACGCGCGGAGATGGGGATGCTACGGCGCTTCCGCTCGCTGTGTCGGCACAATAGATATCGTTCGAGCTGGTGTACTAATAAGGGCTAAAAGTGTCAAAGGTGCATGCGCGAATTGCGTTTCGCTCCAGCAGCGGCGATAAAACAACCTGCCTGGCGTATTCCGTGCTTCGGCGACACGAGTCCAATGTATTGAAACGCGGCGCACAGATTCAGTTTTCATCGAGCATGTAATCCTATGTACGCGTAGTTGCGTGTTGATGCCCTAATTCTGAGACACGATCGAGTACGATCTCTTGATTGCAGAGCCGTGCACACGTCCAGACTTCTGCAACGCGTCGTTTCGTTCATGAAGGCGGTTGACGTTCGCACAGGCACCCGCGAGATGCACCGCGGACGACACAGTGCTCTCACAGAAAAGGCACAGCTGCAGGAGGAAATTTATTCGCCAAATCTGGGGCCAGTTTGACAACACTAACCACTAATTCTGGCAGCGATCTAATGAAGATGGATATCATTAACAGATTTATGCAACGCCAAACAGTACGTGGTCCTCGCAACAGTCATTTGTCAAGGCGCGTTGTCAACAAGGCAGGTGTTATTTTCCGGTGTAACGAAGTTGGTCTTCGGAATGACTCAGAGCTGGGGAGCAGACAGTACAGTGTCTTAAGTTCGGAAGCCGGTCTATTTTGCGACCTGAACGGAATTGAGACAGCTTGCGGCGTCTGGTGAACGCTAGCGACACGCGAATACTATCGATCTACAGGCTCCAACATTGTGGCGTGCCTCGTTTGTGCGGGATGGCGCACTCTTGGAGGCCAGGATTGTTTGAAAATCACTGCTTACAGTCCTCTGCACCAGGCGCCTCTACATCCCCGTGTCTGCTACGTAAGCCTCGTGCTTGCATTTCACTGTTTTTTTTTTCGAGTGGTCATCATAATTTTCTGGCGGAAGTTAGCTTCAAACTGAAAAATAGAAAAAAAAAACTGAGTATGCTGCATCATAACTGCATTTGCTGTTGCTTCTTCGCCATGGACAGCCAATGACTAAAAAATGAAATAAAAATACGAACTCTTCTTGTATATGGAGTCATAAAAGCTGCGAACGCGCGTGAAATGGTCGGTTGGCTCGGAAGCGCCTCAGTAACTATGGAAACACATTTCGGAGAAGAGTACATAAATCGGACGGCATAATAGTGTGGGAGAAAAAAACAATAAATAAATACAAACATGATTTACGAAATCGGAATGAAATAGTAAATGTCACGAGATAAATGTCGGTAGCGGCGGTTCGTAATAGTAGGTGAGAAAAAGTATTTCCTTTTAAACACCAGCATGAGAAAAATTACCACGTTCTATTGTTACAATGTGAAATATTCTTTTCTCCTGCCTTAAGGTCAAGGTTAAGGAGGTCGTAGGTAGCTGGCGGATCTAGCCTTGCATAATTTGCAGGCAGTTGCCCCACCCAGTTTCCTCTTTGCTAAATGAAGCTGTGTCCTTTGTTTGTTTTTTAACTAATCACGAGCAGGCTCTTAAAACAAAAATCGTTCATAGCGCGACGTAAGCCTGCATAATACAGCGGCCTTTGTGCTATTCCACGTGCAGTACTGTGCCGGTAGTCTATCTCGCTGAACTATACACCTGCCTTTGTTTCTCCTGCCTTTGCTTGCTTAACGTTTACATTTACATAAACCACCGGCTTCTTCACCAATATTAGATAGTAAGTAGGAACCAGTATTAGGGTGCAATCATGCAACTACCATCGCCCTCTTTTTCAAAGTTAAGCCACAGCTTTTTTTCTTGTTCTTTCATAGCTTGATATCGATATGTGGGGTTTAACGTCCCAAAACCACCATATGTATATGAGAGACGCCGTAGTGGAGGGCTCCGGAAATTTCGACCACCTGGGGATAGCTTGATATCGCCTTCTTGTATGAGTTGTCTTAATATATGCGTCGATTGTACGCCACTCCAGATGAGCTAAGAGTTTCTTCGCACAAATATCTCTTTATGCTTTTTTCTGGCCATTCCCATCATCAGCAGCAACTCCTTTCTTCTCGGCAGCACTCTGAGAAGTGACGTACCGAAATAATTCATTCAACAACGTGAGCACATTTCTTTGTTTGGTGTTTGTTGTAGGTTTTTTTCTGCTATTTCCTTTTTTTTCCTTTTAGACTATTGTTCTGCCTCAGCCACGCATTGAACACTAATTCAATGCGTATAACCAGATCACCATCGACATCGCCACCCCTCCCCCATTTTATTTCCTCCTCGACCGGTGCGGCGGGCCGCGAACACGATGGCTACGAACGACGCGAGCATCGATTACGCGCCGTTGCCGCCGCCGCCGCTCCCGTGCAAGCCGCGGGAGCCGCCACTTAAGCTGAGGCGATTCGAAGATGCACCGGCTTTCCTGCGCCACAACCCGTTCATCCGCCGTGGCTACCGGGTCCTCTACACCCCGCGCCAGTGCCTGCGAAGCGTGTTCCAGTGGAACAACGAGACGCTCAACATCTGGACCCACCTGGTCGGGATCCTCTTCTTCGGCGGCGTGCTCGTGCGAGACGTACGGTACCGGCTCCCCGACGTCAAGGCGACGTTCGCCGACTCGGTCATCGTGGTGTCCGTCGTGTGCGCGTACATGACCACCCTGACGCTGTCCGTGATGTACCACACGTTCAACTGCCACTCCAAGGAGGCCTACAGCAGGCTGCTGCGCTACGACCTGGCGGGCGTCGGGCTCGGTCTAAGCTCGACAGTCACGTCGGGTGTCCTGATGGCTTTCCGGGAGCACGCCTTCTTCATGTGCCTGTACGTGAGCGTGGAGGCTCTTCTCCTGGCCGTCGTCGTCGCCAGGAAGGACCGCGACAACGCCCTGGTCCTCTGCAGCCTGGCCGCTTTCGGCCTGGTACCAACGTTCCACTGGCTCTACCTGGCCCCGCCCTGGATGTGGTCGGTGCTGCCGCGAGTGGCGCTCATCTTCGTGTGCGCGGCCGTCGCGTACCTCGTCCTGGCGGGACGCTTCCCGGAGCGGCTCCTGCCGGGCCGCTGCGACTACGTCGGGGCGAGCCACCAGATATGGCACGTTTTCGTGCTCTTCATGACCTACTGGTGGCACGAGACGGCGTTCGAGCTCATACGATGCCGGAACGGCATGTGCCGTACATGAGGCACCGTGCGCCTATGGTGTGTTTTTTTTTCACTTCCTTTTTTCCAGTTCAAACGTGCATCGACACTTCCATAATATGAAAGCTAGGAAGAAATAGTGGTGCATATACGTACGGCCTGCATTTTGCACGTCTCCGCGCTGTATGAAATTACCTGCCGGAGCGTTTATCAAACTCTGCGCGAATTGTCACATCACGTCACCACGGCATTCGCCGTGTCTTGTTCGCCGTCCAAAGCGTTTTCTAGCACGTTAGATGTCGCTGGCTCCGGTGAATGTGTATTTCACAAAATTTGTGGGCTTTAAAGAATGGTGCTGTATATTTAATAAATCACTACAGTTATATAGAAAAATAAAAGAGGGATTGTCCATCCCTTGCTCCGGTAACCTAATTTCGTAGCGGAGTTCGAATGGGTGTTCACGGCGTTCGTTTGCGTGGCCCACGCGTGTAATTTTTATACAGGTACTAAATGTTTTCTCGTGAAATACAAAATAAAGGGCAATAAACGCGTTGAAGACGTATACAGATGTTATACACGACACATATGTTTCCTACAATGAATAGACCTGTCATTTTAGTTGCAAGAAATGCCTGAACTGGGCGTAAAACATGCATACCTTCATAGCAGGAGAAGGAGATACATAAGAACCGCATTGAAAGTGTAGTGAGCCGATCAGATTGTTCTGGCTGAATGAAATGAAAACGAAGCAAAAAAAAAAGGCAAATTTGAGTGCTCTGAAAAGAGCTATATCTTAAAGTTGCTAGAGCTAGCGCGACACAGCTGTCGCAAAACCTCTGTGTGTGTGCACATGTGCGTGGCTGGCAGTACCCATATTCGACGATACAATCGAAACTGTTCAGTCGGCGACAGAAAAGAATAGAAAAAAAGGACAAACAATTGTGCTTTGCAACCCTTTCGACGAAAGAACGATGTCTTCGCTTGTGAGCAGAGTATGCAACGGAAAATGTTGAGCAATGGCCCGTCTACAGTGCAGTCTGCTGCCCTCAGGATGGGTTTCTTAAAAACTGTTCGCTGGCCTGGTTGATACTTACTTAAAAACATAATTTAGCCGCGAACTAAAAGACACACAAAAGGGAGGAACACCAACTCGGAGAGGAAGAGCAGCCACTCCTGTCTTGGTGTTTCTCCCTTATGTGTGTTTGGATTCACGGCAAAATTATGTCCTTAAGGATTAGGGTCATTGCCCACCTCTCCCTTTAGTTGCTAGAAGTTTACACACTGGTTCTATTATCTGCTGATTTACTCAGTCTTCGCAGTGACATAAGGCATTGCTGTGGAAAAAGAGGGACACACATAAAATAAAGGCTACCACTTTTCCTTTTTTGTGTGTGACAACCATATTTTAGTGGCTGTAGACTGTAATGTTGACAATTATGTGACTGCGGACTGTATGTATTGGTTACTTTTCAGTTTGTTAACATGAACGCATATGCACATATAGGATCTTGTTGAATACATTGTTTTGAAATCTCGTGTGCTGACTGGTATATCTTGCATATTGTGTTATTACAATTGTATATTGTATGTGCTGTGAGCTTCTTACGCTTGTAGACTTTAACACTACGTGCTCAATGTTAGGTATACCCCTGAAGGGTAAGGAGTAACCGGCGCCTAATTTGTGCGCCAACATCTCCTTACACAACGTTAATAAAAAAATAAAGGCTAACATAAGGCGATGAGACAAAAAGTGAACGGTAATTTCCCTCCGTAAGAATAAGAATACACACCCTTTGACTTGACACCGGCGATGTGAAAAGTCAATCAAATTCTACTGTTCAACGAAAGACTCCTCCTCCCAGACGCCTTTTTCTTGCCGTACAAAACCCTGCGCATTCAAGGAATCCACAACAACCGATGACAGTTCAATATACTTACGTTGTTTGTACATCAATCCCTTCTCCAGATATTCTGAAACTGCGTTCGAGGGGGGTCATTTTCCATGACAATGAAAAATATTCAATTCATTCATACGTTGATTCTTCCATGAATGTTTTTGAAATCGCGGTCGGCCTGTTCGGGACTTTAATGAGGATTCAATGCTTATTTCTCTCTCTCTTTACCAACCATGTGATGGTGTATGAAATGGAGTATCCAACGCCATCACAGCTGCCCTATAATCGGCTGGATGAGACACGAAGCATACAATCTTCATTGGAATCCAGTAGCGTGTAGACATTCTCTCTAAACGTCGTAACCGACATTCCGTGAGTTGTGTATCAAGGTGAAAGCGTCATATACGTCTGGGAAGACAAGAGGCTTTGCAAGATTCGGCAATACTCGACGACACTTCATTAGACAATGCAGGTGATGGGTTCAACACGAGTGCCGAAAGAAAGAAAGGGAGAGAAAAAGAAATAAAAGTTGCTTGCAAGAGACGTGACGTTCAAGTCACCGAAAGCGTATTCATCGGCATATACCGAACATCTTACGAGCGCAATGTGGCATGGAGTCTCGAATCACCAAAATTTGTGACGTCATTACGTCATCATGTAATGACGTAAACATGACACCATAGCTTGGTCGATTACGGGCCGATGCCAGACGCAGCTCGACACCGCGAGTGGGGAGAAAAGCTTTTGACGGAGGAATAATACACTCGAATGAGAGGAAAAGTTGATGGTGGTCACCTGCGAGTCATCTTCGGCGGATCTATAAGAGTTTTCATCGCGTAATAGAAATGCTGATTAGCACTGGCTAACCAGCGGCTATTGTTGGCTGACTACACGGTCAAATGTTGGCTAGCGAACCAGCCCTACCATGAAGCAATTCATTTACAGCAATAAAAAAAACATTTTCAATCTTTGATGGAATGCCAAGGTGTTATGAGGGGGGGGGGGGACAAGCATCAAGATAATCTGAAGGGGCCAAGTATATATGCCAAGTATATCGTGCTCAGTGATGGCCCTTGAATGGAAATGATGGCTAAATAATTGCAAATGCTGGCGAATGTGTAATGTTCCTCAAGCAGACAATGCTAACACGTGAGCATTACATCACTTGCCAAAGACATCTTATTCTTCGACACGAAAACTTATACGCTAGATTTCTAATTAACCCTTTGTAGGGCAGGATATGTTTTTTTTTAAAAACCAGAAAAAGGTTGTCTTATTTTACTAACCAAGCCAACAGAAGTAGTTTGAAAGAAATTTCAAGGATGTACAACAAGTACTTTATTAAAAAAAACTGGGACACATTCGCCCCACTGGCGCTAAATTAAAATTCAAAAAATGGGACGCATTTGTGCCAATGCTCTTTGAGGGCTCCGGGGTTACGTTCGGGCGGCGTGAAAAAGTCCAAAACACATTGAACCAATGCTCCTTGAGGGCTCCTTGGTTACATTCGGCCGGCATGAAAAGGTCCAAAACACGTTGAACAAAGGGGCACATTGCACACAGAACACAGAAGGTTGGTGCGCGCTTCTTTCTTGGCAGTCGAGCACCAACGACACCACCTCCTTTTTGCAATCTTCTGAGGGTGATGTCCAGCTCCCAGAAATCGGACTTCATCAGCAACGCCTACCATTTTCTGGCCATGTTTGGCACCTTTTTTGTTGACTCGATACGGGCGATTGCTGGACCCTTTGAATGTTTGCCCGTTTATCAGCTGGCGACCAAGGACAAGCCGGAACCAAAGGTAGCTCATTTCACTGACTGCTTTCATTTGAAGAAAAGCATTTACTATTGCTGCGTCCAGCAGAACGTAAAAAATTCGGTACCACGACTTCGTCGATCGTCGATCCACCGGGTATGCGTTCCTTCTTTGGTCAAACATGTCGACTCCGCTTATCCAGGTATTGTAGTCGGAGACTGCTTTTGGGCACTGGACGGATATATATGAGCCATTAGAAAGCTTTCGAACAACGTCCTCAGTGTCGCTGGGGTGATGAAAGTTGGACAGCACGTGTACGTTTTTCGTGTCCCGCCACTGATAAGCTGTGATGCTCCCTTTCGCACGCCAGATATACTGTCCCTTCTGTAGCTAGTTATCCCGTTTGATTTCGTCAGGTAAGTCCTTGCGGTTTGGGCGAACCGTTCCTGCGGCCAAAATGTTCTTTTCTTTCAAGGCCTCCATTACGCGTGTGGACGTGAAAAAGATATCGAAATATAGCTGCGTGCCAGCCTCTACTCCGTCAATGAGGGAGAGCACAACATGCTCACTGAGACCTACGTTCGCAGGTCGGTCTGCACCTTTACCTTCGTAGACCTGAAATTCAATCAGGTAACGTGTCTGAGAGTCGGCTCTGCACCACACCTTGTATCCCCGCTTGATAGGTTTCATTGGAAGGAACTGCTTCAGTGAGGACCGGCCTTTGGATCGTATCATACTCTCATCAATGGCTTGGTGCGCTGATGGAGTGTATTGTCTCTTGAAACTTTCATTCAGTGCAAGAATGAGAAGACGCACTCTTGCTAATCTGTCGTACCCTTCTTCACCTTTCTTTTTTTCCTTGGTTAGGTCGGTGAGGTGCAAACAGTTCATAATGGCTTGAAAACGACGGAACGACATAACCTTTGATATTTCAGGACAATTGAAAAAACTGTCACTGCTCCAGTACAGGTACATTTGATGTCTGGGGTTTGTGCTCATCAGCAGAAGTATGCCAAAGTATGCACGGAGTTCATCAATTGTAAGCTCTTTCCAAAGCTGTCGGCCTTTCTGTTTGGCAAAGCGGTTTGTCTCAGTCACCAGTGTGTTCATGATACCTTCGTCAAAATAAAGAGCAAAAGCTTCAGAAGGTGTCGTCGGGAGATTTGCACTGTATTGTGGGTCCCAAATTTTTGGAACACGAATGACCGCATCCGGTTCGCTGCTATTCCATGCCCCAACCTCCTCCTCTTCGACTTCTGCTTCGTCGCAAATTCTAGGCACTTTCTTCTGCCTCCTTTTCTTTCTTGAATAGGTAGCCTTTCGCTTTTGTGGTTTCCTTGTTGATTCCGCCGCTTCGGCTTCACTGCTTTGCTCATCTGAATCGGGCGGAGCGAGCTCGGGTGCGAAGTCTTCATCTCTATCTCTGTCGGAATCACTCGACGTAGGGTCGTCAGGAAGGCTAAAATATAATTCCAGCGCTTCCGCTCGCGTCAGCAATCGTTTACCTGCGTTTTTACAAGCAAACCAAAAACAAAAGAGTTGGTGAAATGTTTCACTACACATCGAATGCAGGCAGCGGTGGCAGTAGGCTTATCCCATCGTCATGCAGTTTTTGCCCTGGCACCATTCGAGAAAGCTTTTAGGAGTAAGTATTGCTTCTATTGTCGAAAACACCCGATTATTACATGCTGGAACTATTTCTTTCGAAGCACAGAAAAGGGTACACTCACTTGTCATCTTGAATTATTCTTTTCCGGAGACTCACATTGCGGAAGTTTGTGCCGCCGGTGAAACAAAAAACACAATTTTGAGAATAATGTACACCTAACGCCACCTATTGTACAGCTTCCAAACGAGATTCAACAGAAGTGTAAAAACCTCAATGTAGATGACAGCACAGAAAAAAATAAACTTGATGCGTCCCATTGTTTTTCACGAGCAATTCTGTGGGGAACAAAAAATGGGACATATATTTCCCGTTGCCCTACAAGAGGTTAACACAAATTTAGTACGCATAAAAATTGCTTTCGATGTTATTCTTTTGTGGCAGTCTAGGAATTATGACTTCTATAAAACACTAAACACGGATTGCAAAAAAAAACCAAAAAAAAAACAAGAACTTGATTGCAGGTTTATGCGTGTAAATACCATTGAAAAAAACTTCGTCATTGTTGCCGTGCATATTCTTGCACCTGACGAGGTATCACCTGCTGGATTAAATAACCTGAAACAATTGTTACGTTTGGAAATGAGGCCAGTAGGTATCGGTTCATCCTTTTGCCAACGTCATTCTTTAGTGGGAATATCAAGAAGATTTTATGCTTTTTCATTCTGATTCAGATTACTTACAATGAAGCTATAGCGCTCATAAGACGTGGACCAAAGAAAGAGGACAGAACGTGCGCGCTTTGGTTCGTGTCTTGTCAGCGCTACGACTTCACTGAAAGTAACAAACCAACTATCAAAGAAATCAGTTCTCTCAGACTTATTAGGCATGCGGAAAACACGGGTAGCATCCGGATACAGGTCATAACATGCCACTTTAAATTCGCATGAGTGCGACCTGCCTATAGGCCAGAGTGTGAAAGGAAGCTTACTCACTTATCATTTTTTTTTTTACATTCTGAAAAGCAAAACGTTCACACCTGTGTTACATGTCGTGCTGCTTCAAATACCGAAATACAATTTAAGATCGGTTAAAATATGCAGCATTCAAGTTGCTAACTATTGGTAATTCGCTTTCTTTTTCTAATTGGTAATTGTTATTGTAATTTTGAAATCCAGATTGCAAAATGTGGCACGCGTTCTTTATTCCCAACTTTTCATGAAAGATCTTGATCTGGCACTTATTTATTACTTTATTTATTTATTTATTTATCTGTTTACGAGCCTTTTTACTCTTTCAATCACCGTGTACAGCGTTGAACATACCTAAGGTGAACACTACAATTGTAATCAAGTCCGTAACAACTTGAAAGCTTATCCTGGTACGTGACGGAAATGTCCGTTGCCTGACATCTAATATTAGAATGGCGGTGCACAAAGGAACTTTGCCAGAAGAGGAAGGAAAAAGGACACGAAGCAACGAATGTTCCGCTTGTATTACTGCACCTTTCTGTGAAGAATAATCGTCGCCCAGCAGTCCGTGCTTCTGGCGTCCAATCGTCGTGTCCATAAGCTATTAACCTTTAGAAGTATATACTAAACAGCCGCCTCTGTGCGATATTCAATACAAATGAGGCGTGGCGTTCACCTAAGATGCGGATGACGCTGTACACAACGTTAAATTAATTGCGCATTCGGTTGGCCGTTCCGGTCCTCCGGCTCGGAGTCACCAGATCCCGACGCAGTTCACAATCGGAACGCGAGAGGCGCCGATCGACAAATGGCGCCGATCAGTTGAGTCGACTTCTTCTACGTAGCTGGGCGAAGCGACCGACTTGTGAGCTCAGCACATAAACCTGGTCATCGTTATCGTCCGAGGTGCTATCTTCGGGACAAATCACGTCGCTGTCTATGAGCTACAGTAACGACAACATGGTCGTTTCCTCCGCCTATACGCAAGCCGCCTTCTTATTGACATGGTGCATTTATGCCTCCATGGATGTGAATTCACCAGACGCACAAGGATGGTGCCAAGAGTGGGCACGGGGCCGCTGGATTTCCATTAATATGTTTACCTGCCGCTCCCCGTTATCCCCCTAAGAGGGATTATTGTCATAACACAACGGTTAAGTTCCCTGCCTTTTCATACCCCCATGAAAAGACTCACTTATCGCCCCCTCCCCCTACCTGTAAAGTAATCCTGGTGCCGTCCCTGCACAAACACGCTCAAAAACGGCCCTAGCAACGCGCGTTCACGAAGTATTACGCACCTGGCGATGTCCCCTTCCGAAATGCGCGCTCGTGCTGTTGGCGCTGTTCACCTGGTTCATTGCCGACAGCAACGTGATTTGCCAGCTTGTGTCATGTGATCCGTCTTTCCGGTCAGATCACGTCACGATCTCACTTCGAAGTCAGAACGGTCGGGAGCACTCCGAGTCGGAGGCTGACGCCCTGAAAGAAACTCAATAAACAATTGTGTCGGGCCAGTTGGTAAGGATCCATCTTGCTAGGAAGCGCAGCCACTATTACAAAGAACACACAACACAAGCGCTTAGGTTGTGTGTTCTTTGTAATAGTGGCTGCGCTTCCTAGCAAGATGGCCCTGAAAGAACCAAGCAAAGGTAGCCCGTCTGCTTGAATTCTACCAACCGACCGCTCAGACACTTTCCGGAGCGCTCTAGAGCGTTCCTAAACGCTCAACCGAATGCGCCATAAAAAAAAAAAAGAAACGTTAAACGTGTATAATTTCTTTCACCTCTTGTAAGGCTCTCTTGAACAAATGCAGGACTACGTAGTAAACGAACGGATATTATTCGCAATTTTTCATTAAAGTCTTCGCATACGTCTTTCGTTTTCCTTACATAAGGCTTCAGTAAATGATACACGACCTTTTTTCTAGTATAAGACACGACTTGATTGTCTTGTACACTGTGACACGACAAAATGTCGGGCTAGAAACAACACCGCGCTCTAGTTTCGGAGGCTCCACAACGGACCATAAGACACCACTTCGTCGATGCATCTGCATTACTAGTCGCTTCAAAAGCTTAGAACACACGGTCTAAAATATATACCCGCACGCATATACATTGGTATCAATCCGTCAGATCATGTTTGAAGAGCTGCACTGGCATCTCATCGTGGTTCCTGTTTTCCCGGTTTTATAATTTGCGCGAACATCTCTCGCGTTGACCGCCGTGAGACAAGTCGAACGGAGATGGCGATCAGGGTTTTAAGTTTTGCGCGCGCCGTGCTTTGCAGCGTTCGTCCCCAGATGGCAGGAGGTTGTCAGTATTTATAGAGATACTGTATACGCTACCTAAACAGCACCTCGCAGTATTTGCAGAGTAGTTCTAAAACCGTGCATGTTGACGTTCCTGTGCTGCGCCGCTTTTATGCCGGGTTCTGATGTGCTTGGTCTTTGCGGTAAATTAATATTTGAAATGGAACACTTGAACAATTTTTTTCACGGCGACGACTGTCGGGTTTCGATGAAAGCAAAATACTTTAGGTCCGCGTGTTAGGCAATGGCCATGCACACGGTTTGTCCGGAAAGTGATATGTCAATTATTAAATATTAGAGCGTCTATACCTCATTATAGGCTAGATCCACCAGACATTGACAGAGAGGGAAGCCAGATTACGCACACATTCGTCTCACTGCCGTGCGCCACCATTTGGAGAGCAAGGAGAGACTTTTCCGTAAAACATATTTTCATTTCCCGCGCAATCCACATGTTCATTGGAACAAATGATTGCCGTCGAGTTTTGTGTGAAATTCGACAAGTTCGATATTCAAACATTTATCCGTGTTAAAGACCTTTATTGACAATTGTTACTCATTACGGCAAGTCTGCTGACACCGAAATGACTTTTTTTTTTAAGGCCGTAAGGAGATCGGTGACGTAGCCCGCTCTGGACAGTCGTCAGCGACTATCACAGATGGGAACACATCACTCCACATGGTCCTCATTTGACACCTTTCTATGAGCGTGCGCAGGGTTTCCATGAGAAAGGAGGGGGGGGGGGGGACGTGGTTTATCGCCGTGCTACCTAACCCCACTAAGTGGGGTGGGGGCGGGGCAGTTTGAGCGCTAGACATCTTTGACAAGGGGAGGAGAGGGAGGGAGGGTTACGAACCTGTACTCGTGCGCACGGCTATTTAATGAAAAAAATATTCGAGACGCCAACTAGCTCAGCAAAAGGTACTTCTGAGTGACACGCTTGCTTTTCGATTAAAAGTAGCCAAGGGCTATCCAACGCGCCATACATTCCTGACCCGGCCGCCACCAGACCTCTTATTTCCACGCTTGAAAAACTTCTTCCAAAGGCTGTCGTTTCGGACAGTTGACAAGGTCACATGGGTTGGCACCAGGGCTTTGATTTACATTCCAGAGGAAACGTACCGGGATGCCTGGAAATCTTACTCAAAGTGATGCATCATTGCTGGGGGTACTTTTAAAATCTATATGTCGTACTGATACGATCATCGCATCTTTTTTTTTTTAATCGATTCATCGACATTACCTCCTAGGCATACCCTGTAGGTCAAGGAGTCTGCTACGGTTTTGGACTCGTATTCACAAACCAACCTCGGACTTACCTGCCCGTTGATCTTCAGATAGTCGAGCTGCTGCACGGGGAATCGCAACGCCAGTGGTGTTTGCATCCCGACTGCTTGGCCGACGAAGCGGCAGACACGAGACAGTGACTAGTGCACCCGGTTCAAGATCACCAATGGCGGATTGTTTCACTCGCCACTAGATGCGCAAAAAGACGCTTTGCTTGCTCTCTCTGCCACTTGAATGTGCCGCATGCTATCGCCGGAACACGCATACCACACGCTTGCGTGTTCTCTTTCGCAATAATCGACAGTGTGCATCAACCGTTGCATGTGCTTTGTGTTTATATTCCAATGGACACAAGTGCACCCAATAATAGGGCTAGTTAAAGACTCGTTAACACCTGCAACTATCGCAATGGTCACGTGACCAAGTTAGTCGCAAAGCGGCTGGACGCGTATGGTCGCTTCGGTCACAATGCGACTACTTAGGCAGTTTCATTCGCAAATTATATTTTTAGTTTTGAAACAGCAGTCACGAAGCTTTTTACCGCTTACATGTGCATGAGCAGGACGTGAGCTTGATGTACGGGGCTGTTGCCATGCAACCTGTACGCTTGCAGGCGTGAATTCTCCGTGGCTACGAAAATAAGTCACACGCTGGTCTGAACAACGGTCACCCGATGCCGATGTTTGGTCGCCAACTGGAAATGGCCGCGCGACTGGGGCCAGTACCAGGTGTGAACGTGCCGTGACAGTCTGACTGCTACCTTCGTTATTGTCCCAACCTCGTGTCAATAGACAGATTTAGTTCAGCCTCCGCGACAGCTCTGCGAACGCCACCTTCCACAGGAAATGGGTGGGCGGCTGCGTCAGCAAAGCTGCTGTGGAAGTCCCAATAAATCTGTCTGACACCCTCGGACACGGACCTCCATGCCTTGCCTTGGAAATTACATAGCCACCGCAAGCTGCCGTGGAACTGTGGTCGGTTAGCTCACCGTTGTAGCTGCACCAGTCTGGTGGTTAGACCACTTGAGGAAAGTTTCGAATTTTTTTGTTACTGTTGCTTTAAATCTTACCGCCACGTGCTTACTCTGGCGTTGTCATTCACCGGCAGCGCGGCGTCTTGAGGGAGCGCTTGATGCAGGAAAACTGTTTCTATTAATGTGTGCAGAATCGGCACGAATATTCGTATGTACCGAAAGATTCAGATTCCGCGTATACACCGTAATCCGATAAGCCCTGATTTGCACTGAATTATAGAGGATTCAATACAAAAAAAAATGTGGGAAGTTTCAATTATTCGTGCGAACCTTTGCACAGTGATGCTCGTTAACGAGTACCACTGTGCCAAGGTTCGGATTGATCGTCGGATAGTTGTGCTGCACCACGGTAGTCACAACGCCATGTGGTGGTTGCATTCAGACTTCTTGGTCCGACAAAGCCACGAGACAGTGACTAATGCATCCGGAAGACACGCAAGGCTTGCTTGCCACTTTGAATGTGTTGAAATCGTCCTACCCGAGACATGGTGAAAGAAACTAACGGTTGCTATTGCGACGACTCGGCTGCGGCTGCTTCTTGCAGCAGCGGTGGCTTGGCGATTTCCAGCACAGGAGGCGCGCCGCTGTGGCGGTTGCTACGGCAATGGCGCAACAGGTTTTCTATTTTTCTTAACGGGCGTCTTGGTTCCAGCTTTAGCAGCTTCGCTATTAGAACTTTGGTTGGGCCTGCTGCTGGTACGCAACTTCTAAGGCGAGAAAACTGCAGCGCAAACCAAGACGAATCACAAAGAGGGAGGAAGACAAGCATGCAATGGCGCCATGCTTGTCGTTTCCAATTTTGTGGTTTGTGTAACTGTTCCTTGAACTTGCAAGTATATATACACCTTCACAAATGGTCGTATAGCATATGCAGGCTTTTTTTTAATGTGGGCCGCACAGGACGTGCGAGACTCATTTAATATGGCAATGTCGAAAGTTGGCAAAGCTGGTGAATGATCGTGTTAACGTGTGAGGCAGCGCACGGAGACAATGTCAAACGTGGTATGCCAGTGTCCATGTATTTAACCCCATGTTCAATTTCAAAATAAACCAGTTGCAAATGCAGGGGTTGTCCTATTGTGTCCCATCTTTCCTTTGCATTAATCCCTGTGCGTGGCCTCCCGCGTTGTTTTTTTTTTTCAATAATGAAACAAAGTGGACATAAATGACTGAGACAAGACGAAGCAGGTAACAGCTGCTCACTTTTCGTAGATTTTCTTTTTTCTTCTCTTTTTTTCAATTTCACGTAATATTTCTCCGCACATACTTCACTCGAGAACAACATTTCTATATTCATCTGTTCTTTGGTTTTTTTTTTCTGTGGGAATGGAGCAGTTGGACACAAACAGCACAACGAGTCATATAGAGAGTAACGGAAAGAAGTTGTGTATAGAGCTCTAGCGTTAATTGTACAAACTCCCCGAGCTTGCGAGTAAGGCAGGAAAATCGGGGAAAGTGGGGTGGTGGTTAGAGTTGAGGACAAAATGCGACAGTGTGAAAATGGAAGGTTGTCACAGTGAGAGAGAAACAGACAGAAGGCGCAGTAGTAGCAGCTCGCTTACAATCGTGCTCGACTAAGAACAACTATGAGACGGCTAGTTGAGGCAAGCGAAAAATGTAATACACTTGAAACAACTTGTTAACAACGTTTGAATATCTCGTCTCACTGGCAGATATCTCTCCAGTGGGTTTAGTCCTGACGTCACAGCGGCGCCTCCCATCACGTGGTCTTAGCCCTGCGCGCGAAAGCCACTACTGCTTTTTGTACAAAGCTGCTACAAACGTGCGAGGGCACAAACAGCTTTTATACATGCCATCTGCGCGCGCCAAACACTGCTGTATAGCAGGCTTGTTGTTTTTTCACACCCAACTTACCACCACGTACCCAAACAAAAGATCACCTCAATCACTAAGTTCCTAGTATTTGATGAGGCGCAAAGTTCGATGTCCAATAGCAGCACAAGGATCTACTGACCAGTACTAATTGGAATTCCGAAATATAAACGAAGTTTTATCCGACTGAGTAGGCTGTTCTAGAACCGTAAGTCAATATCTTCAATAAAACTGACCTGAACTCACCGCTAGGCAAGTATAGTATCATATCAAACACTCCAGGTAGGGAGTTGAATACTATAAATACGTAAAAACCGCAATGCCTGGTTGGCCGATAAAATCCTAATCTCTAATTGTAAAGCGATCGCTACGATATGCTTTCTTAAAATACGAAAATGTAGAGAAACCTGAAATATGCATTAGCCACCACGTGTTTTGATTGTAAAACAGGGCGGAGGCATCTAGGGATAAATAGTGGTCCAGGTTGAAAAAGAAATATCTCACGCTACGTGCCCTGTAACAGTGCCGCGAAAAAAAAAAAAAAACACGGTAATCCCGGATACGAAGCAACCCCCTGGATATAAGCGGCGATTTCGTAAGGCATCCTGCAGTCACTGAACAACTCTTAAAGACAACGACTATTTTGACTTTAGAAGGCGCAACGCTTCTGAACTCCACTTGTTGGTCGATGTATAATCTTAAAACAGTGAGTTAATCTCGATGACGTAAGCTACACATTGTTGTTGCAATAAACGACCTCCTGAGCTTTAGAAACGGACGAGAAACTGTGAGAAATATGTTGAAATAGCGTATACTGAGCGAGCATAAGCGATGAGAGAGAGGTCTGTCTTGGCATCTTACTTTTTCGTTCCGAGTTCCGCCTTTTCAGAATATTCACCTTCTCTGCGGAACTCCTGCTGAGTTTAGCCCGCAACTTCCGAGGCTTGCAGGTTCGATAGATGCCAACCCGTGATCGATAACAAACGCAATACACTCGAGTCAACACAACACTGTTCTTAGACACAGTGGCCAGCTCGCAGGCCCATACGAGTTCGTAAAGTTCACTCCAGTTTGAAAACACTGTAAC
Organism: Rhipicephalus microplus; assembly: GCF_043290135.1. NCBI lineage: Eukaryota > Metazoa > Arthropoda > Arachnida > Ixodida > Ixodidae > Rhipicephalus > Rhipicephalus microplus. The sequence goes on along the minus strand of NC_134705.1, from coordinate 163,342,768 downwards.
AAGAAAACATCTCTATGCCACTAAAACACACAAACACACAAGCACATGCACTCTCGGAGTTCTGGAAGGGTGTCCGCATTCTTTTTCACATCGGCACAGGCCTGTTCAAGACAGATGGAGCGCAAGTTTTTTCACGTTGGTACAGGATAGGCAATAGGAATGAGGAATTATAACAGCAACACAACGAGAACGGAACATACGAGAACAAGAACGCTGAAGGAGAGAGACAGTGCCTCTATAGTGTTTATGTGCGGAGTCCACCTGTACGTCGGGCACAAAGTTCATCGACAAAGTCGGCAAAAGGTACAGTAGACGCTGCATTCCAGCAGCACACGCTGACATGTGATGCGTCTCGTAGACAGTTTCTTCTTGTGTCGTCCTCTAACTTGTCATGAACTGGCGAGTCTTGGTGAAGGTGTGCGATGGCGCTAGTTCACAATCCTCAATGTAAGGAGCTGCAGAGGTGTCCAAGCAAGCGAGGTTTTAGGCGCTCAGCTTATCAGAGCTTAATTTGCCTGGCAATCTTGATCCTCCTACTACTCTCCTTCAAGGAGGCATTCGGGACAAAGCTTGCATCAAGCTGCTCAATCATCAAGCCCCAGAAGACTAGAACAGGTCCACAAACAAGGACACGTATGAGTACTTAGACGGGCCACTTGGTGATGCAATAAATTACCGTGTTTCCATAAACTACTTGTAGCTGGCAATACATAGTGTCAATACATACGTGTACTTTCTGGTACAGCTGACAGACAACCAACACTGTCATGTTTGTTATATAAATACACAAGGAAGCTCCATGAGCAACTGAGCACCTCTGTTTGGTCCTTCCCATATATTGGTGAAAATATTTCGTCGCCATATGATCACATACGCTCCTGCTAAGCTTCGATTGCGTTCTCTTCAAAGCCGTGGAACTCCGCCGGCACCATAAATAGTTCGCAACGGCACAGAGCGAAATGAGAAAACTTGAGGACTCGAAGGAATACAATTCCTGGAGCTAAGATATTTTCAAAGAGCCGTGCCAGTATCAAGTGACTTAGTCACTAATCCTGCTGTGAATTCCTAGATACCTTCTCAGAAACTTTACGACTCTCGTTCCTGGCGGGTCTCATGTGCATGCTCTGTGCCAATACTCTGCTTCACAAGATTATTTCAAATCATATTACCACATGAGGTAACAATTATCCTATTGCTGAAGCCTCTTCACATATTATTACAATATTTCGCAATAAGATGCTCTTGTGAACTTTAAGTCATAACGCTTTCACACTTAAATGGTGACCGTTCTTCAGGGCATAGTCTTAGTTTTTGTAGCTGCACGTTAGCTGCATCGCAATCATTTCGGCTGCCAACTAGCGTAAGGTCTCGGCTTTTAACCTCACTCAAATGATATCTACATATCAACACCCAAATGGTGATTTGGCATAACCTCTAACACCACAAAATTATCTTTGTGACCCTATACTTGTTTTTAACCCAAGAAATTATTCCAGTATTGCAAGCTTGTGAAGTTTCAAATCACTTTCGATAGCATTTCTAATGCGAACTTGATCGCACTTTGTATTGCAGCGTTGTTTGGGACAATGGACACGGGTACCGCATGAGAAACAATAGCTCACCCACGATGAATTGCCTCGGCTACAAGCTTCTGGAAACACAGTACGTCGTTGATCAGCCCAGTGGAACACCGAGCAAAATGATCGGGGTTCTCCCATTATTTCTGTACCACGACTAGAACGAACCAACGACTCTGTCTGAATAACAAGTGCCAATCACAACACTCATACGCCTCCCGTTCTAGAATTGATTCAACTGTGTACACAAGCCCATCCAGATCTGTTGAGTGGCAGTCCGCCACCTTCGTTGAAAGTCCGTTCTCATAGATATACGACTTCAGAAGTGAACTTACAGTGCTGACTGTAGCCCAACATGCCACATGACATCCCGCTCTGGCCACGCACGACTCCCGGTCGCATCACCTTGAACGGTTTGAAACGCAAGGTTCTCGCACTATGCCCCTGGCGCCACGTTGAGTGTAGTAACACGACCTGTCGCAGCTGAGCAGACTCCTGAAGTGCCGCCTTTTCTCAACGGTTTGCTGTACATCTATCGCCAATACTCGATCATTCGTCTTCGCAAAGTCTCTGAAGAGGCGATAACCACCTCTTCTGGCAGTGAGACCGTGATGTGAACATACCGAGTCACAACAGTCTTCCGCTCCATTCTGAGAGCCATTGGCTGTAAGCATTTTGAAGTCATTTCAGGGGAACGCATCGATAGTGAAACGCCGTTAAGCCAAGGCTCTTACTCATGATTGTTATAGTTAGAAGTGGACATGGTTCATAGTGGTGGCTCAAGGTACGTCTTATCTTCCGTCGCAGCACTTTGTCGAAGTGCGGTCGCACCACAGCATGCATGTGAGAACGCAGGTATTTAACTTTTAGGGCCACTGTGGCATGTCGCCAGAGATGGCACGTCATATTGTGCTCGAACGTCATCAGCTCGACAGCTTCATCGGTGGCAAGTGATATTTAGCAGCCCGCATGGCCAAACAGCCATGTTGGGTCTGGCACAAAGAATGTTTCCAAGCGTTGGGCAATTGGAGACGAAACACGATACTTTTTCTACAGTGGTATTCTAATGTTCTTCCGTCAGTTCGACGATTTCATTGTTTACCTCCAGGGATGTCATGTAAATGTTCGATGTCTCCACGGTGTGCACCACATAAAAAGTGCCCTGTGGGAGTATAGGGACATACGAAGGACACGTACTTTGAAGAAGTATCAAGGATCCAACGCTGACACGTTGTCTTCGATTAGGACAACGCTCATGCACTTTTAAATGTACGTCCAGGTCCCTAACACCCTAAGCCTGTTGAAGAAACGCAATACTGGAAGCGCGTCAAGTCTTCCAACCCTAGGAACACTTCGAAACGCTGTTCAACGTTAGCAGCTCAGGAGCGAACGAGTTTAACAGACCATATCCAAACGGTACGAAGGTGCATCTTGCTCTTGTATCACTCTTTTTCCTTCCTTTCTTCCAAGAGCAATCTTGTTCTTCGATGTTGCCTTGAGATAAAAACGTCCCGCGCTGATAAAAGTCGAAGGACAAAAACGTGGTCGCCGCCGGCCCATGGGTCTGTCTAGCTTAGAATCCTTGAACGACTCCGTACGCCTCGAGGGCAGACATGGTCACGTAGAAGACCCAGAGGCCGCCGAAGAGGATGGTGGTGGGCAACTTGAAGCGCATCGGTCCCCCTAGTTCTCCGCCTACGATCTTGTTGCGGCGCATGAGCAAAACCACGCAGCACAAGAGAGCGCAGACGCAGAAGATGGTGACTGAGAAGGCCAGGTTGCCCGGAAGCACCTCGAACGTAGTGCCCCGTCCCCAGTGCACGAGCGCCGCCAGCGACCAGGCGACGCCGATGCCCAGGAAGACGTTGACCGCGTTGCTGCCGGTCACGTTGCCGATGGATGAGTCGGCGTACTTGTCGTTTTGAGCCGCCACCTTGCTGGCGAAAGTGTCTGCGCAAGAAAATAAAATGAAACGTGAGTTAAAGGGGGCAGTGTGAAATCCCACAATGTGATTTCTTTCAGTCTGACGTGGAGTAATGAATAAGAGTATTTTGTGACTTAGGGACGTGCAAGTGTTTAATAAGACAGTGAATATGTTCTAAATATATATATTTTTAGGTCCGTATTTAAAAATCAACGTCATCATTTCCTCGAGTTTTTCTTATTGGTTTTAAACCTTTATTGCGCATGATGAACAAGTTGAACCAGTATCCGTGAACCAGTATTGTCCTTATCTTTCACCCTGTTACAACGTTTGTGGCTTTATAACGCATGTGGAGAGTACAGGAAGTTGAGCAAAACGTGAGATAAGGCCGAAGTTGGTTTGTGAATACGGACCTTAGCCTTTCATCGCCTCCACTTCTTTGTCTTTGACTTGAAGCATCGCCTTGCTTGACGCGCATACCTTGCTCAGTCTGCACGGGCACTTATAACGACGAAACACGGCTGTGAGACGCGCGGAATGACACAAAGCTTTGCCTAGTTTTCCCAACTGCTACGTATGGAGCAGAGTACAGACAGTCCTACACTCTACACTTTGTAACAACGAGTGTTTGCGGTATCTTTCTGCCATAGAACAATAATAATCATCTGGCTTGCTTGCGTTTACTTTCTCGAAAACTGTGTGCTCTCCACCTTCGTGTCGAAAGTAGATTGCTCCGTCACGTCGATGGCCGCATGGCTTTCTTAACAGGGAAGTACCAGACGAAGCAATAACTAAAGAAAGGGCACTCAAGATATATTTTTCTTGTGTGAAAGAAAAATTATGGACCATCTCCCCGAAGGGAACTGTGATGGAATGCGAAGCAGCAGCGGTGCGCACGGCGTTGACCCGGCTGAAACGGTCGTCGACGCGAGTGCTGGAATAAAGGTTCGAAGTGAAACTCGGTGTAGCGTTTACAGGAGTGAACGTTTGTTTGAAAGGCAAAGACACGGTAGGCGGGTTGGGTTTCCTGTTTCGTCGCAGAAAAACTGTTCGCTCGATGTGCGCTCGAACGTCGCGAGCGGTGGCGAGGGTGAAGCGAGGGAGATGACACGCGGCGAGTGGCGACAGGATAGTGAGAGAGTGACGTCAACGCGTGCGCACTGCTAGGGAAGGTGACCTACTTGGCACCACCCCAACACCTGCGGCTAGGGGAGCACAGTGCGGGCGGAGGGACAGCGTTGCACAGGCTAGTCAAGGAGCTGCTTCGCATTTAAAACACTCGGTTTGTTTTAGAGTGTAAATTATGGAATGTGTTGGATTGCTGGCAAACCACGTAATCAAGGGTATAAGATCGAATGACGACCAAGACGAGATTATAACAGAGGATAGCAAGTCTCAGCTGCCCTTAACCAATATCCGGCAACATATCCGACGTATCAAAGAGCTACGTGAAATTAGGTGTGTTTATTGACAGACTCGCACTCGGCAGAAAAGTATGCAGATACATATGAAGAAACCAATAACAAACTCAGATTTCGCGTGTAAGTTCCGCCCTGCTATTTGTAATATGCAAGTGACGTTATAGAAAGCGTACCTAAACAGTAGTTATGTGCACATTTAAAGTATACATTAAGGTATTCAATACTGGAGTACATGCTGAGCTCCAATATACTATCACGAATAAGAAATACAGTGTGTGTGTGTGTGTGTGTGTGTGTGTGTGTGTGTGTGTGTGTGTGTGTGTGTGCGTGTGCGTGCGTGCGCGCGCGTGTGTGTGTGTGTGTGTGTGTGTGTGTGCGTGCGTGCGTGTGTGTGTGTGCGCGCGCGCGCGCGCGCGTGTGTGTGTGTGTGTAAAGGAAATGCGGGGAGGTAAAGTAGACATTGCCCAGGTTGATACCATGTAAGTGTAAAGTGCAATCACGGAGCACTAAGAAACGCCAGAAATCATACCAGGTATGCTTGTTCCCAGGGCGACCAGTGAGATGGCAGTTACTGAGTCCTTGAGTCCAATGGTGCAACCAAAGTGCGACGCGAGGTCGCCCACAAATGCGGTCAGGACGCCGATGAGGAGAATGCTGGTCACAAAGCAGGCCCATCCGCCCCAGTAATCTGGAGCACGAGATGAAGTCGTTCATACAATGTCGTCAAAACTACGGTAACACTATTACAATAGGCCAAGAAAAACTGTGTATACTAACAACGGGAACCGTGGAGAAGCTCTATTTATTAGAAAATTAAACGAACACACTTGAAAACGTGACAAGAACAACAAAACACTATTTAAGTTCTTGAGCTGTTGCTCTACAAAGGCATCAAACCATTTTTTTCCGCCGCTGGAGAATTTCAGGTTATGGGCGTATGTCTCCGCTGTATTTAAGCATGCCAGGACCTTATACCGAGCGAGAATTTCACGTACAAAAAAAAAAAAGAAATGCTGCGCCGAGAAATCAGCATCAAGCAAACTAGTGAAATGGCTTGGAGTTGCGATTCGCTTTTCACTTTTGTCTACATATATTTCGATCCGCAGTTCAACGGTCATGACTCGTGAAGCACCACTCCAGCTCGGTCAGAAAACATGTATACTGCCGAAAGCCGACACTGCTCTAAACAGCTTAGCCAAATCTTGGAATCTTGAGCGGCAAGGAACCTTTAGAAATGGAGGACGAAGCTTCCCTTTCCTCATGCAAAGGCCTGCGCTTACTCTCTTCAGAGCTGCCAGCGCCCGTTGTATGACTTTGTATTGGTCAAAAACCGACATAAACTAGGAATGACGTCTGGATCAGATATACTCACCACGGGGTGCCGCTGTGTGCGGATGCCACGCCCCCATAGTCTGCTAAATCTACACAGTGACCACACTAGTGCGCCCAGGAATCACAGACAACAGAGAGAGAGTGATCGCCATTCATCGCACGCACTCAGAGTGAAGGTTGAGAGTCGTTCGGCTCACCTGTCGGGGGGACGAACGCGAAGATGACTTTCCAGAAGACGGTGAACACGTGCATCACGTAGTCGGAGCAGGAAGGCATGCGCACCGTCACTTCGTCGCCATCTTCGCCACCCTCCTCGTCGTCGTCTGGTGAGTCGGGAGAAAGGGAGAAGCCAACCGGAAGGTTTAGTAACGTTCCCGCCTTCAACGACAAACCATTCGGGCTTATCTATACATCACACTAGTAAACAATACGGTTAAGCAAGTCAATCTTTAAACAAGTCTATATGTGTGGGTATACGTATGTGTTTTTTTTTCCTCTCTTTGAGCAGTGTAACCGTTAGTCTAATGAGAGCATGGAGTGATGTTTCTTTGAACAAGACCGCACCAGTCTCTCAACAAAAGACTGTTGAGCAATAGATCTGACAGGAATAGAAGAACGCAGACGCTAGGATATAATGCATGAACACTTATCGCGGTTCATTTTATACTTTTTGGTACCCTTACAGCACGAAAGCGAGGCAAAGCCGCAATACAAGCGATTCACGCCCGAAAAACTTTTTTTTGGGCATGAATAACGCTCGAGCAGAAGAAGCAACATGATAGGTTAAAGCTGTGTTTTCTTTTATTTTTCAAGCACTCTGAGCACTGAAACAGGTTTTTCTTGTCAGGTATATTGTACCAAGCAGCCACGTTGTTGCAAACAAAAGTGATATTCCAGAGCACTAAACTTCTGAACACTTTAAAACGTACAAAACAAGATGAAAAATAAAACTAAAACTGAATGGCATATGTGAACGGGAGCCTGCGTACTAGAAGCGCTTCTGTTTTAATGCGTAATAATATTCGGGTACGCGAAATGCTGCCTCATCTTTATCACTGTTCGGAATCGATGATCGCCATTGCGGCAGCAAACATTTTTAGGACAGCGTGCACAAAACTTGCAAAATCAGTCGGCTGTGCAATCAAGGACGCAATAAATCAAGACACCGCACTTCTTCCAGGTTTGTGGGTTTGGCACGCCCAGTCTTAGAAAACGAATACGCAACAAATAGCTCAGCTCTCTGTTATTCTGAGCAGACCTTGCGTGAGCGTTTGGCGCCTTTGCGCACGCAGGATACAAGTCATCATGTGGTCTTGTCAGCTTGACAAGTGGTCTTGTATTCTTCAAGGCAGCTACTTCAAGGCAGCAACGAGGTAGTCGCAGCTTCGAAGAAGCCAAAATTACCGCAAAGTGAAAGTACGCGCTGCCTTAGATAAACAGAGACGAACGACACAAGAACAAGAAACGGACAAGCAGCTTGTACATGCCTGTTTCACGTTCAACAAGGACTTCGTCCTCGCTTGCTTTGTTTCGCAAGGTCCGCACGGTCCTTGTTCGTTTCGCCATGGACGAAGGCCTTGCGGACCTTGAGAAACGAAGAGGGACAAGGTCCTTGTTGAAACACGAAACAGACAAGGACAAGGTCCTCGTTTGGTTCGTGTTTCTGTGTCATTCCTATCTGTTCATCTATGCAACGCATCGTTTCACTTCGCAATGTCATAAGTTGTCCCACCTAAAGCACTTCTATACGACTTGTCAAAACGTGGGCTCTTGCAGCACTAATTGTACACAAATTTCTCCTGCTCTTCATGCTTAATATCTTGCCATTTAGCCTATTAGTGTGATGTCTCGCGGATAAAGAAAACTCAGACTGATAAGAGAATGTTGTGAAGTAATTGAGGCGTAGACAATACTGAGCTTACTGCTTCATTGGCAATGGTTAGCTCTGATGTTCAAGGCGCATCAGTGGCTGCAATAATGTAGATTGTTCAGAGTTACCTGCAAGTAGGAGACTTCATCGTTTTCCGATTTTCCACATCACGGTGTAAAACTGTAAAGCCGATTCACCAGACGTTGTTTCGGAGGCAAAACAACTGTAACGTCTTAGGAGTTTGTGCGATACCATGCTCACCTCTGCCTGACAGTTATTGCCTATACTCATGCACACTACTTACCTTTGGTAAACTTCAAGCTGGCGCTCTCCATTTCGAACGCTTCGGGCGAATGAAACTTGTTCCGGTCGTCGTCTTTAACCGTGCACGGTTTGTGTTAGGATGGGGTTGCAGGTTAGAGTTTATACATGCATGGTAGTTTTTTTAGTGTTTTTTTTTCGAGCAGTGAGTCAAGCAGCACGGCAGGCAGGCGGCAAGGTAGGCAGGCAGCAGGCCCCCACAGGTCGTCAAAAAAACGAAGGCGCAAAACCAAGGAAAAAGGAAACAAAAGAAAAAAGAAGAAAATTTAGGGAAATTGAAAGAACCAGTGAAAAAACAAGTGTTAAGCGAAGCTTTCTTCGGTTGTCTCCACGATATTAAAAAATGTGCGATGATTAGTATTGCATTGTATTGAGACAAAATGATAAGGGTGCCTCATCAAACAGGAGAAGTGGCGGTCGGTGGCGTTGGTGTCAACAGAACTCTTACAAAAGTCACGTGATCAAAGATGACGTGATTACGGCTTCACACCCATACCGTAGATTCTGTATGTCATTTCGATACCTTGATATGTTTCCTTAGAGCCTTACAGAAATGTACGATAAACGCATGGAAAAAGTAAATAAACGAACTCAAAAGACCTGTCACGCATGCTCTTAACACAACAAGACCACGAAAAGTCAGCTACTTTTTCTTCTTAGACGATGTATTGATCCTCAGCCGCCAAGCCCATGAAAGCTCTGTGTGCCTAGTGGTTTTACACGGCACCCAGGACTAGAGACATCGCAAGTTTCCGCACCTCACCTGACATTGCACTGACCCCTGGTTCAGTCCACCTGTTAACAAGCGACGATGTCACGTGATGGTACCATTATACAACGGCCTTTTATGCGAACTAACGATGACGTCACGGTGATATGACACAAAAGTTTGACGATTCCTGACGTCACGTCATCATATGGTGACGTGCTTACGTTACGAATTTTCCATCACTCGTGTTAAAGCCGACTACACGACATCACGGTCGACGCCGATTGTCAACCGTCGAGTTTGGTGAGGCTTCTTATGATGTCGCCTTATTATACAGATTCTTCAAGGAGACATATAGAAAATAATGGAATGCCGTATGGTGCGTTACCGTACAGACATTTTCAAGTCTTTTGACGTCATCATGAAATACTGATAAAGACGTGGCGTGACGTCACCAAGTGACACTTGCGCTCGGCTGAAGGTTTGCAGATTCTGGAGGCCGTGCAAAACCACTTGAGGCGTGAATGTTTTCGGGGGTAGAGGGGGGATCCGATTAGTGCAACCGAGTAGAAAAAGGACACCACGAACAAGGCTTCGATCTGGTTTAGGCGTATCCTTCTTGAATTTTTTTTAAAGGTGAAAGCGGTAAATATCTCATCACATGCAAAAACGTGACTATTGGTGTGCACAAAACATGAATAATGCACAAAAATTATGCCATGATGTTCCTATATGACGTCACAATATCGTCACACATGTAGAAATTAGCGACTTCAAAATATGACAACGTAACATCACATCGCCGCTTGGTCATAGGTGGGCCAATTCTAGAGCCATTGCATTCAAACAAGATGTAGAGGAACAAATAGATGGCTTTCGTAGCCGAGTCTTCCTAGACGAATTCGTAAAGGAATCGTCCGACTTTTTCAGTTCTCAACGTTGTGACACGTCTGGTGCCCTCTAGTGGTTGGCGTTCCCCGACACTACCCAATAAAAGGCACCCGAATATATAACATGGCGGCTATAACGTGTCTCCGGCTCTACCAAACTGACACTACCCAATAAAAGCACCCCCCCCCCCCCCCCCCCCGAATATAAAACATGGCGGCCATGACGTGTGTTGGCTCTACCAAACTGAACAGGGTGGTCGCTGTGTTTGTATTCATAGCCGTACCGCCACGTTTTAACCTGAACCCGGAGCGTGAACTCGAACACCATCTAAGGAACAAAGTGCCGAAATGTTGGATGTGTTCTTTGAAACTAAGCAAGCAGCACAGAAGTTAAATACGCATTGTGTGATTTGATTCTAGAAAAGTGAGTTACTTGATAACCTTGACTTTTTTTAGTCCTGTGGCAGCTGTGGATGGCATTAAACATTTTAGCAATTTAAACAGGCCTCACCGATACGAACAAACAAAGAAAGCTTCACTTTTGGAAAAAATAAAACAACAAAAAATTTGCTTGTACTGAAACTCAAACCACGTAACTAAATCAATAAAAAAGAAATAAAAGAATGCAGTCATTCCTTACATTGCCTTCATTAATTATCTGTCTCAGGCTTGGAAATTAGAGAACTTTTCTATCAGCGTACGCGTCAGTTAGTACTGCTCTAATTCAGCCTGAGCGGCAAAAGTGCTGAATGTTGATTGGCACCCCTTACGCCATCATGAACACGTAGTGGCTTGTAAAACGTCAACTACCACTGTATCACAAATCACTCTGCTAATGCAGTTGTTTTATAACTAATTTCAAGCTTGCGTAAGTACTTGCATGTTTTTTTTTTTTTTTTTTGCGTTCTATTCAAGTTACGAAGTGCCTTCTGGCTGTTGGCATATCGATTTACTAATAGAAGAAAAAATAGCTTTACTGCTCTGAGGGTGCTTCATTAAAAAAAAAAAGCCGTTGAGTTAGTGATGATTAGCATGAAGAGTCCAACAAATCTCAGCCCAGACAAGCAGGCCATTATTCGTCATCTTCACCACGAGATAGCATAAACAATCTTGCCCATGCCATTTCCGTTATATTTCGATAATATTCCTACGTGTCTGATTACAAAGTGCATACATATAGGCGCAAATAAAGGATCCCGCCTTGCTTTGGATGCCACACTCACTTTCTGTGCTCGCTTCATCAAGTCATTCAATATGATCATGTAAGGAATAGTATTCCAAGCACTGTCATATGTTTCATCGACGCAACGGTGCATAATTGTGCTCTCTTGAATGTATAGCGTGAACAAATGCACGGAATCAAAGAAGTGATGAACGTTGACTCAGCAGTCTAACTTGCCAGTTGAAAGCGATGCTTTATGCAACTGTGGTGAACTAAGGCGTAGAACAAACGTACAGTCGTCAAAGAGCCTAACGCGAACGCTCCGACGCGTTACCTGGACTGGTATGACTGATGTCAGCCGCGAAGCGCTAGACACTGTTGCCATGGTAATACCTCGGTATGCTTCGGTAGTACGCCGGCGTGCACGGGTAACATCTCGGCAGAACTCAAAGCTATGCGAAGCTAGCCTCGATCAAACTGTTTCAGGACACACAGGGGAGCGGTCGTGTTAAGCTTGCTGACGACTGTATACCTAAGAAAGTAGGTGTCGCACAAAGCAGGCGTGCTAAGACTGTAGAGTGTGCAGTTTTCGATTGAAAAGCGCGAGACGTTCAACTCGAGAACAGCACGAACTTCGTCGACTGTGGAGGCAGTGGGTTAAACTACACTTTACACGACATCTGAAAACATCTAAAAAACAATCCGGCGCTGTCTCTCAACGAAATTATTATTTAGAAAAATCAGCAAAACTGTGTTTAGGAGTGCTCATAAAATAACATGAGAGTGAACACTTCAGGCGGGAGTAATGGGGATCGTACTAAAATTTCAGTTTTGACAGCAGAAAAAAAAAACGGAATAGCTGACAGGACGAGTTTGTAGCTGCTTAATTGGTGACAACATCAATTTATGAAAACACCTTCACTATATTCAGTATTAAGCAGAAGTCATTCCTTTATTATGACTCTAGGGTACTCGTGTACTACTAAAGTCAATCTCTGTCGCGTTTTAAGGAGTTACGTTTTTGTTCCTTAACAGGCCTTCATCAAAATAGCACTAGACAGCAGCCGAAATTTTTTTTTATTTGTGCCCAAAGTATAAGATAATGACGTTATTCGCGAAATTACTGTATATTATGCGTATGGTCATCAACTTGGCAACAATTTTTACAATACAAGGTCGTATATACAACGTCTATGAGTTCCAGTACATAATGCATGTACTGCATGCATTTCAATGACCATGACGGATATATATATATACAAACTTTCTTTATCAGAGATGTCGCAAGAATTTTATGTTTTAGAGGGGTATCACATACAAACGTGCGTATGGATCGGAGCGTGTGATTATGTGAGCACGAGCGTGTTCACATATGCCAGCAACTAAGTAAACAGACAGTGGAAAGTTCGAATCCCTCTGCCTCTGAGTGCACCTATGGCTTTCAAGCAGTCCTAACACGGTCGAAATAGCCGCGAGGTTGCGCCACGTGCGCTAGCAAAAAAAAAAAAAAAAAAGAGAGAGAGAGAGAGAGAGAGGGGGCGCACCTTACCTATAGTCGTAAAAGCGAGACCTATAGCGCTCGATCTTTTGCCGTAAGATCGTTCTCGGGAGCTTTTACAACTGCCGCGACAACGATAAGATCGGTGCATTAAGGAGGGAGAGCTCCGCGTTTTCCTTCGAAAGACGGCCCAAATAGCGAAACTCCGCCCCACTCGTAGAAAAAGAAAAGAAAAACAAGCGTACCAACAGAAGCTCGTGTGAGCGAAGTAGCGAAACTTCTAAGGTCAAGGAATGCTTTCGTTACGGCAAGTTGGCGCGATGTCTGCAAAGTTAAACACCACTAAAACCAGCGCGTTTTATTGTGTCGACGTCCCTTGCACTGTTTAACGTTCGTAGGTGTTCCAAGCTTAAGGTACGCATTGGAGATGCATGCTGAGATACTTCGGTTGTCGTAAAAAAAGCTGGCTGAGCTTTGACTCCTGTAAACATAGTTATCACGAGCGAGAGGTGTGTTTGGCTTGGTTTTGCAAAGACGACGCACACAGGCGGCTTCGATCGTGGCACACTTTCACTATCGGGGAACCTTCTCGATGACGAGCTATCTAGCTTATTTTCGATCCGATCTTTTAGTGATTTTGCAGTTTGCTGTGCAGCTTGCGTATATACTGGATTGTAAGGAGACTACTATCGTAATGCGAAGGGTGACTTTTTGTTGCGTTAAGGAAAAAAAAAAATACAGTTAAGGTGTTATCTTGCGAAGCGAGGGTCAACTTTAGGCAGCAAAAAAAAAAAAAAAAACTGTAAATGAGCTTGCGTTACATTCGAGTAAATACCCCATATCTAATGGGTGATCGAATTCTACTTGTCGTTTGCGCAGAAGCGCACGCGCAGGCAGTTCCGACATCACGTCATTCGTGGCGAGAGTGAGCTATTGAGCACCGGTGAAGTAGCTGTTGAAATTCGATCTACGGTCGTGTGGCACCGATGCGACCACGTTTTAATGATTGCCGCCTTAATGATGCTTTCTATGAGTCACAGCCTGTACTCGCTAGGTGTGAACGGGCTACGGCTGATATAAAACCTAGCGCACTCAAAGCAACGGTAGTTTTTGTGCACGAAGCCAATTACTCTTCTGCACTATTTCAAAAGGGAATCGTTCTGAGCAGGTCATAGCCAATTAGAAAGTATATTCAGCATTACAGTGAATATACAGCACCCTATACCAATGTACTCAGTGGTGATTTCTGTGCACTCACAGCCTAATCTTTCCGTGCGTTAGCAGTTGATTGTTAAGAACAGAGTCAGAAAGTGTAGGTTCCAAATAAAACAACGCACTAATTCTGCTGTTTGATGTACTGCTATCCTGTAGGCGTTGGCGTAACCAGGGGTGGCACACCGGGCCTATGCACCCCCCCCCCTCATTTCTTAATGCGATAGCTTTAAAAAGCTCGTTTCGCAAAAATTCTGGCGTCGGCGTCGGCGTCGTTGGTTGTGAGCGAAAAATCATCTTATGCACGACCGAAAACTAGAGAACAATGCAAATAAAATAAATAAATGATAAAAATTCTGAGGCAGAGTGGGGACCGAACCAGGGCTGTTTGGGTCCAATTGGGGATCGAACCTGGGTCGTTTGCATGGCAAGCGGGTGTTCAAGCACACGACCACGCCTACGCTTGTGAAAACAGTAAAAAGAGAAGTTCCTCTGCTTGGAACTACAGTGAAAGCAGCTTTCATGCTTCACAAACACACGCCTTCTGTATACACGCTTCACAATGCAACATGAAACACTGCCGTAATAATGCGTGGTACAAGCGTTGGCGTCAGAATATGTGATTATCATAATGGCTCCGTTGTTGAAAGCCGGTACCCCGGTACAAAAGGCACACACGCTACGGCATCTATTACTTTAAGACCACGTACTGGGCGTATAGCGAATTCGAAAGGTTCTATGAACTAAGTGCTTGAAGGACGCACTAGCAACAGGATGTTGCTATCGCGTTTAAATCCTAAAGACAAAGCTTTTGGGTCCCCTAATTTCATCGCCGTGGCATACAGAGAAAAAAAATTCAATTTTAAAGAGACGACCCCACCCCCATACAGCGCGAAACATCTATGCGTACGCCTCTGCCTGTATGCAAAGTCTCCAGTAAGCTGGGCGAGCAAGAAATAGCTTGCTTATAGTAGATAACAGAGTACTTAAAGTACATTATAAGGTATTATAATAATAATAGGTCCTTTATTCTTTATCCAGTAATAACACCATATAAAAAGATAATGAAATGGCACAGAACAAACAAGTTCAAAGAGTTTCCAATAATTTAAAAGCGCTCTTTACCTTTTCTTATGTCCCGTTTCTTGCTCTTGTAGGCGCTGTTAATACTTTCTAATACACCCATAGCAACTTGCCCAAGCTTGAACTCTTTCAACGTAACCTAGTCGGCGACTTCTTTTCTTTAGAGACAAATGTTTTCGTCACCGACTTCAACATTCAAGCAGGCGACAAACCGATTTCGGGTGGACAGAGAACAGCAGCGCGGCTGCATGCATAGTGGGCGTTGAGTTAGTCGATGCATATAACGCACCAGGTGGGCGCACACGGAAAACGAAAGAATTTTGACGCATGCCTTGAAGCAACAGGCAAAGGACGGAGTTAACTCGCATAACTTCATTGCAACAATAAGGCGCGTTTACCACACTATATATAGAGATGCGAGGCAGGTTTTAAAGTGGCACAAGTGCGAAGGTTACGTACCCGCGACCACAGTGATGGCTTCGATGAACTGCTCTTTCCAAGAGGATGTTCCGATCATCAGCGAAACGTTGGCCTTCTGGAAGAGCTTGTCCACAGTGTTCTGCAAGGGCAGGAGCAAATAGACGTCAGCTTGTTGGCTGTGCTAAGCGGTAGGCGATGAAAGGTGATGCGTTTCACGAAGAGCAAACCATATACACAGCGATGCCGAGAGAAGTATAAAGGATGTTGTTAGAGGAAATTGCGATGTGCGCGTGAAGAAATAAAAGTGAACGCAAAGAGAACTTGCCTCCGGCAGGATCCGAACGGGCGACTTTCGAAGGTCGCAGGTTCGGACCCTGTCGGTAACGAGTCATCTTTTCACCTTTATTTATGTCTTCCTATTTGAAATGGAATCAGTTCTAATAACATTCGCTACATTTTTCTTGGCATCATTGTCTGTCAGTTTTCAATAATATTTTGTCTAACAAAGAGAATCTGGCCCTTAAGTTAACTTCTTTCCTTCAAAACATACGGAATACCCAAGAAACAAAGCAATATACCAATTTTAAGATAACATGCTAAACATCAGATTAATAGAACACAGATGCTCGAATGACACTTTAAAGTCTCTGGGGGTTAAGTGCTCGAGCTGGCGTTTTGAAAAGGTGACTTGTTTTATTCATAAATAGAACTGATTTGCTTGTTTTCTTAGAACCGATTCCTTTCCCAGAAATGGTTTACCACAGCACCTCACTTTGCGCATTTTTTGATCGCAAGCTTCCAACTTCCTTTTCCAGCAGGTTTTTTGTAGTCTCAAGGGCATCTAGGGGCGCACTATGGCAATAACAAGGCTTTCCATCGCTTTGTGTAAAAAAGAAGCTATAGAAATCATGAAGGCTTACTTCATGCTTAAATACGATCCGTCGAGCCACGCGAGCTTTTAATCTGCATAGAGTTTCCTACTATTACCCAGAGCTAGCTCAGGTGCCTGCGACCATTCAAACAGCATGGCAATGGCGTGCGCGAATTCGCTATAACTTCGTGCTTGTGGCTTCGAACAAATGCATCTCGGAGGCCATATTCAACCTTTTTGCCGATAGCCACACGGTGGCGCTTCAAACAATTGCGCTCACTGTAAAATTTCTTCAGTTTCTGAAAATCTTATAGTAGCGTAAATAGAGACACAACGGGCGCGCAGAACCACACACCACAAATGCCCTTTTTGTTTTTGCGCTACATCACAATTTTCAGCAAGCAACAACTAGCCGAAGGACAAGTGTTCCTGGAGAACACTTTTTTTTATTTCTCTTCGCGTTTCACGTTAGGTATTCGAGCAATACGTAACAAATAAAGCTAGTCTTATTACACACAGGATAACTAATACATCTGTAACAAGTAACCATGAAAATAAAAACTGGCCATATACAACTTAGGTTTGAGACCGGGACTATTGAGTGAAAAGCGGGCATTCTATCTCTCCACTTCGTTGGAGCTGCGCGCCACTCTTCAGCGGCGACACACTGTGGTTTTAAAATCCCAGTGCCAAAAGCGGCTGGCCCTGTTTGGGCTTCAGTTTTCTAAGCTTCTTCCAAAGCCTTTCCTGCACTCTAGTCCTGATGTTGATGTATATAGCAGAAAAAATGACGAAAATATGCAGAGCAGGATGAAAAGTTGAGGTCCACACGAGTGATGCAAAAAATCATAGTTATGCGTGTGAGTCACATATCGCATCTCATATCTTCAGAAGCTAAGGACTTGCCATGTGATTTAAGTTTATGTTCAACTTGGGCAATGAGGGAAAATGCATCGTGCCTTGAAATTGAACCAACAACACATTATTTATAATTTTCTCGATAAGTAGCTTTGGATCCTAGAGCGCCTCTTCATTTTTGTATTGTGTCCTCCGCAGTCAGTTCCGGTAGCGCGCAGCCGGAGCTAATCGTGGTGGCCACGTTTCAAGCTGAGAAATTCAATTGATCGATATTTTGGGTTTAACGTCCCAAAACCACCATATGAGCTGAGAAATTTAAGTGCGAGACGCACCGACTTACACATTTTGCTGACCAAACTTCCTGCATAGCGTCTACAGCGTTGCATCTGATGTGTGAACCGTACGGAGGAAGGAATGAGAGAAGAGGGCATGGCAAGCCGGCGCGCTACGTGAAAAGTGCCGAGGAAATGACGCCATGGCGGCCATATTCACTGGCCGCAATGACGGCTTTGTTACAGTTACGTGTTGTGCAGCGCAGCTGCTCTAGCAGTGAGCGGCGGCGGCTGGCGGTGGCATGTGCGCCTCCGTAGGTCTCGAACTGAGCCGCAGTGGACAATATCTGTGCTCTGTGCCGCGTTGTTAGTTAGGCAGTGTTCTCCCAGCAGTTATTGCGCACCTATCAACGTTTATTATTGTTAGTTATTGTGCACCTAAAACCTTTTGTTAGCCACGGGGTCTCAAGAGTGCGTAGAACTAGCGATTATCCATGTTCCGTGCGGCGGATGAGGTGGACGAAGTATTTGAAGTGTTCCGCGAAACTTCATTTGGGCATTATGACAAAACAGAACCGCGACGAACGCCTTGCAGGTCAGTGACGGTTGCGCAGTTTTCGTGCTTGCGACACCCGATGAAACTTTTGGCCAGTAAGATTCAATGAGGACTATATGAGCACATACGAGCACATATATGTGTACAGTAACAACTTTAATGCGTCTATTAAAACACCTTCTCTGTTTCACTTGCTACATTCGCCCCTCAGCGTTGTTCTCGCAGCGTTAGAGCAACCGCGTTCAAGTGTCCCGCCGTGCTCTACGTCACCGCGGTTGCACAATGCTGACACCGGTGAGTTTTACGTGGAACAACACAGACACGGTGACCAGGCAACGCGTTGGCCGCGTCAGAGACAGAATGCAACCGTACAAGACGGGGCACGGTCTTATAGTGCGTGAATTAATGACGTGAGAACACTGACACCACACTCGCCATTGTCAGTGCATCTAGTGCGCGTTCTCTTGTGCTTGCTTCGTTGTCGCTGTTAAGATCGTCGGGCCTCTCTTTGCTGCGGGGCGCTGGAGCCGAAGAAAGCAGGCAGCCCCCGTGCACTTTGCAGCAAGAAGAAAAAGCTCGAGGGCGAGCTCTGCAGTTTTGCGCGAAGGGTACAACACGGCTCAGAAGCACCCCATTGTCACTGGTGCGGAAAATGCGACTCTTCGAGCCTCCGTGCCCCAATCACGGCCACGACGCCGAGCGCTCAAATACGTGGAAGTAAGGAGTCGGACTGCGGCTATGTGTCACCGGCTGACAGGATGCCTGCACAGGGATCCGCGCCAGCTGCCCAGACCTATGCTCTGGGGCGAGGGGCAAACTGGGCCTGCGGCCCCAAGTCGACACCACGAACAGTCATCGAGCTGTTAGAAGACCCACTCGTCACATCCAGCATGCTGGAGGCATGTTTCCGCGAAGAGAGGATTTCGCAAGAATATTACAAGTGCGTGTATTACAAGTGTGTGTGTGTGCGTGTGTGTGTGTGTGTGTGTGTGTGCGTGTGCGTGTGGTGTGTGTGCGTGTGTGTGTGTGTGTGTGTGTGTTGGGGGAGGGGCGAACAGAGGGACAGATGGGACCCATCAGCTGATTGGAAGAAGTCGTCCCCAGTTTCCCTAGACCTTGACTCTACGGACTTTGAGGGGTTAAAACGCAAGCAGGTGCCCGAGAGAGGAGATCTGAAGCAAACTTTCAAACTGTACAAATGTAATTAAATCTCTTGTATTCCTCTTCAGAAATCGAGTCTGGTTTTTTCCAACAGCAGCTCTGCTGAAAAACGAGGTCTTCGACCAGCTGCTTGGATGCGAGAAAACCTGGGCAGTCGGCGGAGCCTCTAAACTTCAACATCGCTGTGCCGTTACTCGCCTATAATACTCGGACGAAATGATTTCGCCAACGGTGTGGCACAGGCCCAGCATGTTGAGCCCCGTTTCCATGGTTGCGGTTAGCCACGACGCGCGTGCTGTGCAATGCACGTGGTTTTCGCGCCGGAGAGAGAGAACCGCGCCTACTGCTTCGCATTCGGGTGTAAACAAGCGAGGAGAATATGCCCAGTCAGTACGGCCAACTTCCGGCTTCATCACGGCTTCACAGCGAGGGACGTCAAGGCCTCTTCTCACTTGTTTCCTTCCTCTATGGTAAAAGCTATCTTCTTGTCCATGAAGTGACTGCTTTACGTCTTTGCTGCCGCTAGTTAAAGGGCCAGTTAACAGGCTCCGAAACGCGCAGGATAAGCTCGCACATTTTGCCAGCACGTGACCAACTTGCTTCAACGCGCAGTGACATCAACTCGGTGATCGGCGACGTGACGTAGCACGCAGCTCGTCGATTGGGCTGAACCAGGTATCAATAAAGAGTAACTTAGTCAACGTCGCCAATCGCCGAGTTGACGTCACTACGCGTGGAAAAAGGTTGGTCAGGCGTACGAAAGATGCGCGAGCTTTTCCATCGCGTTCCCGAGCTCGTTCACTGGCCCTTTAAGTGAGTGGCTTGTAATTAAAAACGACTATAATTTGGCTTATGCCTTCCTTATAGATGCTCTCATGGAGGAGTTCAGGTAAAGCACAAGAGCCCAGTCTAAAATATTTCTCCTATAATTTCATTTTTGCGTAGTCACAACAATTTACCCCATCATTCTGGAGAAATGTAGTGCTTTACTGCGGGGCACCCTTGAAGATTTTGGCAAATGATAAATGGCTGGCGTAATTGTTCCTGTGGAAACGCTGCACGCAACTGTTCTTGACCTGCTCGTTCTGTTTAGCTTACAGGCCTCATCGTGTATGAGACCCATGGGACGGCTTTATGCTCTCCCGTAGTAGAGTACCTCGTACTCCAAATCGTTACCAACTTTCAGGGGGAAGCTCCTTATAGCGGCACCCGTTCGTCCCTCGTAGTCGTAGTAGTAGTCGTAGTGTGTAACCAGTCTTACATTTTGACCTCCAAGGTGGTGGTGGTGGGAGATTTCTTCTGTGCGTTGTTGAACAATAAAACATTCGCAGCATGCGCGTTCACTAAGAGCCGAATTTACCTGTCTCTCATTCCCCCTTAGCAGCCATTGGCATGTACATTGAGCACTATCTGACAAGAAAGGTTTGCTACGTTACACTCGCTGGACGTAACCTCCTAGGTTTTAGAAAGGTTTAGCGAGTGTTGGGTCGCAGTGCCATGAATACAGCGAACTAGTATATACCATGAACTCGAGGTGGTTAAAGGTGGGAAGTAGACACGAAGCAAAAGCCGTAAGAAAGTGTGCGTGTTCCTCCTCTCGTTGCGTCCTTGGAATGTCCACTGGATGACGGTGCTTCTATATGAGGAATATATGATGAAAAGATGCGAAATGGTAGTGCTTGGAGTGTTGGATAGGTGGACGAACGGACACACAGACAGATGCATGGACGGACGCACGGATGGCTGCACGGACGGATGGACGCATGGACGGACGCAGGAGAAGATGCATGGACGAACGCAGGGACGGACGCACAGATGGGCGTGCGGACGCACGAACAGACGCACGCACGGACGGGTGGATGGACGCACGGGCGGCCACACAGACGCACGCACGGACGGACGGAAGCAAGAAGAAATGGATGGACGGATGCTTCCCCCCACTCTCCATCATTCACTCCGTGGATATGCTGCCATTTTTTTCCAAACACATATAGGGTAAAACTGGTTTTTGACCGACGTGCTGCTAAGCAGCGCCCGTTGAGTAGTTATTCATGATTTCATTTGCAACCAATTGTTCCATTGTCTATTGCATCGTTATACCCTTGTATCATGATGTCGCATTCAGTTTTTGTGTACATGTATGCCAACAGTGTCATGCATATTATAGCACTGATGTCTTCATTGCAACGCGGTTTGTCGTGGCACATAGATGTCGTGTTTGTCGTGGCACATAGATGTGCCGAAGTGTATGGGCACTATTACTGGAACGTTATAATATCTTTGTTTTTTGTACATAGTGTAAATAAATTTTTTTAAACAGGTAATTGTTATTGTATTTCTAAGAAGAAAATGTTCTGTTGAAATGTTTCTGACGTCTGTCAGAATAATTTTTTTTAAACAAGTCAGAGCTGCATGCGAATTTGTATGTAGTGGGACGGCTTTCTGCTCTCTTATAGTAGAGTACGAAGTACTCTAAGTCATTAAACACTTTTTTTAAACACAGTAGAGTACTAAGTGCTCTAAATCGTTGACAACGTTTTCTAAACACACAGTTGCGGAATTTTATGTGGAACAGCTGCGTTATTTTCGAGCTACCACCCGCTTTCTCGGCCCACTCAATAGATCTCTTTTACAATTGCTAACAATACAATGCGATTAAAGAGGTCATTATCACGTAATGACCACCAAACAGGCCCGTAAACAGGGTGGTCCCCCCCCCCCCTTGCATCTCTGATGTTTGTATACCATTGAAGGTACTTTAGCGAAAATGAAGAAGAGAAAATGATTTTTTTTTCCTGATATAGTTACGGCTTCAGCTAGTGAGTACCATGTAAAAAAAACAAAGAAAATTATGGATACGGACCTGCTACCACATGACATCGTTAAGATGTCTGACATCAACGAGATTTGTGACATGATCTTGACGTCATCACAAGGCATCGCTTGGTCGATCACGCAGCCCATTCAAAACCAAGAGAGATGCAGAAAGCAAGAACTGCCTCTGATCCCGGTGGCAGTGCTAATTCCTGTTAGGCACGGAAATATTTCGAATGGGTCACGAGGATAGTTCAAAGTGGATATCACTACATCACTTCAGACGCAACGGAGCAATTGGATGGTTTTTGCCTTCAACTCACGTCAGGCGAATGCTTAACAAACCCTCGAGTGTTTTACGAAAGTATAGTGTAAATGTTCGAGGTTCTCGCTTCCTCTACTACACCAAACTAATGAAACCAACAGACAGTTAAGCAAGAGAAAGCGTAGAGGACATTATTTGTAGTTTATTAAGTTTATTCTAATGGTTGTCAATTAAATAAAAAATCATTAAAGTGCACAAAAAATCACACTTTACGTCGGTGGGATCCGAAACGACGACCTTCGTATTAAGCATTTCGAATGAGAGTAGCTTCGTTACATATACTTCACACAGTAACGCAGATGAAGGAGTCAAGTGTAATAGCCCAATATGGCGACAGCTAAACAAAGTATCCGCAAAGTAGCCGAAGAAGGCGTACCGACCTTGAACTCTTTGCTCTCCTTGATGCGGACGGTGCAGCGGCACTGGTCGCCAAGTCGCGGTCGACCCATGAGCGCAATCTTCTGCGCCTCGGTGAGCTCGACCTCGGGAACTTCTTCCACGGCGTGCTCGCGAAGGAGATCTGCGGGTAGGGCCACGCAAGCGGTGCGGTAAGTGTCACTACGGCGACGCTTGAGTGAAGATGAGTTAGCGAGGACGCGCCAGAGTAGTACACTCAAGTGAGGAGCTTCGTCGTGGGCCGAGGCAGAGTTATGAGAGGATAGACGTTAAGAAAGTGCAATATTGTTTTGTAGTCCGCGCGCCTCCAATATTAATGATGCACAGCGGCTCAGAAAAAAAATGATGGTGAGGAACGATGGGTTAGGACGCGTGAATGAATCTGGGAAAAAACGCGACTAATTAGTTTTCTCCCTCATTTATGTTGAATATTACACGACCGTTTTGTTATTATTATTTTTTTTTAATTTTTCGTAAAGCGCCTTCCAAGTTAGGATGCGCGATGGCTTCGACCTTGCTTTAGGCGACAGGTGTAGAAGGTTACAAAAAAAAATTGAAGAAAATTTAGCTTTGCTTTCGGTTTCGCTACAAGGATCAGCGCCAAGTTAATGCGACCACGTTTCGTGGGTCGGTATATTTCTTACGTTTTAGCAACGGCCACAAAAGCTGCTGTTTATAATGCGGATGTTTGAACTTTTCAGAATATGAGAAATGTGAACTAGCACACGAATAATTTATTACGATTTCTTCAAAAGCAGAAAGCGCGTATACAGATTTTATTTGTGCACTTGACATGTAGCTAATTCGTTTACTATATTTAACCTATGTATCTTTAGTAGATAACATTTAGGCAAATAAACATACCAATTTCAAGAAAAGACGTCTCGCTTGATTAGGTGGCTTTCGCAGTCGCTTCTAAAAAATGCATTCCTTAACGCTCAACAGACTGTCTAGGCGTGAGCATAAGCGTGCATTAAGCGTAAATTTTATAACTCCATGACTTCATAACTCGAGCGGTCTGATGAGATCAAGCAGTGTAGTTTAGTCTAAATCTTAAGATACGAGCCTTATATGAAACATTAAAAACATTTAAGCCTTTCATAACGGACTTGCAGGGGTCACCTGGTGCCTTGAATCGCTACTTATTTCTAAAGATATGCTCAAGTAACAGTGTAATATGACATTCAATGCTGTTAGTAATATCAAAGTGAATTACAGCTCGAAATTCTCCCCACAGCGGGGACATCGCTTATTTTTGCCTGTGGTTTGCGAAGCAAATGACAGCGTAAGACGAGTGCCATTGTCCATATCTAACCTAACGACACGTACTTCAAATGATATTAGGACGCGATAATGCTGGTTTCAATACACAAACTTGCTTTATTTTGTTTACGCGATGCCTGCTGCAAAAACGCAAATTTGTAGTATAAAATATGTGCATCGACATTTCTGAACATTGCACCACATGGAATACCTACTTTTACAAAGGTATTTGAGAAAACTTTTATTAGAACTTTGCTTTTTTGCACGTTTAGTTTAATTATAGTAGGGATAGAGTAATATTTGCCTTCTGGGAAACTGGTGATTTCTGCCACAAGAAAACAACCAATATACGTAAAAATACACAAAACACTTCTCTTTGTTACTTTGTTTTTTTTTCTGCATGAAGTTTCTTCGAAGACACAATACACTCGTGTAAAGTTAAAGCGTTCAAAAATGGGACGTTCTTAAAGATGACAACGTGTGAAATTCATGGTTCGGAATGTAGCTGATAATGACAACGTGTTTGTTAATGTGGCGTAATGTGAGTTGAAAGAGTCCAAGTAATGCGTTGGAGCAACAGAGGTTCTACACAAAAGCAGCTGTGACCCCAGGCTTGGCGGAGTAACTATAAAGTAACGGTGACTTCGTCACGTGATAAATACGCACAAAAATTCATTTTTTTATGTTTACCTTTCAAACCGAACAAAGCAACGAAAAACTACATGTCAAGTCGACACATACTCATGAGGGAACTGATATCCGAGTTCCTCTGAATTTTTAGTTCTGTTCAGTGAATGTGAATAGCGATTCGAACTATTCAGCCCTGCAAGCAGCTTTAAAACATGCTGTACGTAACTGTCACTTTACAAGTAAACAGCAAAGCGTGTATGCCACGCCATTTGGAGACCCAATTTACAGCACAGTAAAGCATTTAGCTTGCGAAAAAATGACGTGCAGTAATATTCACTGCCTGATATACTGAAGGAGTACATCTGCTTCAGGTAGACTCTGTCGCCCCACGTGAAAGTATGAGCACGGTGTGGTCGGTGCGGGCAGAACATGCACGATGTACGAACACAGACGGACATGCATCATGCCAGTTAGCACATGCCAAAAACAGCAACATCATGCCTTGTGCCTCGAGATTACGATCATTCAAGTGGGACCTGAACCAGTCACCAGAAAACTTTCAGAGCGCGTTCAGGCCACCCTGTTTGCTCAACGCTGCTATACGGTTTGCATCTGCAGTGACTCCAGAGTTGGAGTGTTGTGTAGGATTACGGTGAAGGAGTCCAAAAGAAGCAGATATTTAATTAGGGATATTTTGATAAGAGACTCCTAAGGATGTTCAGTCTGTGCGAATCACTACAACTCTCTTACTGAACATCAGGCAATGGACCCGTAAGGTTCAGACCAACGCCACTGCATTGGTTGTATGCAGGGTTCATATATAGTGCAAAACGATTTGCACAATTGAGAGCAGCGTTACAAAGCAAAAAGAAATGGGAACCCCGGGTCTCTTGAAAGTTTCGGGTGAAGGTATCAGTTTTTGTCATGCCAACAGGTATGTTGAATTATGAGATAAATTCAGGGTTTATTCTTGAAGACCATATGCATGTATCAGGGTTGATATAATTGGATGGGAAGAGTAGAATAATTAATCTTTGCGAAGTCTAAACTTGGCGTGAAAAAACAATAAAACATATGCATGGTCGTAGACACCACTGTTTGACTTTGTGTGCATGTTTCATTCACTTTAGCAGTTTTTGCGCCACAGTTCTGACCTCGCAACGACATAGCGTGAAATATTCGTATAATATCTGTTTGAAGAGCAGGCCAAAAGGACGAGTTCTAGGAACTATAGAGACGGTACAAATTAAGGATTATGGCAAGCAGGTACTTGAGCTTTTATTAGCTTTGAGAAGATAAAACCACATGACGTTTTAGGGTGTTTTTGGGATGGGCACTTGGGTAAAAATAATTGAGCGTTTATATTCGGGGAGGTTAGTTTGTGTGATTGCTTCTAAGCATGAGAATTGCCTCATTATATATGTACAGTAAAAATTTACTTCTGACAGGCATTTGCACTATTCCATGGTGAACTTTAAGTGATTGTGCAATGTCGTGAATGAATAAGCTTGCGTAAACTCAGCAGTTATTCTTTTTTATTCTTAAACTTAGAACATATACTAGAAACTTCCAAAAGTTCGAATTATTGACTATTTTGTTGCGTGAAAGAAAGGACAAGATTGCTACCAGTTGTGGTATATTCCTATTTAAAGAGAACGTTTAATGTGCTTTTTTGCGTAGGCTATTGCTCGATTCTGCCTGAAAACAGATAATTTGAAGTTTTTATATAGCTAGATGCATGCTATTGATATACTGGCAATGAATACTTCATCATAAAATATTGCCCCTAAGCATTAACTTGTCAGTATGCTTTCATAAATTCGATATACATGTTTGCTTTTCGTGAAGGCAAGATTTTAATCAAATTCAGAAAAATTTGCGGTGAACGTTTGGGAAATATTCGTTTAGTCGGTACAGCTTGAACGGCTGAGATAAATTTGAGCTCATTTATCTGAGTCCGTGACGAATCGTTGACATGACAATCTTGAATGTCGAATCCTGCGTGATGCAATATTACTTGCCCCATGAGCAAGTAAGAAAGAACGGTGCACCAAAAAGTGAAAAAGGCGATCAGACTAGAAGTGCAGCTTACGTCATGGACCAATGCAAAAAAAAAAAAACACATCAAAATGATGTCCATGAACGTAGCAAGAACAAGCAAAAAAGAAACGGTTCTAAACAAGACATTCCCCCGTTGTTCCTGCAGATGCCTGGCGACATTCTTTTCGAGCTGCTTGGTGACTTTCAACGGACGCTGTTTCAATGGGACATCAATTTTCCTATAATGCATTTAGCTTCGTTTCTCGTTCTGTACAACTGCACTCTAAAAAAAGAAAATTAAGAATGCATGACTTCCTTAGGGGAGTACTGACTCTATTTAAAGAGTTCGAAAAATGTGTACACTGGGGTGACTGAGCCGACATGCCGTCGAGTGGATTTGTCTTTTTAGAGGCTGTAACTGAACCAGTTCACAAAAAACATTGATCTACGTTGCTTGATGTCGCCAAAAACAGTGGTTTTGCTTCTTGAAAGCACATCGCCAGTAAGGTGACAGACTACCAAACTGTCGACGACGAAAGTACGTTTTGTGGCATTTGTGAAGCATTTATGAAGATAGAAAAAAAAAAGAACGTGGTATCTGTGGGACAGCGGAGGTATGTGTTGTTTAAAACCATCCAAACAGAAAATTCATACCAATGCAGGCGTGTCATTCACGTACAACAAAAATTTAGCAAGGCATCATGACGAAACAATACGCTGTTCATACTAGTTACAAAAAAACTGGCTCAAAAGCGAGCGTTCATTCCTGATTTCGTTCGATGCGAGCAGCACGTGGTCTACAAGCGCAAGACAGCGCTATCATCCAAAGAATGAAGCAGCGTATAAGACGGGGAAATAATTGCGTGAAAATATAGCCAATGCGATGCAAGAGATGAGAAAAAGGAGTAAGAATGATGTATAGCTGGCAGGCGAATAACTAGGTTGACGTAATCGCGAATGTATTTTGCAAGCGAATATAGGGAGCGGCGAGCAGTGCTGATCGCATAAGGAGTTGGGGGTGTACAGAAAAGCCTGTGCGATTACCCCTACCTGATTTCTCATAGGCCAGCTTTTCTTGGATGTAGTAAGGGTCGTCTAGGAACAGGAGGTGACACAGGACGACGGGTTCAGGTTTTGGGAACACGGGAACAGGAGCGAGGGGGATGCACATTTTGAACAAGTTGGGAACAGATGATCCCCCGTGTCGAGGAATGAGAGAAGAGAAGCACAGAACAGAAATGAAGAGACAGAAATAAAAGAAGGAGAAACAGAAGAAAAAAAAAGCACAACTTTCAAGACAAGCGCAAAACAATTAGAACTGAAGAGAAACACAAAAATAAATCAGCAAGAAGGCGAGATAGAAGTATAGTTTGTCGAGAAAACGTGAAGGGTTTCCAGTAACATTTCAGAGCTCGTTTAGAATTGTTAACTTCTTCGATAATAGAGAAAAACAGCTGAATATGCAAAATATTTTGACAAGCAAAGTATGCTCTTCTCACTTAATGGAAATTTTGGATTGTCGCAATACTTACGTATTCGTAACACCTTCGCCGCTGTGTTTTCTTTTTCACAAAAACGTGGTTATGTACTACGTGTCGATATTCGAATCGATTTTGGTCACCGAATATTCCGTTTTCGGGAACCAAATATATGCGGCATATCATCGGTATTGCGATCTGTTTTCAAGCAGAGTTTGGTGGACGAGACTTTGATCAAACCTCGAACCTTGGGCTAACCAAACAAAAATATAGTTACCTTTATGTGGTTTTCATATAAATTTACAATGACAGCATCGCCAATTGCGCATGAATGGTGCCTCCACGTATGTTCAGGCCCAAGCAGGAGGGAAGCATGTGTTTATGAAATAACAAAGGTGTCACTACAAGTGCATGCATCAATACCCTTCAGAAGCGGTTTCAAATCAATGCACACATTGAAACCGATGTTAAGACTCAAGTTTAGAGATTTTTTTTAAATATTTCAGTGGCTATATATGTAGTCCTCAATGACAAAAAGCCTTGCCCCTCGAGATATGAGTGCCTATGTATATACGCGGTACCATCTCTACTTAGGGGCAACGTTAAAAAGACATGTAATAGGCGAGAAAATCATATCAGACGAAACAAAATAAGAAATTAAATATACTTCAAGTTCTTTAGAGTCTTTTGACTCAAAGCATTAGGATAAAATTGTATTATTACACTAGAAAGCACAAGACCTTCTAAAATATTTAACACCTCTTCTAAGAGCCATATCATCTGCTTCACGAAACAGGAAATATTATGAAAAGCTACGCAGTCTTCGCTAAACAAATTGAATCTCACCAGAATTTTTTGGCAGCTTTTCCTCGTGTAAAGCCGGGGCTGTAATCCAACGCCTGGTTTTTGTTTATTCACATATATATATATATTTTCCTCTTTCCCTTCCAGTTACGACAAAGTGTCGCTGACGTCATCAATAGATGGCGCCATGGGTACGTGCCCATTCCCCCCCCCCCCCCCCAAATATTGGTGACATAACGCTTTCAGGTCGTTGTCTTCAGTTCAGACCCTCATTCTGAAAGTGGTGCTCAATGTTTTTTTCTGGAAACCCTTCACTTGGCACATTTCTTACACAAAGAACACTGCGACAAAACAAAAAAAAAAAGGTCAGGCACAAAAAAAATAATAAAATGATGCAAGAAAATCATAAGAATGCGAAAGAGTAGATACAGAAAAATAGGCATAAGAAAGGATAACAGAGCACCTCGAGATTATCACGCAGCACCAGAAGAGCAAGATAACGTTGCAAAACAAGAAATGTGCTCGAAAAGAGAAAGCGAGAGAGAAGACAGAGCATGGCATTGCGAGACTACAAAGCGGCACAGGTATCGCTCCTACTCACTACGTAAGCGCCAGTATAGACAGAGACAACGCCACTGTATGACGGCCACTGCTACGAACAAATAGCAATTAAAGCCAGTGCAGCCCAACAACAGCTCTCTACTCACTACAAAAGCTGTACGTCATGTTGTAGTAGCTGTATGACTATTTTGTGGTTCCTATGTATCAATAACGCAGCTAGCGCCAAGGACACGGCCACAAAATAGCACAAACAAGAAATGAGCCATCACTTTGAACAGCTTCTTTCTTTAAAATAGGCTTTTCAATAGTCCCCTTAAATGGAAGTTGTCTGCAAGGACTAGAGCTGACGAAGATGAGCAGCCAGTCTGGCGATGTGCTCTTTACGTGCTCGTGTATCTGATCATGCCGGTACAAAAGCTACACGTCATGGCAGACTTTAAAAAAAAAAATGCCACACATTCCCATAAAGTGCCAACCACTGGCACGCGTATGCTCGCGCCTACGCGTCAGTAGCGCCAAATGCGCCCCTCGGCGTCGACGTCGGAGCGGCACACGCAACGAGGCGCGAGGGATCAAGCGAGGCTTTAAATTTTCGCCTACGTCACCACTCATACGGTGGCGCCAACCAACCGGAGGGCTCACTTGAAATGTCAAGCCTCACTTGATCCCTCGCGCCTCATCGCGTGTGCCCCTCCGACGACGACGTCGAGGGGCGCATTTGGCGCTACTGGCGCGTAGGCGCGAGCATACGCGTGCCAGTGGTTGGCACTAATGGTTGGTGATAAGTTAAGAACACGTTCGTGCAAAATGTCACACATATTGCTTGTTATTTTTAAATTTCCACGAGCCACGCTATCTCGAAATCGGTCTTAGTCTTTCGGTATAACTCAAGCTCAGCGCGAATATGAAAACATCGTTTTCGTTTAGGTTAACTACCCTTTATCGTGAAAAATAGTGATGTGCGCGCTTGACTGCTTAAATTACGCTGAAGTAGCTATGTTAGCTCATAGTCCTTAGGTATTTAGATTGCAAAAAAGAAATAGAGATTCTGTGAAGTCCACCAAAAATTTAAAATGTTGGCACGAGACGCGCGTCTGAGAGTTTCTGTACCTAGGTGAACTTAGTGAGGGAGAGTAAACGTGGCTCACGAATTTTGATTTCGATCCTAAGTTTGTTCACTCTGACGAAATCAAAAGCTACCCGCAATCGTTTTGCTAAGACGGGTATTTCTTAACCTGCCTTTTGCGGTCGGATTCCGCGTCAAAGTGCTGACGAAAAAGATAAAACTTTATGCTCCCACTCCTTACAACAACATGAGCAACTTTCTGTATAACATTTTTTTAAGAGAGTTACTTCTACCGTGGCGGTCACTGTAGAGTTCATCCCAGAACCTTAACCGACCTGAAATACCTGAGCCTGATCCAACACTGTATTGTTGAAACATCACTGAAGTGGTGCCTCATAGTTTTGTTTTGCTGTCTTGCACGATGTAGCAGTTTGGAGTAGTTCGATCAAATTGAAGTAACTTAACTGCTTCAGTAGAACCTTTGGATGATTTGTACAATGAATGGACGCTAAAAAGTAAATATAAAGAAACTTTATATCTCACCATAACTGTAGCCGCATGTAGTACAGTTCGTGTGTGGGTTCCTAAGCGATACGCAAACTCACTTGATGTGAGTGAGACTTCGTTGTGGTCAACACGAATGAGTAGCTTTCGAAAGTTAGTCACGTAATACATTATACTCTAAAGCACCCTAGGATTTTATGTGGAATACAGTTTGTAGCTTTTTGTGTGTGAAATTTAAAGTACTATTAACCAGGGCCTATTAGTATAACCCGTTACCCCACTTCCTGCAATCACGAATAGCCAAGCACGTGAATAGGCTTGAATGAAAGAAAAAAATACAGTGTTTTGCACTATTATTATTGCTGATCATTCTTGGCCGGTCGTTCATAATTGTAACCGCACCTCAAGGGCAATTATTTATCTGAAATTTTTCTTACAACCATAACACTGCCATTTTACATGGTTTATTACCTCTAATTTTATAATCATGCAGAATTTTGCGTTGTATACACTGTTAATATTAGTTAGAAACATGCAGATACATTTTTTGGCGAGCACATTCGTTTGTTTTTTTAAGTCTGAAGTACGCAGCACAAATACAATAACGAGTATGCATTCACGCATGAGGTTTTTTTTTTTGTAACGACAACACGACACGTCACAACTACTTCATAACGCCACGTCACGTGATAACGACACGTCACAAACGACAATCATAAAAAAGGCCCATTAGCGCCAACAAGGCACGCCGCTTTCGTCTCTCCTAACTAGAATGTGATGAATGAGACGGCTTAACAATACAATTCGCCGGTAACTACTTTTATACCATATTTCCATAGCTCAGTACGAAATAGTACTGACTTTGTAATGTCGACTAGTCTCGTACTGAGAATTATTACGCTAATTTTTCGTGAACTGACTTAAGGTATTCGGCGGGTAGCCGGTAAAGGGAAGTCTTTTTGAAATACAGTGCTTCTATGCAATGACCTGCTAACTAACACTGCCATTACAGAATGTTTCGCAACGTATATAATTGCTCCCGTATGCTTCAAAGTCATGGTATGAGCTAAATCCAGTTGCAGAGACAACCAGCAACGCACACAGACAAGCTTACAACTGGCATCTACTTCATCTTTTTCAAGAGATTAAGTCACATTGTTTCAGGATGTCATTCTTAAATTGTGATAACTATTTTGTTTGGTAAATGTAGACTAGTGCAATAAATGACAAAGAAAAATTTTAACATCCCCGTATGTGGTAATGGCTGCATGACAGTCAGATAATAAGAATAGCCGAGTTTTCAACCTTGTCGCACGCCTATTTTTTGCATACTTCTTGTTCTAATGATGTATCTACTCTGCTTTTATTGTTCTGTAATTATTAAAAATTACTAGTACTCCAATATAAAGCTCACTCACTAGCAGTCACTCACTAGTAGAAAGCAAGACTATACCACTTGAACGCAATAGGAGAGTTTCAAACAAAACTTGTCAGCTGTTCCGTTCTCCTAGTTTGTGTCCAGAGTTCTGCAATGAATCTGGTTATATCCGATCAGAGCCTAAGATCAAACGTAAGCGCTGTCCACCGCCGTCACTGTCCTACCCAGAAAATATTATCTCAGACTACGCATTCAATTGCACTTGCTCATTTTCATGACGCCAAGTGCTTTTCGCGTGTTTTAGGTAGGTTATTTCGCACATACAAACACATTTAAGTGTCACTGGTTCCGACCTAAAAACTTGAGCTTCCAGCCAGATTTCATCAATGATACCGACGACACTGCTCAACCAAGCGTAATCTCGTAGGCGTAAGT
Organism: Rhipicephalus microplus; assembly: GCF_043290135.1. NCBI lineage: Eukaryota > Metazoa > Arthropoda > Arachnida > Ixodida > Ixodidae > Rhipicephalus > Rhipicephalus microplus. The sequence continues at coordinate 163,309,937 of NC_134705.1, read as the reverse complement.
CGGCCAAAAAAAAAAAAAAGAAATGAAACTCACTCAAATTTCCCTAACAATTATATCCGTATGTGCAGCGGTCTCAACTCACTCAGACTCAGAGTCAATAGAATTTTCCTGAGCCGACCTCACTCGGACTCACACTTACCCATGTATTACTCACTGGACTCACTTCAAACTGAAACTCACCGAGGTATTACTCACCGGACTCACTTCAGACTGAAACTCACCGAGGCATTACTCACCCAGACTCCCTTCAGACTTAAACTCACCGAAGTATTCCTCACCGAACTCACTTCTGACTCAAACTCACCGAAGTATTCCTCACCGGACTCACTTTAGACTCAAACTCACCAAAGTCTTACTCACCCGGAATCACTTCAGACTCAAACTAACCGAAGTATTCCGCACCGACCTCACTTCAGACTCAAACTCACCGAAGTATTACTCACCGGACTCACTTCAGACTCAAACTAACCGAAGTACTCCGCACCGACCTCACTTCAGACTCAAACTCACCGAAGTATTACTCACCGGACTCACTTCAGACTCAAACTCACCGAAGTCTTACTTACCTGGACTCACCAAGACTCAGACTCACGGCTTGATCTGAGCCTGAGTGAGTTCGAGCGAGTAGACTCATGAATGAGCATGAATGAGTTCACCGACCTACGCTCTTGGGTAAGGACGCTAAACATTTAACTTTCGTGCGCACCGAATTGATGTTAGCAGCCAAATAGTACTTATGGTGCAAAGAGTGGGAAAGTATACCACTACCGTCTTGTACAGATGAATGTCAGGCATGTCGTAGATCTGGAGAACGAAGCGCGCACTTATCCTTAGGTTGTAACCGATGCTGCCGTTCTAAGCGGCTATTTGGGTCTCGGCGCTTTCTCTACTTTCTCCATATGCGTTCACGGAAGCGGTTCTTTAATTTGTTTGTTCATAAATTCATCATAGGTTTCAAAGCGTTTCCTAGCTGTACAACAAAAAAAAAAAAGAGAGAGAGAAGTAAGGTTTTTCGTAATCAAATGTCCGCACTTCACGTTTGAGCTAGTCACGTCAACCCTTTACATTTCCTCTCCGTATTTTGCAAATGAGTAACGACCCAATACCTACCCACCCCCTTTTTTTCTTTTCTTTCGTGTGTCCATTATACATAATTGGGTACTGGGCAAACAAAACCTCATTTGCAGACTCCGTCGTACCTTCGAACGTAATTAGGGTTCCGAGTTTCGCGCTCAACTAGAATCACAGAAAATGACACGCCCTTTTTATGTACACGTACTCACGCAAAAGAACAGCTGCGCACAGACGTAATCCAATCTGTCGAAACGAAATCCCGCGTTGTCGAGCAGAGTGTTCAAAGAGCATATTGCGTGAGTGGTTCTATGCACTCCCAAACGCCCAGTGTCCTTTTTAAGGCTCAATATCGCTAAGTGCTGAGGGTGGAGCAAAAAAAAAAATTAATCAGGCAAGAAACTTACTGCAACGATGCCATTAGTATCTGTACCAATATGCTTGCGATTTCGTCTACGTCGTTTAGTCACTAAAATAAGACATATCACGCTGACACTGTTTGCAATGTACACGACGATAGAATACCCCAGTTAAATCTCAGGTCTCGAGCATTCATTCACGAAGAAAAGTTGTATTCAAGGATTCATTTTCCGGCATTTTTATGTCTTAGTAAGTTGGAGACATCCTTCGTGAGATAAGTCATTGCTACTGGTGCTTTTGTTTATTTCGCAGCGTCTAAAGCGCGAACATGCAGGCTCATTTCCTGTAGGATCGTTTATTTAGAAAATTGTTCTTGTTCGCAGCTAAATGAGCTAAGGGGTACAGTACGTAAAGGTCGACCAACTCACTCAGTTATCGACAGATACATGGCTCGACCCGGACGACAACTCAGACACCCTTGAGTAGAATTCCTCACGAGTCGACACACTCAAGACAGTCTGACGTTAGAAGGCTGGCCTGAGGGTTGCTCAGGAACACTTTGATTAGTATGTGGCTGATAATAATTTGGACGTCTAAGCCTAATAACCCTGCGTGGAGTGAATCAAACTAAGCTAACGTAGACACTGCGAGCAATCCTTAGCCAGTTGCAATTATTCTGTCTAGCTTAGGGTACCTCAGTCACATTTAGTCAATGTATTAGCTTTCTTATTTTTTATTTAGCCGATCGATAATAAATCAGGATAGTATTGTTGAATAAAGCGTGCAGGTGCCAAAACAGTGCGCGAGGTTTAATAATCGCGCTTCACACAAATTTGTAACGTGACTAGAGTTTCTCGGTTAGGGTGACAAAACTCTGTGCTCGGCTTGCGTCCGCATAAGCCATGTCCGGAAAACACGTGATATCTACAACCGGAACTGACGCAGGCGTACAACATGCCGCGGGGTAGGAGGAGGTAAGTTCAGCGGCATACATGATAGTCATCGCAGCATCTCTCCGCACCAATATTCTAGCCAAAAGAAGTGCTTTCGTGTTCTTGTTTTATAAGGACACGCTGATCAATCTCCCGTAATATTTTTTTACTTGTCTTTTCTTCAAACTTGGCTATCTAGGAAACCTTGTATATAAACGCTAGACTGACTGTTGGCGTGCTTATAATATACCCAAAAGCTACGCTGTTAAATTTTTTGGCAAGGCTCATCTCTTCGTAACTAGGGGAATAGGCAGTGTAGTTCTATTGCCTTCATTTGGGTGCCAATAATGACCTTCGAATAACGGTACAGCCAAAATAAGTGACGTACGTTTCCCGGAGTGAGCCACAATCACACCTTCCAACATTTACTGCTAGCAGAGCTTTGGTGTCGGGGAGCTAGTTCGGGGTAAAACTACAGTCCGTCTCTTTCTGAGCGCTGCACCGCCAAAAAACGTTTGATCGACTCCCAATCGTATTGACAAGATTTCAGTTAATAGAAACAATCAAACCTAGTCATATTCAAGTATTCTAACTTCTTTCGGCCCCCACACTCCCTCCTTGCGGATTCTTAATCAGCGAAACAAGATTATACAACGTTTTGAGTTTGATATCAACCGTTATTCAGAGCTTTCGGTAGGGGCTCGTTTGGTCAAGGGTTATAAAGCCCAACACCGGCGCACCATCGCAGGGCGGGTAGCTCTCTATACGCTTTGAGCGAAGACTCGAAAGCGCTATGAGTGATGACGCCATCTCGAAGTGCGAACGTGCCTTGTTGGAGCATCGCTGATGGGCGTTGCCACACGGCCCCTACACGAGAGGCGCGGCCACCAAATCATCGCACGAAAATCTGGGACACCACGCCTCATTAAGGGAAGAGAGATACACAGGTCAGCCACGTGACGACAAAAAGTTGCTCATGCTTCCAGCGCCACCCACACGTGTCATGACAACGACAACAGAGAGAAAGATAGAAACAGGGAAGTAGTAAAAGAGGTCGGTTACGATTTCGGTTCACTTTCGATTCGAATCGAAACGAGCCGAAAGTGAGGGGAACCTACGCTCGCTTAGCATTAATTTGTTGCTCCTGGGCTAGCTTATATGGCGACAACCAGTCACCACTGAAGAAGGGTTTAAGTGCGACCCGAAACAACAATTTTCTTTGTAATACAAGAAACGTTTCTGCGCGTTCTCATTACCCGGAGTTTTGTCAGTGTATACTTCAACATTCGCGCTAACTTTTCAGAATGCGGCCTATTTGAACGACTGTTGGTCAATCACGACTTGTTTCATGAAAAAATAAAAAAGGAATACTTGAAATAGAGCATGCGCCTAAGATGACCTAGTACCAAAAACGATCGTTTATAATATCCACACAACTGTGGCTCTTATGCGCATTTGAACGCTATTCTTTTAATTTGTTTTCGCGTATCTAGACCTTCTTATCTAGTCTATATGGTTTTATTTTGGTGCGCTTATACTGTAGTGAGGTGACGCTATGTTCGTTAAGAAGAAGTGAATCAGTTCCCTCTTCTTCACTGGTCTGCACAAATAGTTTACCTTCTTTTACTATAACTATTTCAACAATGCCCTCTTTTTTAGCTTAGAGATGGATTATAACCTTAAATATTCTTAGGAATAACATCGCAGCATTTATCATGCAATATTTTCAGCAATCTCAAACGTTCCACTCATTGTCTATAAAACAGAAAAGATACTCATAGTTTTAATCCTTTAACTGTTTTAAAGGTAAGTACCCTTGGCGAACTCCAAAAAATACAATTTTCGAACATCATCAACAGCGCATGTGGTTCGTGCTCAGAATGTGGCTAAAAACGTTGTCTAAGTATATCCTTGTACTGACACCGCGCTTTAATTGGGGCCGTCTTTATCATACGACGAAATTTCTCGATCGCGTTGAAAAGAATTATTAACCTCGTAACGCCCAAACACGCACCCTCTCAGACCCAACGTTCTTTTTTCTCTTGGAAAATGACGCTAAGTATTGTTCAAGTTACGTTACTTATTGAGTACATCAGGTTTATTATTTTCAGTTAAACGTGCGGCCTACGTTAGCCTGTACATTCAATTCACTCGTCATAGTGATTCAAAAAAATCGTACTGCTAAGCAAGGATAGCCTCCCGCAATAGTAAACGCAGAAAGTAACTATCGCGAAGACTTTCAGCTAACCTTTATTTTTTTCATCACAGCATGGTTATATCTGTGTGGACCGCAACGCATTCGCGCTATAAAGCTTAGCAGCAAACTGGCGTTTCAGTCGCCATTCTGAGCAGCCGTAAGGCTGAAAAGCCACAGCGATCACAAACCCACGCTGCGCTGAATTTCCTTTCTCTATTCTACAGTGGCCGCTTTTGTACGGGCTGACAACAACTATGCGGCTGACAACTGCAGTGACTAGGTGCACCACTGCAAGGGCGCAACAAGCTACAAAGCGTAGTGAAGACAAACACAGATACAGAGGGAGGAAAAATAACACGACAGTACGGTGAGGACACCGAACATTACCTTCCTCCAGTTTAGGCTCTCCGAGTTCGATGTACAGGACGGCGTCCTTCTCGTATGATTCGTTGTCGATCACAAACAGTGAGAATTCTTTGCTGCAAGTAGAAGAACGGGAAGGGAGCGAAAAGAAGTCAGACGGGCAAACGGTTGGCCTAATACTGACATCACTCTGATTGCGTATTCAATGTCAGACATTAGATAGGGTAGGCCTGCGTATCCAGTGCAGTGCGAGTGGATGCTAAGCATTGTTCGATAATATCACCATTATAGGTAGGAGAAAGGAGATGACTGAGTAAGACATACTAGAAGAATACCTAATCAGGGAGAAAAAAAAGCTATCTGTATTATCGATACCGCCGTGGTGCTACGTTCAGCTGAATTTTATTTTTTCGACACGTTTCTGAACTAACAAGTGCATTGCGAGTGTCCGATTGTGGAATGTAGCATACGGTGTGGCTTTGCGCATCTGCGGCATGGTGGACATTGCGGTGGCAAGAATAAAGCTAGTTGCGAGTTGACGCTCTTTCCTTTCGCCCATTCTTCCAAGTGGTTCGCGTCGTTATAATTTTCTCGCAACATGCAATAACTAGGCAAACAAGCTTTACTAAAATAATATTTAAATTTTACAAGCAGGTTTATTAATTCATTCTTGCTCTCTTACAAATTTATAAAATGTCTTACGAGAACGAAAAATGCCGTGACATGCCCGACGCTTACAGCAACCGCACCACTGCGATCTATTTATTATGATCATCAGTACAACATGATGCAAGGAACAATTCAGAAGGGCATATGAAAAAAATACACAAGAAAACACTGTTCATTAGTTTTCAGAAAAAAAAAGCAGCACACAGTATAATGCACATGTGTTATTTTTATTTTAGACACAAATTTACAGCAAAGCCATGATTAAAAAAAAAAACTAGAGCCCTAAAACATACAAAACACTGACAAGTTGCTATTTATATTATTTTGAAAGTTCTGTTGCAGGGACTTTATTTTGCAATAGGTTTATGCACGGGAGTGTAACGTATCGCGGTCTCGGGGTCATACATTCCTGCATTAAAGGTGTCAGCTTTTGCAGACCCTAGTTTGTACAGCCGTCAGCGTGAACCTTTAACGCGAACACTTCAATGCATGGCCAGGGCTAGTTTGATCGATGCCAGCCACGAAGTGCTAAGTGCTTTTGCCGAGATAATACCTTGGTAGGCTTGGATAGTATACATCGGCGTGTAAGGTTAGCATCTTGACAACAGAACCCAAACGTACGTGGTGTTAGCATCAATCAAACTGATGCAGGACACGGGCCGGAGGGTTCGTGTTAAACGTGCTGACGGCTGTACGTAATGTGGATTCAATCACTAATTTTTTACGCTGTTCACACTGTGTGCAATTCATCTGACATTTTTCTCGACATCGCGCTTCGCTACTGGCGCAATGGCGCATCGATTCGCATAATAAAATATAGACAGATTACGATATATAGGCAGTTTCCTAGAGAGATGTGCAAGATTTCAATATTGTGCGTCGTACTGAAGTAAGATACCAAGATGGGGCCGATTGTAAATTTTTGAAGATGACTTCATTCCAGAGCAGACGTTACACAGACTGGCCTTGATGATGACATTGATGATGATGATGATGATGTTGTTGTTGTTGTTGTTGTTGATGATGATGATGATGATGATGATGATGAGAAGGAGGATGGACATACTTCGACACGGGATGACACGTGAGCACGCTCAGAGCAGTTTTGCTTACCCATAAAATAGTTCGCACCAAATTTTCTTTTTCTTTTTTTAACTGAATATAGGAAAACTATTACGAAGTCCCAATGTACTATACAGAGAACTCTTTGCATTCGTGTGCTGTGAAACGCCCCGTTCCGCAATTTTAAACGCACCTCGCGCGAGAAACAAAGGTGAATCAAAACAAAATTCTAGCGCTTCATTACTGTGCGATCGGCGAGGATACGCTCAAAACTTTAACTCAAGCTGACAGGTCGGTAAATGGCTTTAAAGTTCGTGGAGAGGTGACGTCGAAAACAGGCCCGACCAGCATGCACCTAGCATTCCTCTTTGAATTTCTTTTTTTCATTTCCCACCCACAGTTTCGACAATGGTCTTTCGGTAAACAGAACGTAGTGCTCGTGAACACCAAAAAAAGACAAGTCTAACAACAATGGGAGTCGACGTTGAGTACGAGTCATATACTTAGAAATTTTGGCGCAACCTCGACTCACGCAAACACTCACACAAGCACACACACTTACACCAGAGCAACACACACGACACGCAGCGCTCACTACCAACTGTTTATTGCTCCTATCTGACCTTCTTAAAAACGTACATCGAAATGCGCAAAGGCACAAACTAACAGAACTGCGCCAGTAGAACACCAACATGGCGTCACCACACCACTAGGAACAAGTAAAAAGTAAAAAAAGTAAAAAAAGGTAAAAAAAAGGGGGGGGGGGGGGTTAACACGAAAAGGAGATATAATCGCTAAACCCTCGCATCAAGGAAAGATATTTCTTGTTGATGCAACACCAAAGATGGCTCGCTGACACATTTATCTTTATTCTTTTCTATATAATATGCTTCTAACAGCAAACGTGCTGATAAATTTGAGCTTCTCCCAAGAATCCTTGTATCCGAAAATCGTGGTTCACACCCACATGCGGCAATATGCGACACAAGATGTGCGTACTTATCCTCGTTTTTCTTAACCTTTAGCGCATGCTCCCTAAGCCGGTCATTGAGGCATCGCTCGGTAATGCCAATGTACACGTTACCGCAGGAAAAAGGAATGGAGTATACAACTCCCATGGAACATTTTACGAAGGCATTCTCATGTTTTTTCACGCAACCGCGTCTCTTGCCATTGCAAATACGCGGACATAACTTGGCGAGCTTTTCTGGCGCAGAAAAGACCACAGCCACACCATGCCTTGCAGCAACCTTCTTAATATTATGGGAGAGCTTGTGCACGTAAGGCACGACTTGAAGCTTGGAACCCGAAGGATCCCAAGTAGCTCTATCCCTTTGTGTTCCACGTTTCATCTTCTGCAGTAGTGACTCGGCGACCGCGTTTAGGACCGACGAAGGGAAGCCCGCCGCCGTCAATCGGCTGATCTGTTCAAAAAAACTAGTACGCATGTGGTGTGGACACGACTTAATCAACGAGGATTCTAGACATAGCGAAGCAATACCTCTTTTAACTAATTTCGAGTGTGCAGAATCATACGGCAACAGCCCCTTCTTCACTCTAGGCCGGTACACCCAACAAAAGTGTTCACTACCCCACAGTAGCTTGAGGTCTAAAAACTGGAGACAAGCCTCTGTGGGTACCTCGGTAGTGAACCTAAGTCCGCGTCCATGATCTTTAAAAACACTAAGCACATGTTCACAATAAGAACGCTGCACTTCATATGATACCTCATCCGCACGCACACTCACTGAAGTACAGGCGTCTACTTGAAAATCTAAAAAGTAATTGGGGGGTGTATATGGCCCCCGCTTGTCTAAAAGAATTAAAAAATCGTCAACATATCTAAAAATCTTCAAAACCTTATTCCCCCTTAAAAATTTATCCAACGTCCTATCTACATCTGCTAAAAAAATATCAGTAAGAACAGGGGCGACACAAGAACCTATACAGATGCCTTGTCGTTGTAGATAGGGCTTGTCGTTAAAAGTAATAAAAGTAACGTTAAGATAAAATTCTAAAAGTGCTAAAAAGTTTTCAACGGATACGCCCGCATTATTCATAAAAGAAACGTCACCATTATCTTCTATGCACTGTCGGACCGAAGTCAAAAGCTTATCATGAGGTACCGAATAAAACAGGTCTTCAACATCTACTGAGAAAGCAAAGGAAATCTGCTGGTTATTCCGTATGAAATCTGCGACATCACTAGAGCTTTTAGTGCGAAACGGGTCACTAACACTGAGTGGCTTTAGTTTGCTTAACAGGAATTTGCTAACGTTGCCCTGCCAAGAACCATTTTCACTAACAATGGTTCTGAAGGGAATGCCCACTTTGTGGGTTTTAGCGGAAAAAAAGACGTTCAAGTTAGTGCTTTTGCTACTAGCTAAGGTTCCAGCCAGCGTAGGAAGTCCTACTTCCCTACAGAACGCGGTGAATTTAGATTTAACGCGTACAGCACTTTTTTTAACAGGTAAAAAGTTCTTGTCAATGGCGCTAATCGCTTTCTCATTGTAAACACCCTGTGGCAAAACAACGAAACCACCCTCCTTGTCGGCTTGTACTAACATCAAATTCTGCTTCTTGAAAAAAGACACCACACTACTCAGTCTTCTGCTACCGCTATTATCCGGAAGTTGGCTTGCACACCTCGTGAGGCAGTCCATACCGTCCAGCAGGCATCTTTCTCGGTCCTGGTTGGCCTTAGACGACAGGTCCCTGTTCAGGCCCACCAGGTCATGGGCGGAAACACTTGGTGTGCATGCATACTTTGGTCCTTTTCGCAGAAGCTTTTCAATGTCTTCAGGTAGCACTGCACCCCCGAGAACAACGAGGTCCTGATAATTATCTCTTCTCCGTTTACCTTGAAGCCTCAGAAGGGGGGTCAACACGCTCCTCCACCTAGATTCAGTTGTCTGAGCTATACGACGCTTGACTCTCCCGAGTTTATAAACTTCGTAAAATGTTCCATGGGAGTTGTATACTCCATTCCTTTTTCCTGCGGTAACGTGTACATTGGCATTACCGAGCGATGCCTCAATGACCGGCTTAGGGAGCATGCGCTAAAGGTTAAGAAAAACGAGGATAAGTACGCACATCTTGTGTCGCATATTGCCGCATGTGGGTGTGAACCACGATTTTCGGATACAAGGATTCTTGGGAGAAGCTCAAATTTATCAGCACGTTTGCTGTTAGAAGCATATTATATAGAAAAGAATAAAGATAAATGTGTCAGCGAGCCATCTTTGGTGTTGCATCAACAAGAAATATCTTTCCTTGATGCGAGGGTTTAGCGATTATATCTCCTTTTCGTGTTAACCCCCCCCCCCTTTTTTTTACCTTTTTTTACTTTTTTTACTTTTTACTTGTTCCTAGTGGTGTGGTGACGCCATGTTGGTGTTCTACTGGCGCAGTTCTGTTAGTTTGTGCCTTTGCGCATTTCGATGTACGTTTTTAAGAAGGTCAGATAGGAGCAATAAACAGTTGGTAGTGAGCGCTGCGTGTCGTGTGTGTTGCTCTGGTGTAAGTGTGTGTGCTTGTGTGAGTGTTTGCGTGAGTCGAGGTTGCGCCAAAATTTCTAAGTATATGATGTATAACCAACTAGCCCAACAACAAGTTTTGTTGAGTACGAGTCGATTTGAATATCGACCGGGAAAAATTTATGCGGCGGTCGATGCTTCGTCCATAGTTTGAAAGGCAGGGCAGTGCGTGGAATGCACACGGCGCGGTTGCTCTGTAGTGAAGGAACCGCGATTCACCGGCGTTTTTCCGGTGAGAGCTGTAGCAACAAATCACACCGAGAAAAACATTTCTAGTTGAACCTTTTCTTTTTCTTTCAAACAGGTTCTTTTCATACGTCGATAGCGAACAAAAATGCTTGCTTCGAGAGCAACTTTGAAATTCAAATGTCGTTCGCCAGTCTTCCGACCCCCTTTCTCGAAATTCATTCGTGACTTGTCGGCCTTTTCCGATTTCCTCTAAATCAATAGCGCTTGCTCACTTTTATTTCCTTGCTATCAACATGAAAAGGATGACAGCATCGCATCGAGAAGGTGATGGCTGGTCTTTATTCGACTGTAGTCTGCTGTAACAAAAGAACAATCAAGGTAATACATGTCGACCGCCTAACAGGAGAGAAGTGAGGCCCCTTGATAATTGATGCAGTTACTTGTGCGGATGTTCCCCCATGATGTCACACACTATAATCTACAGAAAAGTATATTTTAGCTTTGCGCATGTGGAGTTCAATCAATCGATTAGTAAATCGGTCATTCAATCAAAGAAGCAAGTTTGCGATCAATAACTAAATTTAATCATTCACCAGTACTCAAAAGCCAGATTGTAAATTATTTATACGTCATAAAAACAATCTATTATTCGAATAATTGATGCACCAGTCAGCCAGCTAATAAAAATTAAAATGAATAAAGGTACCGAGAATTCGTTTTTAGCAAGGAGTATGTGGATTTCAATAAAAAGAAATCAACCAGTCAAACAATTACCCATAAGTAACGTAGGTTGTTTATCAATAGCTAATCAAATAAATGAAACTCTCTATTTGATTATTTATTTATTTAGTTATTATTTAAATTAGTAATTACTTAATTATAAATATATTATTTATTTATTATAAATAATTAATTCAGTAATTATTTCGAAAATGCGTCAAAGGAAATTCAAGTAGGGTTTTTCATGATGCTAACAAACATAAATATTTCTACAATCATTTCACCAATAAAGGTACCACATTTTAACTAGAAGCTTTGGCTAAGTTACCGTGACTGAAAAAAAGGCTCCATATTCACCGCTCGGCATGCCAGTCGAGTACTAGGCAAGTTTAGACACACCGCACAAAGTAAACTGTATCCAAAGGCAATAAAGCCAGAAATAGACGCGAACTATGACTTGAGGGCCTCTTCGGCTGCAACTCTGTCACCGCCATACCACACAGTGGTATGATCGCCAGTGCTGCAACGGATCATCGAAAAGCAAGAAAGATACAAACAATAGCAATGACAACAACAAGATATCTTGCAAAAAATGTGACATATGCCACACGGCTGGGCTCATACAGCCAATTTTCCACAAATGAAACCATATCGAATGATTTCAAAACAATCAGTGAGAACACGGACTAAGAAGGAAATTAGAGTTGACACGGACTAGACGTGCTTGCATAGATTGTGCTCCGTGGGTAGAACACATTTGAGGAGGCGAATTACAGTAGACTGCCTACTAATGTGCCAAATTCGTCAAATTCGCCCGACATAGTCATGGGCCACTCGATACTAGACTTGAAAAAAGAAAATTGAGTAAGATCTTGTTTTGTGCGAGCTTTAGTAGACATTACGCAATAGATTGTCAATAAATACTTATTCAACATTTAGTCCCGTTTTATTTTTACATACAAAGAATGAAATCGTAGGCTCAAAATGTTTGCTCAATTTGCTTTATTTGAATTTGTTTAGAGCAATTAACAATAATACCTCTTTACGTTTGTCTTAGAACGTGGCTTGTCAACCGAACCATCGATAATCGTAGGGTCTGCACCAAACTTCTGGTCTGCAGTCATTTCTTTAACGTGTTCAGTTCAAGCGAGGACAGCTCACTTTTGAACAAAGAGCCGCACTCAACTGAGGACTCTCTACGACAGACGCCTATATATGGTGGACGTTCAGAAGAAGATGGAAGCGACGAAATTACAATTTTAGTTCTCTTTCACAAATACAAGTCAGCCAACAGCAAGTTTTACAAACAGTAGCTTGACAAAGACCAGTCCCTTTGTCGAAACTCTAGCTCTTGCGACACCAGCTCAAATGAAGTACCTTTTTTTATGACAAACATCAATTCTAGCCTAGCAATGCAGCCACTCAATGGAAACACTCTAAACAGAGCTCAAACTGCACGAATATGTATGCCGCTAGATTCATTTGTGCATGGTGGCAGTGGGTCTTGGAAATGAAAATAATAAGGAGAAAAAAAATCATGTCACACCAGAAGCCAGAGTGCTTTTGCAAGCTAGAATGTTTTAGGCAAGTTTTCTAAACTAAACAAACCAGGGGAGAAACAACATTCGTTAAAAGTGGGCTGTAGCTACTCTCAAGCGAAATGCACTGCAGAAAAGAGTTTATAAGAGGTTTTTTCGCGAAGTCAAGAAATGAGCTCTCTTATAAATGAAACCATTATGGTATATAGTTCAAAAACCACGTTCTCACATCCTTTAAGCTTCTTTCAATGGACGAACTTCTAGGCTTGAGAAAAAATTTATGCGTTATAAATGTTTTCTTTATCCACTTTCTGAGAGCCTTTCACAAACGCGACTTTACGTTGATGAATCTAATTTGTTTATTGAGGTGTCTAAGCCAACAAAGTCATGTCAAAGCCGGTGAATCCTAAATATAAGTCCCCCTATATTGTGGAAACCTTAAACTCTTTCACTAGCCATTTGGTGAAGCTAAAAAAGCTAAAGAGCTACGGTTATTTCCAAATAAATAGGAGCTTCGACTAATATATATATATATATATATATATATATATATATATATATATATATATATATATATATATATATATATATATATATATAAATATATATATATACGCAATCACTGGTCAGCTGTCGTAGTCATCTAGCGCGCTCTAAAAATCGTTTCGAATTTAAAGTATTCATTCTAAGCTATGCCTAATTGTCACGCAAATAACAAATAACTTCTTTTATTTCGAAGTGCTCTCCAAAACAACAAACAGGAAATGCCAAGTTGTCCTGTAAAGCGTGCTTTGTGTATAGCGCACTTGTACATTGAAGAAGACAACTAACAAGGTATAACCATTCTACGATTTTTTTATTCGAGCTCATTTATTAAATTACACTTCAGTTGTAATTGAGTTGTAATTATATATAAATATGTAATTCAGTTGTCAGAGCCACGTCTCTGCTCTCTGGTTCTGTTTCTGCTGCTCGGCTTTTCTCTATTTTGACATTTTGTGGCTAGTGTAGTTTACTGAGTATGTAACAACTCGCCAAACAAACTACTATTCTAAGCTTATGACCTTGTTTGCCTCTCCCTATGCAATTGTGTAAGTGGAAAACGCGAGCGCTGTATAGCCTAACGCGAGGAGCGACCGACGCGACTGGCGTCCATTGGTTCGTCTGCACTTGTAATCGTTGGCAACACGTTTGCGACTTCCGGTCGAATCCACCGCTTGTCTTGCAGCTGAAAAAATTGCTCCGTGGAGTAATCTCGCGAAGAAATGGCCCCGGTTCTGTCATTGGCAACACACAGGGATCACTCTGACTCTGTCAGTGCAGCAGAGACTTGCTCCGTATGGACCAATATGAGTGCTACCAGAAGAGCTCCAAATCTGCCAATGGACGACATCACAAAATAATAAAACACGCTTTACTTGTAAAATTGCCCCCCCCCTCCCGAAAATAATCGTGAAAACAAGAAAATGCATTTCTTGCGCCGAGAATACACGGCGTAGTAAATTTATGATGTAAATCAATGACGTAATGAGGATGGTACCGTAACCATTTATTTACGCAATCATCAGCCAGCGAACGGTCGAGAGTGAGGCACACGCATCTCTCCATTTTTATATACGGAGGAGAGAGCGGACGGTAGATTGGGGCGCAAAGACGATAGAAAGTAAACGGGGAGAGAAGTGGCCAAGCACTAACCTACCCTCTCCTACACACTCTCCACGTACGCGGAAGCTCCACCGAGCTCCCGCGATGCGAGTGCCCTCACACACCAGAGCGTGCTCCTTGTCTCCACTCACTCACCGCTACTCCGCCCGCAACACCTGCTCCAGTTGCGAGGGGCGAGGATAAGCGGCCGCGCCCGCAGCTCTTGTTATGAGAGAGGGAGTGAGAGTGGAGAGATAAGACATGCCGGCGTGTGGACACCGACAGACGCCTGACATACCCCGACTGAGAAAAGTATTCGCTTTTGAAAGTGCACAAACTTTTTTTTTTGCAGCCACACTTCACGAAAACGCAGCTTGATTTGTAAGTAATAGAAATACAGGTACAAACTAGTATTAGCGCGGCCCACAATTACAACTATTCCCATGTTCAGCAGAAAACTGCGTTGCGCCGACAAATTGTTATACCATTGATTATAATCTCGAAAAGTATACTGCTTGACGTCTTATAGATGCAAACTATTTGCCTTACTCCTTTCTACAAGGAGGTAGGTTAAAAGGAGCAGCGCAAGATTTTTATGCCATTAGGACGATTTATTTGTTCGTAACCGTACGGCATGTTGACAAACCTAGGGCACCATGGACAACACGCTACAAGGGGCCGCTTAATGGGCTATTATTAGTAGTGTACACCGTACTCTGATTCGAGACTAAACAAAATTTTTCGCCGTATAGTCATATAGTAACTGCATCTACGGCGAATGTACGATACTCCAAATAGAGTATTCTGTATCGTCCACATATTTTTACAAGATCATTCGAGGAGGCAGCCTGCAGCGCTACCATAGTAGATTGCAATGTAGCGGCACAGATATTGGAGTCTTCCTCTTTTTTTTTTTTTGAGCGAAGCTTTTTGTAACTTACCGATTTATATGGCAACAACGTACGCGAAAAACGTGGTGATGACGACTGCGCAAAAATCCTGTCCTCAAAAGTGTGCTGGTCAGACGTGCATATGTATGCACTGTTTTAGAAAAAAACAACAACCAAAAAAACTTCATGCTCTCTCGACCGTGTAGTGATAGCCGATCAGCTGTCTCTGATGGGACGAGCTCATCTTTCATCGAAGTGACTTGTCTTGTGAATTCACGATGGCAAATTTTATTGTAGCTCGGATATAAAACGATGACCGTCGTTGTTGCCTGTAGCAACAAGCAATATTAATTCTTGAGATTTAACACCCCAAAATCAGGCTATGATTATGAGGAACGCTGTAGTGGAGGTCTACGGTAATTCAGACCTTGTGGGCTTCTTTAACGTGCGCCTAAATTTAAATGTACGCGTGTCAGTAGCAACTGGACTACTGCTCTGCTAAGCGGGTCGATGAATGTCCTAATAGCAGCATTCTTTGTTGAAAGGGTGAAGAAAGAAGGAACAAAAGGAAGAAAGAAAATACTGAATCGCCGTAAATGAAAGTTCAATATTTTTGCGCATAAAAGGCTCCATCATACAGGGTCACGTACGCATGATATTGCAGCCTTCAATATACAAGGAGGTAGAGTCGCACCACCAATAAACTCCGGTTATAACATTTCGACAGTAAGGATGGACAATAAAAACACCACCGAAACCTTGGATTCACTAGCCGATAAACTGTCACTTGACAGCCTGGGACAAAGCGACTGTCGAAACCACAACGCTGAGTCCATTTATTGGCATCAACAAATATCCAGACCACCGATAAGGCACGGCAGTCTTTCTCGTAAAATAAATAGAAGCACATCGAAACGACACATCTGTGCGGTCAGAATAAACGTTCTGTGGGGGAACGAATGTATAGAGAGTAATGATAACAGCAGTAGGGACAAACACTCGTCTGTGAAGCAAAAAGTGTTGCGCGCATCGAATCGAAGAAGACAAAAAGGTTCCCTTCATTTGATGGTGAAGTTTCAGGACTAAGAAAGACAAAACAACGACGATGTAAGAACATGAGATATACCAAATAATGATACAGAAATGGGAATTAAAGATACTATCAAACAAAACGAAATACCGACAGAGAGAAAGAAACAGAAGTAAAAGAAATATAACCAGTCTCACGTCATGAAAAGCCTCAGCAGCAAAGCTAGAATAATGGAGACAATATTCTTCAGTGTATTTTCATATGTGGGGTTTAGTCCGGAAAACACCATACGATTATGATAAACGCCGTAGGGGAGGGCTCTAGAAATTTCGGCTATCCGATAGTTAAAACTCTTATAATGGTAGCGCTCGCTCGTTCATAGGATTCCAGGCAATCCTCAACGTCTTTCTCGTCGGTGCCGCTGAAGATGTCGGGCTCTCACAGGCGCTAGGCGCCAGGACAGCCCCTGGGTGGCGAAACCGGTGGGGGGTGTTGAGACAGCGTCTTCAGACATGACGGACGGCGGCTTTCGGCTACGCAATTCCAGAGCCGGGGAAAAACCACAGTGGTCTCCACCAAAACATAATGCAAGCGCAGGGCGGAGAGCGGCAGCAGCGGCGGGATCGTATAGCAACAAAATCTGGCCGGGAATACGGGCAGCGTGGCAGCAACAAACCAGGCAGTTTTAGCTCGCGCCAACGTTTCGATGTCGCTGCAGCAGTGGGCATTCCTCTTCACTAGACTTTGCTGAACGAAGGGATTCGGGCACGAACGCCCCAGAGTTCCCGCACGACCCCACTGCGCTAAGCGTTCATGACCACGTCACTCAATTACATGTACAGTGTGGTCAACTGTCAAAGGGAACACCCAAATGCACACCATCAATATTCCTGGCCCTCCAAGAGTAAGTGGAATAAGAAACAATCTTCATGCAAGTCAACAGTCTGTCAAGAGGAGTCGGAACCTTTAACCACCAGTAGCCTTATGCATATCTAATCCGGTACGATTCCATAAGATAGCGAAACATAAACATGCTGCTCCCACACGTGTTCCCTTTAGCAGTGGACCCGTCTGTACACACAGTACACTTGGGCCTCCACACAGTACACACAGTACATGGGCCTCCCTCTACCATTTCGGCTACATCGAAATGCGACCGACGCGGCCAGAATCGAACCCGCAACCTCCGGGTGAACAGTCGAGCACCTTAGCCAATTATTCAAAGAGGCGGACGGCATTCACCATCGTCTTGTTTTATTTAGTTGAATAAACGTATCATATTCATCGTTATCAACACTATGAGCTTAATTGTCATCACCACCATCATCATTTTGTTTTATTCCTTTATTCATTCCCTCCTCTGGCCACGTCACCTGTGTGACAACTCCTGCTGCTGCTACTTCTGCTACTATGAAGAAAACGGTATACAGTGTAGACATACCGAGCTTTGCTATACAAAAGGATATGAGTACAGAAAGAAACAGTCCGCAAAAAAATTGGGGAGAACACCAGGTGTGGGAATGCCGATTGATAACGAACAGTACAAAGAAAGCAGCCTTTATGGATCACTACGGCACGCGCTGAGAGCCTGTGTTGAACAGCCCTGCCCCTTATGATAAAATTGGAACTGTCCGGTGGGCCGAGAAAATCCGCCAGAACACAACAGCTGGCAGTCACCTAGGCGGGACCTTTTTGTCTCGTCCCACAAATTATCAGGACGTTTCGTAGAAGTTGTTTGTGTGTACCTGATGAAATAAGTAACATATTAAGACAGAACTTCGTAAATAAATGAAAAAAGGGGAAAAAATCAGCCAGTAAATGCAGGAGTGAGAGAAAGAAGGAAAAAAAAGGAAACGAAGGGAAGAACAAGCAAAAAAGAAGGAAAGAAAGAAATCGGGAAGGAAAAAAAAGCTACAAAGAAAGAAACAAAGAAACTTTTCTCCAGAACCCCATACCAATACCGAAACGAGACTCCCAGAGTACACAACAAATCCAGAAAAGTAACATAAAGGAGATTTATAGCCCGTTCTGAAGAACAGCCGTCAACTCGGCAAAGAATGGAGCAAGTAGAGCGCTAAACATAAGCACGTCGGCGAGTCTAAAAGAAGAAGTCAGCGTTAGTATCAAAAGGCGCGGCCTGGTATTGCGTGGAACGCATACGTGTACTGCAGGCAGTTAAAGACGGCCCCAGTTGAAACTAGCTTGGCTCCGAGCCAGCGGATAGCGAGCACACCCCGTCTCCCCAGACGTGACGTCAGACGGGGGCAGCACGCACAGACAGAACCAGCAGTTCAGCGAACCAGAGTCTGAGGAAACCCGAGGCGTATTTATTTAAATGCGCCCAAAGAACGAGTTAAATAGGGCAGCAGGTCTGAGAGAGATGGGCTTCAAATTTGCCGTTTTTTTTTCGGACTTCTGTCCAAAATATGAAGAATATTCATGCATGTCAGAATCTACGCAAAAACGTTTCTTTTTTTCTGGAGAAGGGGGGCGGGAAGGGGGGCTGTGGTCTGAGAGTTTAGAAATCAGTTCTAGAAATGGGTAAACATAACTCTTGTTTACAAAGTTATTCGCTTCTGTTTCATCCCCATCCTATTTATCATCCCTGTCTTTTTCAGTTGTTCATTGTATTCCTGTTTCCTGTCTCGTGGGTTTTAAATGTGACGCAGTGTATATTACAGTATATTGTTGCTAAGCATATTGTTTGGCATTTGTATTCCATTGTTTGGGCATGCGTTTGGGCTCGCATGTGTGTATGCGTGCTTGAACGCGCGCAAGTGCGCTAGATCTGAAACAGCACCCCACCCCCCTCCAAAGGCAAGTGTCTTATCCACTGGGCCTAGAACCGATGTTTGCAGAATCTGAAGACATATAAAACACACAAGTGTGACGTACACTCAGTGTACATAAATAAGAGGACATTATATGAAGGCTTCACAGAGTTTAGTAGCAGCGAAATATAAGCATCTCCCTAGAACAACGTGCGAAGCCAACAAGAGTTTTTTTTTTTTTTTTACACGTGGGCGATTAACGTGAGCGTTTGGGCGAATCGGTAGCTCATCAACGAGAAAAAATTTTGACAGCGTGGAAACGGCAGGAATGGACAGAAAGGAGGTAACCCGGTTAGGGCAAATGCCAGTATTGCGAGAACTCGTACAAAAAGACCGGGACGAACGAACTTGTACTGAATATAAAACTGAAGACACCACTTGTAGTGTGTTGCCTTATGTTTTGTATCCGTATCTGCATGCCCTTCCCTTTAGCATGACTACGTTTCAGCTAGCTCTGCGCCAGGTTATTGGAATGTCAAAAAAAAAAAAATTGATGCCGAGCAAGAGTTTTTGTGGTCGTTGGATGCGCCTGTCAGAGAACGTTTTGGAGACTGACGAATGCTAGAAAGAAGTTGAACGACAGAACGACGGTGCCACTCGCGAACAACATCCTACAGAAAAAAAGGAGGCAGCGTATGCTAGAACTTTCCACATTCTCATCACCAAGGCAACTGCCAGAGGATAAGCTGAGGGGATGTTTTCTGTTTAGTTACCTATAGGCCCTAGTCAGCAAGGACCCCCAGCATATGCGAGGGTTCGCTCTACTGGCCAATCCAGCCATTTTTTTGCGCTAGTTGGCACCTGAACATATTCTTTTTTTCGGCGTTCTTCTTTTCTATGATATTAGGTATGTGCGTCCCGGGCTACCATATAGAGTGAAAATTTCACCCTATATCCAGTGTTCTTTTTTCTCTTTCTTTTTTTTTTGTTTGGCAAGAGACTACTGCAGACAGTACGAGCAGCCTAATAGACACTAATATCTCAGCTTATCTTTGATTTACTTTTTCGTTAAATTTAGTCTATTGCTCTGGCGTCATAACGCGGTTCCCCTAGGAATTGTAGCCGAGTTATTGTGAACCGATGATAATCTGCGTCAACTTCCTAACCATTTCTTCGCCGATTGTAGTTCTCATTTATTTATTACGAAACCTCCCGTAACAGGTCAACTCTTATTTAAAGAAAAAAAAACTGTGTGTGCATTTATTAAACTGAGAAACGCGTGCATTCTGTGCGTCTGCATAAAAAACTAAATCAACAAAAGTTTGCTTTCAAGCTAGCGTTTAGAAAAAAAATTAGGCAAAACATGCAAGCTGTCACATAAAATTTATATATGTGAAATGTAATTGTAAACTGAACAGTGTTTATATATTAAAATTTATAATAATATAGGTTTTACTTGTTCCTAATTTTTATTTTAATTTTAAAATAACACAGAAACGTGGATAACATCAGTGATGTTAAACAACGTGTCTATACGGCGACACCGGGAAACGTAACGCAATGCGTCTTGCCATACTAAGGAAAAAAACAAAAAAAAAACAAACGCAGGACAAGACCTTCCGGTCGTAGTCACGTACAGAAGGGTCATGTGACCTCTTTAGAAAGGTAACTGAAGAATTCACAGTACCGCCTCGATTCCCATTATTAAAATTTCCGCCACACGTAGAGTACACCGGCCTTGCCAGTACCTGCGAATTCTCCGTGTCACATCAGTGTAAGAATAAGAAAGAAGAAAGAATACGTCTTCCTCTTCACAGCGACTCGTCGTACCCCACCACGGTGTTCTACTGGTTTTGAGGCTCGACTGCTGATGCGAAGGTCGCTGGATCGAATCCTTACCGCGGCGATCACGTCTCGATTGAGGCGGAATACGTGATGCTCGCATACTTAGGTTCAGGTGCCCAAATAAAGAACACCACGATGGTAATTTCCGGGGAGCTCCACTCCGGCATCTATCGTAGTCATATAGAGGCTTTGAGACGTGAAACTCTAAATTAATTATTTTTGACCACTTTGATTTCGAACTCGAGTAGAACTCGAGTCCCCACGCTTCTTAACGCAAGCCTAAATAAGAAACTAGGTTTGAAGTAGTGCTCGCTGACGCCGCACTTTGATACGAAGTCCTCTAAAAGAGAATTCAAAATCGCATCTTACATTTTTGTAACTTTCTAATAATAGGTGCCGCTCACGGATGCGTTTTCTTCGGGTTTTTTTTTCTTTTGTTTGTTTTTTGCAAACTCCGCGACCAGATGTTTTATAATAGTGGTGGATGTAGGCGCAATTGAAAATCCTCTGCCGAATATTGTAGGCGCAGCTTGCGAGTTTGATCTAAAGAACGCTTGGAAACGCTTTCATAAAGCGATGCTCCTTTAGGAATGTGGCGAGTCCACGCCAAAATCGAAGCATTTGTGGCTGTGTCCCACACTTGCTTTTAATCTATATACTATATATGTGATGCGTTTATATTGTTTTCTTTCTTTAGTGTTTAGGAGCCGCCCGCGCATGGTCGAATAGCACTTTACCGTCAAAGACCAGTAGCTTCATCTGTTCTAAATCGAGAATTCTAGAATGCGTTCTTCAGCAAGCAGTCCACCTTTGCGTAAAAAGAAAAGGAATACGAGATGCGATCAATGCTTATTGATAGGTAACGAACACCTAAGAAGTGTGTATAGACTTTTCGGGGAAATATTTAACATGACGCCGGTGAACAAGACACACGATGTAATTCCAGGTTATTTAATTACCCTAGAAGCCATCAGCAAGCTAATTGCATCAATGATCTTCAGCGTACGTTTTTTATGACTCCTGCAAAAACTATACTTTTTTGTAACTGGGGCAGCTTATTGCTCTCCCATAGTGGAGTAGCCCCGCCGCGGTGGTCTAGTGGATAAGGTACTCGGCTGCTGACCCGCAGGTCGCGGGATGGAATCCCGGCAGCGGCGGCTGCATTTCCGATGTTGTAGGCGCGTGTGCTCAGATTTAGGTGTACGTTAAAGAAGCCGAGGTGGTCGCAATTTCCGGAGCCCTCCACTACGACGTCTCTCATAATCATATGTTGGTTTTGGGGCGTTAAACCCCACATATCAATCAAATCCAACAGTGGAGTAAACATACCTTTTAAAACAATTTTTGATGTGTCTGTGCCTGTTAGGTTCCGTCGCAATGTTTTGTTGAATTGTAATCGATGTTCACTGTACGTGCGGATAAACTTCTTGAAACACAAGGAGAATACATTTTTTTTTGTAACTGGGACAGCTTATCGAACTCCCATAGTAAGAATACATCGTATACTCTAAATTGTCGAACATTTGTTCTGTTCAAACCTCTTCAAGTATATTTATTTGCAGATGTAAGGGGCGAGCTGATTGCAGTTTTTGCCTGCTAACGTCTTAGTTTCATCACCCCACTTAACCCTTTGCGTCATCCGCCACGTTTCCCATCTCTTGGTATTCGATTGATTGTTGTAGCCATATAGTTTCATAAGAATACACTTGAGGGAAATCTAGCGCTAGCATCTACGGCAGTCGCAACGAATGTCGCTTCAGCTAGCACGCGAACGGTGGGTAGTTCACGGATTTGGCTATGCGTCGTTTGGTCGGTTCAGCTTGGCTCCGTCTCGTCTGCAGCCTCTTCGTGGCAACAGAAAGTCCGCAAATGTTACCGGAGTTGAACTTGACCGCCTTGACCTTTTAAGGCTCACCAATTCAGATTGGCTGAAGGTTTTTCCAACAATTTGTTCTCTCATTCAAAGCGACCACCTTGACTATACAATAAACAAAGTCACGACTAGGTTCGAGGCCACAAGTACGAGTATTAGACAAACCCGTGTACTACCCATCATTCCCATTGTAGCTGAACGATCGCTGCACCAGAGTTCCTTCAAATAAATGTTGGAGGGAACTTTATGCTTGCAATTATCCTCTACTTACCAGTCCTGCGCATTTCGTGACGAGCTGAGGCGCATTTCCTTCCCTTAATATACATTATAATCTTCACTGTTGTGAACAGTATGTATATTATGAATTAAAAAAGTTGGTCGCTTCTCGTTGAAATGTTATGTTCGGCAGAGCCATGATGTCAGAATGTTTGCTGAAAATCGCCAGGAAGTTGTAGCTTCGCAGTGAAAATTAGCGACACGATAACGTGTCGCTACGGGAAAGTTTCATGTGGTTGTACCACGCAGGCGGCTTGTTAACCATCAACGAGGACCGTTCGCTGTATTGTAAATCGTGGAACAATTCTTTCAAACACACGTTTGGTATTTTTCTCACGTGGAGGTGTAGTCGTCGCTACGGAAAGTACTCACAATCTCAACTCAGAACTTCCGTGAACTCGTTCACGGCGTGATTTTTGACGACACGGCCTCATTAATTGTGAGGCCCATGGAACGGCTTTATGCTCTCTTGTAGTAGACTACCACGTATACGCTAAATCGTCCAACACTCAGTATATAGATGAATGATGCATCAAGAGGAGCCGGGGCCCAAACAGTGTGCTAGCATGCCTGGTTCTGACCACCTGACTTTCTTTTTGCACTGTGGGAGAACCTAAAGCCAGCATTAAGCCAAGCTGAGGTCCACAGAAACCAGTGACCAATCTTGTCTCGAATGTATAACATTGTAGCAGGCCACCTATAGAAACAGAGTTGTTCTCGCTAAGGGAGCAGAAGTTCTTGAAGAAGTCGTCTTGTGTTTTCGTTAAAGTTGTTGATAGTAGATTTCAACGGTCGTGTGGTTCGATACAAGGCCTGCGCACAACGTGAATGTTGGCTCTGTTGAATTGCATTACCATGAACATGTCAATCAGAGATTGTTTATATACTTTGTGGAACCTGTGGAAATGTAAAGTGAACCATCGGATGTAATCACGTAGTGCAAATAAAATTCCTTTTAGGCCGACGAGCTCTGAGCCGAAGCACTCCACTCTACCGAAGGGCATCCAAAGGGTAATCTGTCAATGGAACATCCGCACTCTCACTGGAGCAAATGGAAGGGTCAGATTGGAATTCAATGCGCGCGCCTCCTTTATTGCATGAGTGGGCACGCTGGGCTGGGAACAGCGACGCTACACTAGCTAAACGCGAGTGTGTCGTCATCGACGCGACCGCCATCCGTCGGTGCGCCCAAAGTTAGCACCGTTCCAAGGCAAGGGGCGCTTGCGACTTCCGGTTGAATCCGCCGGTTTTCGTGGAGTAGAAGACAGTTGCTCAGTGAAGTGGATCTCGCGACGGATTTGCTTCGGATGTGCAGACGGAACATTCAGGGAGCACTTTCAATCTGCCAATGGAACAGACTTGCTCTGCATGGAGCAGACTAACTGATACCAGACCTTGAAAAACTATTTGAGCATAGTCAGAAAATGCTGCTTATCTGTTGTAGAGGCTCCCGACAACACGTGAGCCAAATATTATAGCGCAGCATGCAGCATGGCATTCACAAGAAATTATCAAAGTCAGCTGAAAATCGCTTTCTCTTCTCTCGGCAAATCACGCAATAAGCCCAAGAATGACTCGTAGTAAGCCCATCTGTCAGCCATTGGCTGATTTGAACATGGCGCGCTCGGTTGTTAAAGAGGTCACCTCGAGAGACCGTCACTTGTCTACACGTGCGCGTGCGATTGCGCTGAAAAAGTCACGTATTCGAAGAAAAAAAAACGAAAAAAAAAGTGTTCAAGGTCACAAGGCGCGCGTGACGTTTTTTTTTTGTTGTTGTTGTTTTCCCCTCCCATTCTTCCCTGCTTTGCTTCCAGCCCTTTCGTCGGGACGAGAGAAGAAAGAATGCGATTGCAGCGTGTGACGAATCTTTGTAACTCCACTCGTACTGGACGGATTCTTAAAATTTTTGCAGCATTGAATTTGTGAGCCAATACTAATTTTCCGTGAATTCATTCCATGATTACTAAAAAAGGTGTTTAAGGGCCCCTTTAAACACGAGCGTGTCGAGCAGGCTGGTATGGGAAGGCCATCGTTACAACATACGAGTGGGGTGCTGCATGTCCAATAATTGGTCGATTTTCAATAGTTTAGGCATATATGGAAATGCATAAATGCCCAAGCGAATAGAAATATGGTCGAGCATCTATGCATACAGGTTGCACTTTTTGCAATTGTGTTGAGTGGTGTAGCGAAGAGTTTGAGTGGAGCCTATATTTATTTACAGCTTGTAACCGAGCCATAGGTGGTCGAAATTAAACCAGCATTACAGACAACGGCTTACTACCGAACGAGGACCATGGTTTCGGCAGTTAAATTCAAACGCCACAGACTATTCCAAAAGCGCAATAATCTACAGTCAGAGACAAATGTTCAGGGACCACGTGATCTAGGCAAAACAATATTTCCACTGCTTTGTAGCCATTAGTTGAATTCAGATCTCCGGCCTCCTGTAAAACGTATACACTGACAACATGTCACTGTGCAGCGCTACCGTACACAGCCCTGAATTGCCAGAACGTGAAGATTTTTTTTTTCAGACTTAATGAACTCTTAGACTTCTGACGCCAGCTCTATGTTTTTCCTTCTCTGTCTATCTCTCTCTCTCCGTGCCACAGTAGGGGCACACCAGTGCAAACACAGGGACAGGAGAGAAAAGGAACAATGAGAGAGCTGTTTCAAAACTGACAGTCCAAAAAGGCACTCATCGCATCAAATGTTTAAAAAAAATAAAGAAATGAAGGAGATGAAGTTACAGTGAGCTTTGAAAATAACGACGTCCGGTTACCACGGGAACTGGTACGCAAGAACTTCAGTACGCCAACGCGAACACGCTACCGAACGCCAAAACCACGAGGCCACTTAGGTGTGTTTTCGTGGCGGCGTAGTACACACGCGCTAGACACGCAGGCGTCGACCTCAGCAGCAGGCATGTCGTGCTGCCGAGATTTTTCTCTCGCAAGGCCGTTCGCCACAGCCCAATGTCGCTACTTATTTCGCTTCGGCCGCCATTTGCCAACCCTCCCTTCCACAACGCCAACGCATTCGTTCCGAAGCGTGAAAGCCGCTTGCGTGTAGACGAGTAAACAAGGACAAGCCGCTAGCCAAGCTAAAGCCTCGAGAGCCCGAGCCAAGGCTACGCAGGCGACAGAACCAAACAAGCTCAGATGGAAACCGCAGCAGGGGCTTAATTTTCCTACGGCGATTCGTTGCTGGGCGTGAGGGCGACGGCACTTATATCGGGATATAAGCCGCGATGGATTTTGTCCGGATTGGCGGGCGAGAAAAAAAGAAACGAAAGAGTGCAGGCACAGAGCTAAGCCTCATCTGAGGCGCCCTAGCGAAAAAAAAAAAAAAAAGGACGGCGAGGATCACTTTTAGACGACGCTTTCGTGCCACTTGTACACAGTCATTTGAAAGCTTGTCTTAGACCTTTGGTTCGCGTGCTTTTTCTAGGCTTATAGTAAGCATAATAAAGCCATTCTAAGCTTTTTGTTACATTGCCAGTGGACTTTTGTTTGAATTATTTTTTTGTTTGATTGTTGTATACTAAAGAATGATAACGAAGGGTCACAAAGCTAATGCACATTAACATATTGCAAAAAAGAGCTAAACACCGTAAACACGTGACTAGGAAAATGCCGATGAATGCACAAATGAAAGGGCAACTACTGGGGTTGCGGAGTACAGTGCTCAAGTAACGAATGTTTGAAATTTCTACAATTTTTCTCAGTGATGGTAGCGTCAGGAAGTACAAGCATTGGCAAAAGTGTGGCAACCATTGGATCGCATCGCATAATGCATCCACACACGATCAACCGACGTGTCACATGTCGCGGTGTGCATGCCGGTCCCGTCGTTGTCAATTGGCCTTTCATGTCGCTACGGCATTCGTAGCCAAAACGACCACTGAGTGTCGCTTCCTCGCTCCATCGATTGTATGTCGTTCTTACACGTAATGACTGCTTGAGAGGGGGGAGGAACGGTTCAATCGTCGGCTTTGCCTAGTTCCTTACACCACCTAATTAGCCTAAGCATAGCAGGGATCGTATAAACTAATAGAGCCACGCATATGCAATTTTCTGAACCCCGCTTGCCTTTGTAGCGTTAAGCCAAGTTTAACTTCGATGAGCCTACTTAAGCCAAAGCTTCTTCTGTCTTTGAAACTAAGCAAGCGTACTTTAGCATCGTATCACCGAACAAAGCAAGATATATGTATATTAAGTTATACTGATTTAATTAAGCCTACACCAACTTTGTGTTTTCCTGTTAAGTCATCTTAAGCTTAGATGAGTTGAGGTAACTACAGCCAAAGTAATTACACGCATAGTTTATTATGGTGTCCCTTGAGCTATCTAAGCATAATTTGCCTATATAAGGTGAACCAAAATAGGGCTGATTTTTTCAAGTCGAATTCCATAGGAGCCCAGAGAAGCCAACCTCAGGGGTAGAATAATTACTTCTTACCAAGTCGATGCTAA
This sequence comes from Rhipicephalus microplus, assembly GCF_043290135.1. Taxonomy (NCBI): domain Eukaryota; kingdom Metazoa; phylum Arthropoda; class Arachnida; order Ixodida; family Ixodidae; genus Rhipicephalus; species Rhipicephalus microplus. The sequence continues at coordinate 163,282,493 of NC_134705.1, read as the reverse complement.
TTAAGCTCATACAGGTCTAATAAGTACGTGTTATTTGAAATGAACACAAGCTATGGCTGATTATTTGCCTGAGGTGCGACCCGACAGACCCTAGATGTTCAAGTGTCACGTGACATAATCACACTAAATAGACAAGTAAGCAAAAAAATATTCGGCGCAAAGATAGGTATAGATTTATCTGATATAGCATAGCTGAATATGCCCTCGCGTAACTGATCAGAGTACAATTCGGTATAGTTAAGTCATATTGCCACAGTCGTTCCTCAGGTTTTGTTATCGCTCTGTTCAGTTCAGTATTGTTCAGCGCTAACCGCACCTGCAGTGTTCGAGAAGCTTAGGAACTGTAGTAGTTCACTTTGTTAATGGGGAGTTTTTGAATAGCGCACCGCGAGCCCTTGCGGTGGCGTCGCTGCCACTTCGCACGCGTCGTAACGCGAGTCGCCGTCCGCGTTCGCGGCCCGCACGCAGAAAAATCCGAAATAGCGTGCGGCGATCGCGGCCCGCGAGGCTCGCAAAGTGCTGTGAGTAGCTTCCCTGAATTGGGCTTTGCAGTCGGGGCGAAAGTCTCTAGAATATTCCCTAGGGGGAGAAAACGCTATTCTAAAGCTCATATGGCGCCCGCTATGCCCGCAACGCCCGCAGCCCCTGCAAACGTTATTCTAAAGCTCTTTAGTATTGCGCACGCAACGCGAACATTACAGATTATTCTGAAATTTACGTGGCCGCAAGCAATAGCGCTTGAATGTTCGACGGGGCACGTGTAAACGTCTACGAGCTTCACGGCTTGTCATTTGATTGACGGCCGACGCTTTGTTCGCCGCTATCAGTGCCACTGTGTATCACCGTAATCTGACGTTTCATTCACCGGCCACCGACGACTTGATCTGCGACCTACGGTCTGCTCTCTCAATGCCGTCCCAGCCCCATCATAATATCTAGTTAAACCAAAGTAATTGAATAATTGAAGTTGAGTTACCCATGAGCGCGGAAAATCCACGCTCAGTAAGATATTATTTGCTCCTAATCCAATCGATTCTTCTTAACCTAATTAAATCTAATTAGCGTTGAGACAGATTATAGTATTAGATCATTATTATGTGCGACAAGAAAGTGAGACCACCAACAAGGTACTCGATGTCGCAGAAGTAGGAAAATAGATTTACATAAGCCTAATAAATACATCAGTTGCTCTATGAGACATCAATGTCACGATCAACACTTACTAAAACAAGATGGGCTTATTCAGTATCGAGCCGGCAAGGAGTCAACAGTCTGTTTGTGGGCTTTGCATTTTGGGCTCTTGGGGAATTCGACTTGTTTTAATGGACTACGACTGGTTTTGCCTTATCAGGCTAATTATACTCGGCTATATGAAAGAATACCATGATCAACAATGTCTTATTAGATTTGGCCATACTAACCTCGAATCAGCTTGGCTCGTTTACACTTAACTTGGCTTAATATGACAACAGCGAGCACAGCAAACGGGGCCGTTTGCTACTAATTTTACTTGATATGATTTCCAACCGAGACCAGCTGCTCACAGTTCCATTGCAATGGTTTCAGCTGATGGCCAGTGGAGTTGTGTCTGGGACCAGCTGCTAACTGAAACCAGTTGCTACCAGAATCAACTTGGACCAGTTGATCCCAGTTATGTTACTCTTTGAATTTATTAATTAAGCGTTCTTGAACATTAGCGCCATGTATCACGTCGTAGTTGAATAACAATTGTAGGTTTATTGTTTGTTTTATGCATGTAACCTATTCTTTAACATTTTTCAACCCTGCCATGATCTCTAAAAGAAAGAATCGTATTTTTAGAGGTAAATAAATAAATAGATAAATAAAAAAAATTGCGCAGACACCGATTTTCTACGCATTTAAAATGAAATTTCTGGAGCAATAATCTCTTTTTGTACTTGCGAAGCCACTTGAAGCGAGATTTTGCAAGCTTCGTCTCTTCCCCCGCCTATACATTTCTTTTTTCTGCGGTGAAGAGGTTAAATGGGACAGCTTGGAGGGAAATCGATTGTGCCGCAATCTACGTTGCGGGAAGAATGATGTCGCAGCTGCGCAAGCACCTCGGACCTTTCGTAGTATATAGCTTTGAGCTGTATATAAAGTCGAGAAGACTAGAAGGGCCCAGGTTATTGGGGGTTCGGTCGAATTCGCTTTGCGGACTGTATACGCAGGTTCTCAAGATCGACTGACGCAATGCCTTCCTATAACCAGAAACGATGCAATCAGTTTGCGCTGATGAAGCAAACTGGCTTGCTTGCTTCACTCGCTAAACACGGAATGGAAAAATGAAAATTTTGTGCTTGTCTCTTATTTCTTATTTCTCAGGTATGTTTCGCTTGTTTTTTTTTTTATTCTTGTCACGACCAAGTCGTTACACAAACGCCCATTCAGTCAGCACATAGCTCTCGGCAAACAGGGGGGTCTCAGCTTTGTCGCAGGTTACAACACATAGGGGTGCAGTGGCATGTCGTTGTATTCCCGTCGAGGCTCGAAATGAAAGTAGGGAAAACTTGCGAACGACGGCAAAGGTTGCCAACAACGGTGGTGTAATGCGAGTCGGGAAAAGCTCGTTTTGCAAGTATATATTATCGCTGTGCTTGCGTAATGGAATCACTGTTCAGCGCAGATTGAAAAAAAGTAGGAGATGAAAGAAGGGTAAGAACGCAGCCACACTCTCAACAGCAGGCCTGTTGCGACACTTTAATCTACAAGTCAATCACACTTTCCAGCGCTTACTGTAAGAGTCGGTATATCGAAGCGCTCTTTCTCATCTCTGAACGTTCTAAGTCGCTTGCTTCAAGTCGCTATTTAAGTTTTCTATTTCTCGGCTATAGCAAAAAAATGTGGTTATGTCATCTTTAGTCCATAAGAAAAGACGGTGCATTGCCACAAGGAAGGGAGTAAGGAGATGAAAAAGAATGCAACAGAGAGGAGCCAATAACAACGAAACGAAGGATACGTTGTAAACGAGGAATGTGTGATTCAATTCTTCATTCTTGATCGGCTTCGCTACAATGTTGCTGGTAGTTAAACGCCAATAGTTGTTGCTTTTCGCATGCTTGACATCGCGTAGCAACGCAGAAAGACGTTTAGCAAATTAGAGTGAGGTGTTTATGATCGACGCAAATCTTTGTTTATCTCGCGAGCAAAAAAAAAAAAGAAATGTCGTGATGAGTGACAGTGCTCGCTTTCCTAATAGTTCACTAAAAGAAACTTTACAATAATTTCTTGTACTACGACTCACACCCTCGCTAGCACAGGTGTTCACAGAATTCCCCTTCCAGGGGGTGACGGGAGGGGGCGGTTCATCGTTGTACACCTTGTTCTACTAAGTCAACATATGGGGCACACTTTTTGCGCCCCGTCCAAGGTGTCTACAAGGAGGGGGGGGGGGGGGGGAGCGGAGCAGCCTCTCTCCGGCCCCTCGTCGAACATACAGCTATGCTTGCGGGTACAAGTGTCTGTTCACCGCACTGTACCAGAACAGCGGCCAAACGATATCGTTTTGCTACCACTCTCGTCACGCAAACGAGTGCTCGCTTTGTAAACATGTTTGATTGATTGATTGATTGATTGATTGATTGAATAATATGTGGGGTTTAACGTCCCAAAACCACCAGATGATTATGAGAGACGCCGTAGTGGAGGGCTTCGGAAATTTCGACCACCTGGGGTTCTTTAACGTGCACCCAAATCTGAGCACACGGGCCTCCAACATT